>NC_041393.1:325554725-325630684 GCF_002162155.2 Triticum dicoccoides | reverse complement strand
GGGTTGTAACCTCAAACGGGGCGTTGACCATCTCAGTAGTGGCCGTGAGCATATCTGGGGTCGGCTCGGTGGCTGCCTCCATCTTCTTGGAGCTCTTTGTCTCGTGGGGATCAGCCTCCCGTGTCTGCTCCAATATCGGCAGATCTTTGCCTGGTTCTCCTTGGTCCATCATGAAACTGACGAATACTAGGCGACCACTGAAAGGAAAACACAATCGCAATGACAATGAAACAAAAAAGAGAGTGAGGATCGGTTACTGCTTTGCAAAAGTTTTTTTTTTGTCTGAACGAAAATATACCAACATCACGGATCTGCTTACCTTCCCTTCGTTGGGAGAGAAGAACAGTGGCAGATGCGAGTGTTGCCTTTCTTGAAGACGGTGAGGGAGAAGGGGATTCAATGAAGAGTGAAATGATGGTTGCTTCATCTGTCAAACTTAGACTGCGGGGAGGTGGGTTTTTGTGACACGACAGCTCGTTACTGCTGCGCTACGACCGGGGTGAGTCTCCGCCTGCATACTGCCTTCTAATTTGGTGGATGGCATTTGGGCCCGCGCGCTGCATGGCCCGCATGTCAGTGAACAAAAGTATAACGACATTCGGTAGAGGGAGATGTTTCAATGACCTAGGAGGAGCCAGAAGCGGTAGAGTGTCTCCACTTTACTAGAAGTAATTGTTTTTCTGGGTAGCTGTAGAGTGTCTCCACTGTACTAGTAGTAATTGTTTCTCTAGGCCCAAGACAAAACAGCCCATCCACACTAGTATATAGTAAAATCAATTCAAAAGCCCATATATTTACTGAATGAGAGGCGCTACCCACACCCAGCACACCGCCCCCCCAAAAAAAACTTGGGTGATCTTCTTCCTCCTCGCTCCACTCGTACCCCCGAATTCCGCACATCACTCCAAGAGACAACCCCAGCTCACCTTCTTCCTCATTCCTACTGAAAACCCCCAGCTCCCCTTCTTCTTCGCTCGCACTACAACTAGGCTCGTCATTCGTTACTCTGCTCAAAACTGTGAGCGCGACGCGACGCCCTCGAGGAAAATGGAGTCGGCTTACCCCAGTGCTAAGAAGATGAGGCTCCCGCCAGCGGTGACGCCTGTTGTAGATCCCGCACCCGGCAGCGCGGGGAGAAGCGGCGACCCCGCCCTCACCATATCCCAGGGGATATCATCTTGCTTCTCCCCACCAAGGATTGCTGCCGCACCCAAGTCCTCTCAATTCGGTGGCACCCTCTATGGCGCGCGGTTCCCCTTAATCTCGACTGTCGTCAGCTGTCTCTCTTCAATGATTTTGAAATCCCCAAAGTCATCATCTCCTCTCACCAGGGCTCCATTCAAAGCCTCTGCATCCCGTCATGCTACCTGACCAAGCATACCATGCCCTGCACGGTGGATGCCTCGCTGAAATCCCCTGAATTCACAGAACTACAGCTGCTTGAGTTCTACTATTCCCCTAGAAATCACATACCACATACCGAACGATATGAACTTGTGCCCTCAGCACCGATGTCCATCTCGCGGTTTTCCTCCTCTCTCCACACCGCCACCTTTGCGCTGTGCTACCTACTAGATAATTTGGTACTAAACATTCGACTCCCATTTCTCAAGAAACTTTCACTTGTGCGGGTTTGTATATCGGAGGCATCATTGCATAGCATCATCCACTCCAGTTGCCCTGCGCTGGAGTGCTTGGTGCTTGTTTTCATAGTTAGAATCGGTTGTCTCCAAATAAAGTCGCCTAACCTTGTAAGAATTGGAATTTCTTTTGACGGAAGGCAGCTCATCATCCAAGATGCCCCTTCACTTCAAAGGTTGATCCTTGATTCTAGTTATTCACCATTGCAAATAACCGTCCTCTCTGCGCCTAAACTGGAGACCTTGGGTGTAATACATGATCTCTATGCTCATTTAAATATGGTGTTTGGCTCCACAGTTCTTCAGGTACTTTATATTATCATCTACACTTGTAACCATAAGCAGCATTTTCAATTTCTAAGCATAAGTTATATATCATCTTGGAGTACACATTTTGTACTAATATTATGTTCTATGCTCAATGAAGAGTTTCTCCATGATTGGCGTATCAATGGTGCTGGATTCTGTCAAGATCTTATATATCCAAATGAATAGTTTTGATCTGAACAAGATTATTGGCTTGCTACAATGCTTTCCATGTCTGGAGAAGTTGTATATAAAGGTGATAATTTCACGCACATTGGAAGCCTGCATATAGTGTACTAGAATTAACCGTTTAGCTGTTACTCTTTTGACACTCTTCTTTTAGACATTAACTATTTCAATCTTCATGTCTATTTAGGCAACATGACGGGGTAAGAAAGTTATAACCAATTGGTGGATTCGTAAGCATCGGGATTTTCTCACTTCTCATGAGATTCGATTGAAGACAATAACGCTAGAACGATATGTAGCCAACCGTGCAAACACTAGATTTGTCACATTCTTCCTACTGAATGCTAGGTTACTATTGTCCATCAGGCTTAAGTTTATCAGCAGCATGGTTTTGACGGATAGGTATGCCGAAGAGTAAAAAAAAGGAGTTTCAGGTGGGCAAAAGATCTTTTGAACGTGCAGGGTTTCTATTTACAACATATTGTGGTCATAATCCAGTAAAGTTTATGAACCAGGATGTTCATTCTATGGACCTGACCGATCCATTTGACTGTGACTGCCGAAAACAGTGCTGGAGTTAAATGTTGTTCCCCTTTTCAACCTGGGTTTTTCTGTAAACCTGATGAACAATTAACCCTCGTGCTTTTGTACAGTTTGTAAGCTGGAGTTAGATGTTCCCGCCCTTTTAAACTCGGCTGTGACTGTCATATTTTCTTTGAAACAAGGCAAATGGCTCGCCATTCGTTTAATTTAGAGTGAAATATTGTAACAAATCCCAACCAAGGGAAATAACATCACTCTCGCCGGCTGCTTGAGCTCACTGTGCATTACAGAAGCCAAGTGATTAGCCCCCACCAGCTCCCACAAACTTATATCGAACTAGCACATCAAATGGGCTGTAAATTGTCATAGGAAAGGCTGCATGACCGTGACAGATTTGGATTCTGACATTTGGGACCCACAAGGAAATAGCCTATCCAAGGTGGTGTCGACTTACTAGCGAGTCAACAAACGATTCTGCCTACCAGCCGTTGGATTGACATCCAACATCTGTCGTGTATCTTCTATCTCTTGTCTTCTTCTTCCTCCAGCCGCCCAAACCAAACCACCACGTTGGCTCCGCCTCCTCCTGCCTCCCATGGTTGGCTGCGCCTCCACTGCCCTACCGTATGTACCCTCCAATGTTGGCTAGTCCCTCCCTCTATTCCCCCACACGTTCTGTTATTCTCCGGCGATGTCAGCGCCAACCCGCACCCGCACCCGAACCAGTCAACCCTTGTACTCCCCTCCGCCTGCGACTAGACCGGCGCATCTTCCACGGCTCCTGTTTGTTCCATCCGAGGCCTCACCTCGTCCTCCGCCTTGTGGCCTTGGTTCACTCGCCGTGCGTGCTGCGCCACCCTCTTGCGTTGTCAACGTCGTCAACAACCGAGAGGAACAAGGAGATGACTGTACGTGGAGAGGATGACAGTAGGGACCCACCAGCGTCATGGCAGTACACAAGCAAGTGCCTCTATATTACAAGCCCAAAAATATGGTTCCTCCTAATGGTTGGACATCTGGGGCTCACACCATTGTCAACGTAGTCAATAAGCGAGAGAACTACACTACGAGCGGCTGACACCAGGGACCCAGCAGGTCGTGCAGTTTTTTTTGAGGAACAAGCAGTTGTTATTTATACTAGTTTTAGCGACAGATTAGGGTAACAATGGGGCTGTGCGGGGGCTGTGGCCCATCTAGCCAGGGTTTTATTTATGTTTACCACATCATGAGCCCAGTTGTGTTTTTTTCTTGCTAAAAATGGCTAGCCCAGTTCTATTTTTTTAAAGAAATACCCAAACAAGGCGTACTTGCTTTATCGGCCCTGCTCGGCTGCAAATCTTTCAAGACGAGGAGAGTTTCAGTCGGTTTGCCCGGAAATGGGCTGTACATTTTTAAAACACATCAAACCGGGAACTAGTTTCAATTTTTTTCATTACAAGATTTTAAATTCCATTGATTTTTATGCATTGACAATTATTTGAATTTTATATTTATATAAATTATTTTTCAAAATAGTTTGAATGTGAATCGATATTTCTGGATTAAAAACAGTTGACCGCACCGAAATATGCAAAATTTCATATACTTTTTAACCCTGGACACAATATGGGGTGTAATGCTTAAAAATTAGGATGGGCTCCAAAAAAATTATTAAGTATTAGCAAATGGGCTGTACATTATTAGAAATAATGGCAGATGGGTTGTATGCTATTTTCCACAAATTTGAGGCTGACTTGTGCGCCTACTATAGGTTGACGCGTATGCTTTCATAAAAAATGGTTGACGCACACGCAACGCCCTATCAACTTAGTCAACAGACGAGAGCAGTAACTGTTGGATGTCCATCCAACGGCTGTTGTGCTTCTTCAATCTCTGCTTTTCATGCTCCAGCCGCTCAAACAAGCGCCGGCGGGACTGCCTGCTCCCTCCTCCCGCGGCCGGCTATGCTGCCGCGCAGGCCTCACGGCCCCACCATACTCCCATCGCTGGCCTAGCTATCCCTCTACTCACCCACACATGTTGTTATTCTCCGAGGACGGCAGACGAGCCAGTAAACCCTCGTACTCCACCGCGTGGGAAACAACTGCCGAGTATTCCCTGGCTCCGTGTCATTCCCTTCCTAGGCCTCACCCTCATCCACCGCCCTGGTGCTCTCGGCGCAGCCTGGTCAACGTGGTCATTGAACGACATCCATCGGAAGTGGACTGTACGTGGAGAGGCTGACAGTCGGGTCCATGACCGCACGTAGGAAATGTCTCCTTATTACGCGCAAAATAATGATTCCTCCACCTGACAGCTAGGACACACAGGAAGGGCCTCTGTATTTCGCGAAAAAAATGTTCCTCCCGCTGACAGGTCGGACCCACCAACTATATCTTCGCACGCAAGGAAGTGCCTCCTTATTACGCCCAAAAAAATGAATACCCCCCTACTAGCTGGGACTCACCATATTTTTGGGCTTACTTGTGGACCTACTAAGTTGACGGGGACGGAGGGCTTTGTCAACTTAGTCAATACTCCAGTGACCGTATGATGTCCATCCAACGGCCATAGTGCTTCTTCAACCTCTGGTCTTCTTGCTCCAGCCGCCCAAAGCAGCGCCGGTCGTGCCGCCTACTCCTGCCTCCCATGGCCGGTTGTGCTACCGCGGAGTCCTCACCGCCCCCATACTACTCCCACCACTAGCCAGGCTATCCCTCCACTCACCCACACCCCGTGTTATTCTGCGGCGACGGCAGCCTCACACCGCAGCCGAACCAATGAATGCTTGTACTCCTCTCCGCGTGGGCATCCACTACCGCGTCTTCCCTGGCTCCACGTCGTCCCCTTCCTAGGCCTCACCGTCGTCCACCACCGTGGTGCTCTCGGCACGGCATGGTCAATGTGGTCAATGACCGACTTCCATCGAAAGAGTACTGTACGTGGAGAGGCTGACAGCTGGGTCCACGGCAGCTGCAAGAAAGTGCCTCCTTATTACGCGGAAAATAATTATTCCTCCACCTGACAGTGGGGACCCACCAGACGGGCCACCAGTATTTGCGAAAAAAATGTTTCCCCATGACTGCTGGGACCCGCTGGACGGGCCACCGTATTTCTGAAAAAACGTTCCCCCTGCTGTCAGCTCGGACCCACCGGAAGTGCCTCCTTATTACGCACAAAAAAATGAATACTCCCCCGTCTAGCTGGGACCCACCTTGGTGGGAGGCTGACTTGTGGGCATACTAAGTTGACGAGGACGAAGGGCTTTGTCAACTTAGTCAATATGAACGATTCTAGCTCCAGTGATCGTACGATGTCCATCCAACGGCTGTAGTGCTTCTTCAACCTCTAGTCTTCTTGCTCCAGCCGCCCAAAGCAGCGCCGGCCGTGCCGCATGCTCTTGCCTCCCGTGGCCGGCTGTGCTGCCATGGAGGCCTCACCGCCCCTACTATTCCCACCTCTGGCCAGGCCCTGCGGTGACGGCAGCCTCACACCGCAGCCGAACCAGTGAACCCTCGTACTCCTCTCCGTGCGGGGTTCCACTGCCGCGTCTTCCCCAGCTCTGCATTGTCCCCTTCCTAGGCCTCGCCGTCGTCCACCCCCGTGGTGCTCTCCACGCGGCGTGGTCAACATGGTCAAGGAACGACTTCCATCGGAAGAGTACTGTACGTGGAGAGGCTGACATCTGGGTCCACGGCAGCCACAAGGAAGTGCCTCCTTATTACGTGCAAAATAATTATTCCTCCACCTGACAGCAGGGACCCACCGGACGGGCCACCGTATTTTGAGAAAAAAATGTTTCCCCCTTGGCTACTGGGACCCACCAGCTACACCTTCGCACGCAAGGAAGTGCGTTCGGGCAAAAAAAACAAAACGGTTCGCCGCCCTGACTGCTGGGACCCACCAGCTACATCTTCACACGCAAGGAAGTGACTGACAGTCGGGACCCACCTGGTCGAAGCGTACGTAGGGTTGTCATTCTGGTCGCGAACATGTACGTACGTATATACTGGTCAATGTAGAGGCGCGCACATGTCGTAGTAGAGGCGCGCACGTAGCATGTACACGTACGTACAACGACCAGTGTGCAAGAAAGAAAATACGGCCACGTATCTGTACATATGGGCTGGGTCTCAAATGCCTACTCGCGCATACGTACGGCCAAGGCTCATGTACATGGCTGGGTCGGAACAGAGAAACATCATCGTCATCGTGTTCATGGGGAGGCAACAGAATGCGTCGTGTTCATGGGGAGGCAACGGAATGCATCGTGTTCATCGGGAGGCAACGGAACGCGTGGGAGCCAACCGACTGGGTTGGAACAGAATGTGTCGTCGTGTTCATCGGGAGGGCTTGGACGGAATAGGCGATGGAAACGAGGCCTAGCATACCGCAGAACGGAGGAAACGGCCTTGTGTTCGACCGGCCACGTTCGAAACGGGATCCTGTTCATCGGGAGCGGTCTGGCGTACCGCAAAACGGAGGAAACAGACCTCCTACGGTCGAAACGGGGGTCCTGTTGATCGGGAAGGGTGTGGCGTACCACAAAATGGACGAAACGGACTTGTGTTGGAGCGCTACGGTCGAAACGGGGGTCCTGTTTATCGGGAGGGGTGTGTCGTACCGCAAAACGGACGAAACGGACTTGTGTTTGAGCGCTACGATCGAAACGGGGGTCCCTTTCATCGGGAGGGGTGTGGCGTACTGCAAAACGGGACTCCACATGATACTGTTCATCTCCACTGTCGAACTCCTCCAGTCTCCACGGGCTACCGTCGACCTCCTCTAGCCTCCACGGGCTCCTGTTCATCCATCCTCCACCGCGCACTACTCCACCGGCTGCTGTTCAACCACCGCTCCACGGCCACCCCTCCACCGTCTACTGTTCATCCAGCCCTCCACGGGGTCGTCCTATTCATCCAGAGGCAACGCCACGGGGTCTTGCATCCACCCCCACCGCTCACTGTTTATCCACCCCCCCTCCCCCGCAATGCTCACTGTTCATCCAAACGATCGACTTCAGTTAGTAGAAGTAGCGAAGGAATCGCTCGATCGGGTTCAGTTAACAGCCACCGATCGATTGCTCGGCTTCAGTAACGCGTAGCCTGTAGTGCAATCGCTCGGGTTCAGTTAGAGCCCAACGCCTCGCTAGGGTTCAGTTAGAGCCAAGGCCTCGCACACACGCGCATACATGTATGAGATAAACGTGCATCGCTCGGCCCCCTCCCGCCCATCGTAACCGGGAACTCCCCAAAATTTTCCTCGCCCTCGCTTCTACCATGGTTTTTTCCGTCATGGACGGCCCAAAGAATGTCATGCAGCTGCGTCTCCGGCCTGCCCAGGATGAAAACCCCTTTTCTATCATAATTTTTGGTCATAGAAGTAGGAGCCCACCAAATCTATGATGATACCGGGTTTTATCACAATTATCGTCATAGAAGTGTCATATGTATGACAGAAAAAAAATTTGTTCGGCCCAAAATGTCACGGATGTGTCTTTTTTTGTAGTGTAGGATCATACGTCTCTCGTTGAGGAACAAACTTCGTCTTGGGGTATTGATCTTCTTCCCACTCAACTCCATTGGCATTGAACTTTCGTTCAAAACCAACACCTTGATTCTTCCGGTGCCTTCCTTGCTTGCGTACAATTTCCTCAAATTGCTTACTTCCGGCAAGGCTCATGTAAACACCTTTCTCTATAATTCCCTTCAATAAGCTATTTTCTTGCTCAAGTGTAACTTGGCTAAGAGAGTCATTAGTGGAATCAAGTGAACTACTAGAAGCAACAACATTGGATTTAGCATGATTATTGTTACTACCAGAAGAAGAATCTTTCTTACTCTTTGTTGGGGATATAACTACTGAGTGTAAACCACCCAGGAGGAGCCAGTTCACCCTCAACTATATTGAAACCCACGAAGACTCAGAAGATGGCTCTTTACTATGAAGCTTAGAGGCCCGGAGCCGAAAGGTGGATTAGGGCCCATAGTGATAAACCGCCATAGTCATATAACTTGTATTGTAAGATAAGGAAAAGAGAGACCGAGCCGAACACTTGTATGAGTCGGCCTCGAGACTCTGTGAGCCGGCCGGGCGACAACCCGTGTATATAAGGGGACGACCCGGCGGCGGTTCAAGGACAAGAAAACACAACTCGATAGCCAGGCATAGCTTGTTTAGCTCCCTGGTTAGCGAGACCCCAATAATCCCATCACAACTAGACGTAGGCCTTTACCTTCATCGAAGGGGCCGAACTAGTATAAAATCCCTCGTGTCCTTAGTCCGGTTTAACCCCTTTAAGCTAACCTGTTGCGATGGCTCCACGACTAAGTCCTTACACGAGGACATTTGACGTGATATTTCCATGACAGTTGGCGCCCACCGTGGGGCTATCGCATGATGGTTTCTAGTTCTTGAAGGGCAACTTTGAAGGACTCAAAGGATACGTTGTGGGCCGGATAACTAAGAGTCGTCGTGGCAAGCTCTACATAGACAATGCAGGCTGGGGCCCCGAGGCCGGCTCAATCGAGTACGGGTACCGAGTCCCCTTCGGCCAAATTCACGTCTTCATCGGAAAGATCGGCGAACCGGGCCCTGAGCCGGACACCTGCACCGACCTCGTCGAAACGGCTCAGCGTGCAAGTCCCGCCCAGGTTCAGCCTACCGTGAAGCGTGCGTTCGTGGGATGTGTCCATGGGATCGGATCTGAACCGGTGTCTGAGGGTGAGACGGTCGCTTATTTCGACGGCTAATCATCCGCTGGTGAAACCGAATCCCTATACCAAGTTCAGGATGGCGTGTTTGAAGGGTACTCCGATGGCACCAGTATTCCGGAATTTCTTGAAACGTCGAACCACATTGGAATCTTCATGGCTGGAACAGAGCCAACCTTGCAAAACTCTACTGCGGCGGCGTCTGGACCGGTAGAAGGGGCAGGAGGCTCTACGCGCCGACCGGCTCAAGTTCTCTCCGATTTGATGGATGCCTGGGCGGCCTTGTTAACCAGGCAGTTACACCAGCGACGCAGGATCAGCACAATGCAGACATTGCGAGTCTAAAAGATCAGATAACGCAAGCCAAGGCAGATTTAGCGGCTGAGGAAACCAGGATGGTGGAGGAACGGGCCGCTTTAGATGCCCAGACGCAAAGGATTCAAGCTGAGAATTATCGGCTTTTGATGGATCAGAACGCTTTAAATCAAGTATCCAGGAGGAAACATCAATCTCGCTTGCCGGCGGATTACAACACAATGAATCTCTTTGGAACGCCAGGTGCAGGAACTAGTAACCCGCTAGTAGTAAACCAGAATACCGATCCAAGGACCGGGGCGCCGGATCAACCGTAGGAGATGGGTCCACCTCAGTGTACGAACAACCCGCCGCGGTATACCACACCGCCGCCGGGTCACTTTTCTACCCCGTTGGACAATATGATAGTAGCAGCATCTCGGTTGGCTGCTATTCTGATTGAAGGTGAATCGCCGGCAGTGGTTGAGACACGGTGGGCCAGGGATCTTCTTCAAACAGCTTTGACACAGCAGCAAGCTTACTCATATAGCCGAGACAGGGTTCACTCAACTCCATGACCGAGCAAAAGCTATAGCAGGCATATAGATGAACCGGAGGTGTCTAGCAGTGCGCGGCACCGCATTGTCCCTCAAGGGCCTAATCCGGTGCATGGTGATATGAACGCTCAGGACGTGGTGGATAATGGCAGAGCATGAAGGGAGGCCGCTTTAGCAGCACAACATACGGGGTGATACCAACCCGCCCCGGTTCAGCCAGCATCGTTAGTGGACCGAGGCGTCGGAGTTGCTTTCAGCTCGTGGGGAGTGTCGTGCCTTATTCCAGTTCTCCGTAATGTGCGATTGCCTAAGGACTTCAAGGGCCCACGTAAGGTGCCGAATTACACCGCTGATCAGCCACCCGAGGCATGGGTAGAAAGTTATGAGATGGCAATGGAGATGCTGGACGTTGATGAAGCGGCTTGTGCAAAGTACTTCACAATGATGTTGGAGGGAACAACCTGTACTTGGTTGAAAAATTTACCACCTAACTCCATCGAGTCATGGGACCAGTTGAAGGCCCGGTTTATAGCCAATTTCAAAGACACATGTAAGGAGCCTATGTCCATTGTGGATCTTGATGCCTGTGTGCAAGGGGAGAATGAGTCAATAACTCATTGGGTGGGCCGGGTTTCAGAAGTCTTGCATTCATCGGACCGTATTAATGCTGGCTCGGCAATCATCACCTTGGAGCGTAATTGCCGGTTTAAGTCACTAAAGATGAAGTTGGGACGGCTCAAGCGCCACTGCAATGACATGGGCACCCTCATGGCCGCCTTGGTTAAGTATGCCGATTCTGATCATACCAAGGATCCCGATTCTGATGAGGAGAAACCGGAGAAAGGAAAGAAGAACGGTGGTGCAAAGGGACAGCAGCACAACCAAGGAGGCCATGGGAATAACAGTAAGCGTAAAGCGGATTCAGATTTTGTGGCTAACGCTAATGTGCAGCGTCGTAAGGGTAAACCGCCCTAGCGCGGCAGCGGATGAATCTGGAGTGTTTGTTGAATCAGCCCTGCCCGAAACATGGGACCAAGGAGGTTCCTACGATGCATCCCTGGAAAGATTGTCACATTATGAAGGAGTTCAAAAACTTTGATCTTTTCCGGTATGATCAGGGTCCATTAGGCGGTTCAGGTCCAGGTTTTCATGGTGGCGGCGGTTCAAACTCTGGATTTCAGAATAATCAGGGTAACCAGAACAACCAAGGTGGTAATACCCAACAAAGTAATCAAGGAAATCAGCAGTAGTCGGGTTACCAGAGTCACCCAAAGCAGTTGAATGGTGGGCAGTATCATGTGTTCACCACTAGTTTGTGCAAGCATGATCAGAAGCTTCACAAGAGGGCTGTTAATGTTGTTGAACCGTCCAACACTGTTTTCCATGGTGTGGTACCAGGTAAATCGGCATATCCTGTTGGTAAGATCGCTTTGGAAGTTGTGTTTGGTGATGAACATGATTCCCGGTCTGAGACATTGACCTTTGAAGTGGTGAGGATCCAGAGCCCGTACCACGCACTGTTTGGTCAACCGGCTTATGCAAAGTTCATGGCAAGGCCTTGTTATATTTACTTGCATCTCAAGATGACAGGTCATAAAGGGACCATTACGGTTCACGGAAGTCGTAAAATCGCTTTGGATTGCGAAGAAGGTGATGCGTCCTATGCTGAGTCGGTTTGTGCTACAGAGGAGCTGAAGTTTTATAAGGAAAATGTTGATCCAGAAGACATGACCCCTCTGAAGAAGCCCACCACTGAGCATGACCCAACCCTGCATTTCAAACCGTCTGATGAGACTAAGCTTGTTGACTTTGTTCCTGGCGATTCATCCAAGCAGTTCAGCATCAGCACAAATCTGGATCCGAAATAGGAAAGTGCGCTCATCGAGTTCATCCGTGAGAACCGGGACATTTTTGCATGGAAGCCTTCTGACATGCCAGGTGTACCGAGGGAACTCACTAAGCACACTCTCAATATTTATCCGAAGTTTAAACCGGTCAAGCAATTTCTTCGTTGCTTTAACGAGGAAAGACGCAAGGCAATTGGTGAAGAGGTAGCCCGGCTGTTCGCTGCTGGGTTTATCATTGAAGTGTTTCATCCTGAGTGGTTGGCCAATCTGGTGCTTGTTCTTAAGAAAAACGGCACTTGGCGCATGTGTGTGGATTACACAGATTTCAACAAAGCTTGTCCGGCCGATCCTTTTGCTCTCCCGCGTATTGATCAGATCATTGATGCAACGGCGGGTTGTGAGCATTTGAGTTTCTTGGATACTTATTCAGGCTATCATCAAATCAAAATGGCAGTTAAGGACCAGGAGAAGACCGCCTTCATCACTCCCTTTGGAGCCTTCTCCTATGTTTCTATGCCCTTTGGGCTCAAGAGTGCCCAGGCAACTTATCAGCGCTGTGTGCAGAATTGTCTACACACTCAGATTGGGCGTAATGTTCATGCCTATGTTGATGACATTGTGGTAAAGTCTAGGAAGAAGGAGACATTGATAGATGATCTCAAAGAGACCTTTGACAATCTGCGGGTTTAGATGATGCTCAGTCTGGACAAATGTGTCTTTGGTGTTTCGGTAGGCAAGCTTCTAGGCTTTCTGGTGTCCAATAGAGGCATTGAGGCTAATTCGGAGAAGATCAAAGTGATTACATCTTTGGCTAAACCTGCGTGCATCAATGATGTTCAGCGTCTAGCAGGTCGGATTGCACCCCTAAGCCGGTTTATCAGCCATTGAGGCTAATCCGGAGAAGGCGATCGCTCTATATCAGATGTTGAAGAAAACAGACACCTTTGTCTGGAGTGATGCGGCTAATGCAGCGTTTGAAGACTTGAAGCGGCAGTTGGCCGAACCGCCCATCCTTGTTGCTCGGGTTGACAGGGAGCCTTTATTGTTGTACGTGGCTGCTAATGCCCGTGCTGTCAGTGTGGCAATTGTGGTGGAGCGCAAGGAGGCTGGCAAGGAGTACCCGGTTCAACGGCCGGTTTACTATATCAGTGAGGTGCTTATCGAGTCAAAGCAGTGATATCTGCATTGGCAGAAGATAGTATATGGGGTTTTTATGGCAAGTCGGAAGCTCAAACAATATTTCCAAGGTCATCCCATTACGGTTGTCAGTTCAGCTCTGTTGTGTGATATAATTCAGAATAGGGAAGCAACTGGCTGGGTTGCAAAATGGGCAATCGAACTTGGTCCACACGGTTTGAAATATGTCCCTCGAACAGCGATAAAATCTCAGGCACTTGTGGACTTCATTAATGACTAGACCGAGTTACAAGCACCAGAGGACAAACCGGATAATACATACTGGACTATTCACTTTGATGGATCCAGGCAATTGGAGGGCTCGGGGGCTGGAGTTGTTCTTACTTCCCCTCGAGGTGATAAAATTCGTTATGTCCTCCGTTTAATGTTTTCGTGTACTAACAATGCAGCTGAATATGAGGCTCTGCTCCATGGGCTCCGAGTGGCCAAGGAGATGAATTTAAGCCGGGTACGATGCTTTGGAGACTCTGATCTGGTGGCTCAGCGAGTTTCTGGCACTTGGGATTCAAAGGATCCACTCATGGCGGCTTACAGACGTGAAGTGGATATTATGGCGGGTTACTTCAAAGGGTATCAGGTTGAGCATATCGATCGGTGCAAAAACGAAGCAGCAGACGCTTTAAGCCGGCTTGGATCTCAGCGTAAACCGGTACCTCCCAATACCTTTTTAGATATCTTGCATAACCCGTCTGTTAAGTTGCCTATAGAGGAAGATTTGGCTATTCCTGATCCGGAGGCTCAGTTGGTGGCCGCTTTACGCGTTGTGCCGGATTGTACGGTTCCATATCTGGCGTATATGAACCGAGGCGAGTTACTAGATGATGAAGTCCTGGCTCGACAGATAGTCCGGCGGTCCAAGTCCATGGTTATTCACCATGGCGAGTTACACCGCTGCAACGTTTCAGGCATATTTCAGCGTTGTGTTTCTCCAGAAGAAGGCCAAGAGATCCTACGAGAAATTCATGAAGGGGATTGTGGTCATCATGCCAGTTCAAAGTCCCTGGTTGCCAAAGCTTTTCGTCATGGGTTCTACTGGTTGACAGGTCATGCTGATGCAGAGGATCTGGTAAAGCGATGTGATGCTTGTCAAAAGTTTTCAGGCTGAGCTCATGTTCCAGCTCAAGAATAAGGATGATTCCCATCACTTGGCCGTTTGCCACTTTGGGGCTTGACATGGTGGGACCCTTTAAGCGCTCCAAGGATAAGAAGACCCACCTGCTAGTGGCGGTTGATAAATTCACCAAGTGGGTTGAAGCGGAGCCTGTCAGCAAGTGTGATGCGGCTACGGCGGTTCAATTTGTCAAAAAGATTATCTTCCGCTTTGGCTTTCCACACAATATCGTCACGGATAATGGCACTAACCTTTCTAAAGGTGAGATGGAAGATTTTTGTCAGACAGAACACATCCGGCTTGACTTAGCATCTGTGGCGCACCCCCAAACCAATGGTCAAGCGGAGAGAGCTAATCAAGAAATCTTGAAGGGTATCAAACCCCTGCTTATGGTCCCTTTAAAGCGGACGCCGGGTTGTTGGGTGGAGGAATTACCTTCTGTGTTATGGAGCATCAACACCACTCCCAATAGATCGACGGGTTACACGCCTTTTTTCATGGTGTACGGGGCAGAGGCGGTCCTCCCAAGTGATATTCATCATGATTCGCCCTGGGTTGCTAATTATGTTGAAGCAGACAATGAGCAACCATGCCAGGAGGCGTTGGATCTGTTAGATGAAAAGCGGGATATGGCTTTAGCCCGTTCGGCGGTTTGTCAGCAAGACCTGTGGCATTATCACAGCCGCCGGGTTAGGACAAGAACCTTTCAAGAAGGCGATTTGGTGCTCCGGCTCATCCAGGATCAGACCGACATGCCCAAGTTATCCCCACCATGGGAAGGGCCCTTTATGGTCAGCAAAAATCTGCACAACGGATCATGCTACCTCATTGATGTTCGAGACAACTCACGCACCTCTGAGGAGGAGACCCGGCGGCTGTGGAACATAGCTCTCTTACGGCCTTACTACACTTGAGCCATAGGCTTTTCTTATGTTCATATTTTGACAATGTAAATATTATGATCAATAAAGTAAACCAGCATCCTTGCTATAAGCAGGGCCTCTGCTGTTTTTTTTCTCAAATATCTTTTGAGTTACATGGGGGCTTCAGCTGACAAAGCGGAGTACTACTTATTAAACCGGATATACTGCCACAATACAGCTTGGGAGCTTCACACCCAAGGGGCCAAAGACAGTCTGGATGCTTTGCACAGCTCAAACATAGGCCACAATGAGCACATCTCATCACGTTACTTGGGGGCTCTTTGTGTAAAGTAACAAAGAGTTTCAAAGGACCCTTGTACCTGGGTATCGACCCACGCCTTGGAAGCCTGGTATATTTACCTAAAACCCCGGGTTAACCTGCCTTCATCAAGTAAGCCACTCCTATCCAGGTAATCCTGGCATGACCCCCCGAACGTTTGAAAATTACTCTCATTGAGACCCTGAACTTGTCAAAGTTAAAACGGTGATTGGTTAGTTGGAGGCCGATCTTAAAAGGCTTTGTCAAATGGTTTAACTCAGCGGCCTGGCAGCCCATGAAAAGCCTTGAATTTGGGCCTGGCGGCCCTCGAAAAGCCTCGACTACACGGTTTTATTTGCAGTTGTCATTATTTTTCTTTTGATGACTTCTGTGTTAAACCGGTATCTTTGATCTGGTATGGCTTTTCAGTCATCATATTAACCCGGTGTTTGTTAACCCGGCTTGGATCTCAACAAAAAGTTGATGAACCTTATTATTAAACTGGAGTTTATTAACCCGGCCTAGCTTTGACTACTTGTCGCCAGTTTTGGTCATCTGGTGTTCATCATAACCCGGCATGACTTCTTATACATCATCAGTACATGGTGAAGTTATACAAAATTCAAGATTTGGGTTTTAACCCTTATTACAATCAAAGTTGGTAAACCAAGTAAAGTGATATCACATCACATGTATGAGTTATTTCATATTTCTTAAGGTTTGATTATCAATCAGACTTTATCTTGGGTATTATGACCCGTCCAGCGGTAAACCGCCAGGACAAACTTTCTTTATGAAGGATTTAGAGTCGCGTTATCACAACATAAGCAAATATTGCATGTGTTATGACGGTTCAACACAAGTCGTGCATCAGCACAACAAATCGAAGAGTTTTTACTAGCCTATTACAAGGCACTTTGAGGCCCAAAAAGCTGATTGTTTTTGCACAACAAAAGTTTGTCACAGAAACACAAATGCCGGATCAAGCGTCGTCACCATGTTGACACGAAGTGGATGGTTCATCTGGCGTCGGTTCAGCCTCCTCCTCCCAATCCAGTGGCTGCAAGTCAGTAGTGGTCCAGTCAATCCGGGTTAAGGCCTGAAAGACGGCCTCCTCACTTATAAGTTCAGCCAGATCAACGTCAGGGGCGTAAGTGTGCTTACGGATTGGCGGAATAAGAATTTGAACTTCTGGAATGACAACTTCAATCCGTTTGTTGTTGGCGTCATAAAAAGACTGGTGAACCGTCAAGTTAGCTTCTTCTGCCAACTGACTCACCAGAGGACGCATCTCCCTTGTTACCCTTTTGAGGGCTTCATTATTAAACTCTGCCCCGTTTTCTAGTTCACTAGGAAAGCCCTTGGCAATATCAACCGGATTGAGATCAGCTATCCATGCTTTGGCTCGGGTCAGTGCTAATAAAGCGCCAACCCTGGCAGCGGACCGCTTCACCTCTTCAATTTGTGCTGGCGTCATGGATAACCTGGCCAGAGTGTCCTTGATCAGTGTTGGGGCCGAATTGTCATAAGAGGATGTGCAGATAACCCGTTGGGCACTGGTATACAGCTATTCAATCAGCGTGTAGGCTGCCTTTAGCTTCTTCCGCATATCAGAGCCCAGATGAGTAATGCGGCCACCTACAACGGTTTAAGTATTCCATATTAAACCGGCAAAAATTTCAAATTTGGACATTCACGAAGCCTTGGCAAAAGGTACTTACCAAATATTGCAGAATTCATGGCATTAACGTGGCGCTTCAATCTAGTAAGCTCTTCTGCTACCGGTTTAAGAGTTGATTCAACATCTTCCACCCGCTTCAGCAATCCAGCCTTTTCGGTGTCCCAGTTGGATCGCTCAGACTTGAACCACTCTTTGAGTTGCTCCATGGTGGTTAAGGCGGTTTTCAACTCATCCTTGGCCTTGGTGGTTTCTGCTTGTTGGGATTTAAGATTTTCTTGAAGATCAGCAATTTGAGAGACTAGGTTGATTTATCTCAGTCTACAACAGTCAGAAGAGCATGTCAATATCTTTCTTGAAAGTCCCAAGCGTATAACCAGTTATGCATTTGGCACTTGGGGGCTAATGTGGGTCATTTTTTCTACTGATTGTTTGAAGTCCCAAGGATTAATACAAGTTTTAATCTTGACACTTGGGGGCTAATGTGTGTTTGATCAAAAAGTACACGACGAATATCAGCAAAGTACAATATGGAATATGCAAAGTCTCGGTTTACCTTTCTAAGACAAACCGGCCCTTGGGGGCTACAATGCAAGGAAGGTACGGAATACAAAGATTAAACTGTTTACCTCATAGCGTTCCTTCATCAGATTCACCAAACCGGCTTCATAATCCCGGCTTGTGAAGAGGCGGTTCAAGAAACTAGAATGAAGATCCTGAGCAGACAAATCAGTATAGCTTGACAAGTCGGTCTTGCCTTTCCCCTTGTTCATAAAGACAAATTCATCTTTGGTGGAATGTTTGGATAAAATAACTGGATTGCCTGGGGCAGTATACGCAGTGCCAGTAACAACAACATCATCATCTTTGGCTGGGCTTGATGGATTGACATTGTTCTTAACTGGGCTTGGCGGTTTGGCAGCAGGGCTTGGCGGTCTGGTAGCAGGGCTTGGCGGATCAGTAGTTGAATCCCGTTGGTCAACAATTGGACTTGGAGGAGTGGCATGTGGATTTGATATATCAACATGTGTTTCCAGTTCAGCGTCTGGTGGGTTGGCATCAGCTCTTGGGTCTTGCGCGGTAGAATTGTCTATGACAAACTCAGGGTTTTCGCCATCATTTTCTGTGGTCTTCTCCGGATCAACATCGTCAGTAGGGCCACTGGTCTTGGCCTTCTTACTCAATCGGGCCTTGGCACTACAACATCAAAAGTTAGAATAGGATAAACCAACGCGTGAAGAAACTAGTTGAAAAATAAAATACTTACCCAGCGATGGTCTTGAGGGGAGGCAGCTGAGTCGTTGATGAACCGCCAGATGAGTTTGAAGATGCCTGGTAATTCGTATCAGATGGATTGAGTGGGCATCGGAAGAAACCCTTCAAGGGATAAAGTTTTTCAGGAGAACAAGTCACCTCTGGACGACGTTTCCGGGTTGGTGTATCTGGTAGACCGGATGAGGTGATTTGCTGGCCGCTGTGCCGGGTTGTGTGATGCTCTTTAGCTTGTTGTGTCTTTAAAGAAAATTTTGGATCCAAATGAGCAAGGGGGTGAGAGTGTTTTACTTTCCGAACTGTACGGCGAACTCTTTGAACCGGCACAAGATCAGAGTCGGAAGAAAGAGTGATTACCTCATTGTGGTCTGCACGGCTGGCCTCAGTGTCATCCTGGGAATAATCATTGTCAATAAGGTATATGAAAAGACAACCAAGTGAATCAAGTTCTACCTCTGGATCTGATTCGTCAACCTCCTCTGGCGGATCAGAAGACTCGGCGGTTTTCTTCTTGCCTGCTTTCTTGGTGGCTTTGGTCTTTGCATGAGCCCTCGCCGGTTTAGTCCGTTTCCAGAAAGAGCTGTCGGCCTGTAAAAAATAAAGGAAAAGAGTATTAGCACATTTTTAAGGCACAGGCGAAACTATGAGCATTAATTCAAATTTACCGCCGGCGGTTTGTTGGTGGCGCAAAATGGTGGCAACCCAGTTTGGCTGCAGGCAGATATTGTTTTGTCAAGCATCTTCTTCACAGACTTAGTACCTTCAAGGTCTGTCATTACCACTTCATGATATCGTTGAGGATCTTTGACGTTGCCAGTATATTCATACATCAATCCGGGACGGTGGCTTAAAGGCAGAATGCCCCGGGAAACCCACCAGTGGACAAGATCAATGCCAGTCAAACCGTTGGCCATGAGAGCCCGGAGCTTGGCGATTTGAGGAGCAAAAGTTTTTCGTTCTGCGGCGGATAAGTGTGAAGGTAATGGGTGACCATTGCTAAGCCGTTGAGGGCGGTAACCCGGCAAAGGATTTTCTCCGTCAGGGGCTGTATTCCGGCAATAAAACCAAGTTTGGTTCCAATCTTTAGGATGACTATGATGCTTTGCATGAGGGAAATCAACTTCTTTCCTTTTCTGAATTGAAACGCCACCAAGTTCTATGTTGGGACCATCAGAGAACTCCGTAAGGCGGTTCAAATGAAAAAAAAATCCCGGAACAACTCCACAGATGGTTCTTCTTGAAGGTAGACTTCTCAGAATAGTTGAAAATTGCATATATTGGACACGGAGTTCGGTCCAATATATTGTGGATGGAGTTGGAAGCTTGCGAGGACAGGTGGGCTGAATCCCCGGTCTAAGTGTAGCATAAATACAATCACTTCTCCATCTTGAGGTTCAGGTGGGCATTCAGAGCCCAGAACACGCCAATTAAGGACCCTTTTGGAGGCTAAAGCGCCAGTGGTGACATATCCATTAATTTGTGTCTCAGTGATCTTGGATGGAACCCAATTGCAGGTAGAGAATTGTTTGGCCATCCCGAAAGGAAAACTGTGAAAGGACAAATAAAGGCCGGTTTACAATTTAACGGTTTAAGCGTACTATTCAGTGTTAAACTGACAAATTGACGTTCAAGATCAGTTGGCGGTTTAAGAGAGGGCTAATGATATATGGCGGGTTGGTTATCATAGGTTAAACCGCCCGTAGGCAGAAGGACCAGGGTTCAAAATTTACTAAGTGTTACAAAAACAGGTTTCACAATATCACAGTACAATTTTGGATCTACCGTGGATAACTAAAGAAAATTTTACTGAACCCTACAATGGCGCTAAGAGGAACGGTGAAGATCTAGACGCAGTCTGTCAGGAGCAGCAAGAAGCCGCGGGATGGTGGACTATCAAAATGAATCTAGCCGCGAATCAAAACTAGCAGATGCATATATATATATATCCTCAGTAAAAGGACTAAAGAGAAGGCTGCGGAAGAACTGAGGAACGGTGACATGGATGAACTCAAAAACTCTAATGAAGATCTAGGGTTACGGGACATGAACTTACCAGAGCCACTCGGCGGCAGAGGAGCGCGACAGGGTTTCTGGAACAAACAGGTTGATGCAGCGGCCTTGGTCGGTGCAGATTCGAAGATCGACTGCGGCGGCGGCGCTGGGGTTCTTCGGGTCGCGAGGAAGAAGATGAGATAGGGGAGAAAATGAAAGTACCCGTCGGGCTTATTTATAACAGGGCAAGGGGATAAGTGACACGCGTGAAAATCGAGGAGACCAAAGCGGCGAGTGGCGCAACTGTCTCCTCGATTTCCGGGATGACATTAAATGATGGGAATCTTTTTATTTGTTTTTTACAAAGATGACATCATGATGATCTGTTGCTGTGTCCAGAGGATGACGTCACGGCGGTTTAACAAGATTTATAAAGGGAAGACATCATGGCGATTTATGAGAAATGAAGGAAGATGTTCACATGATTTTTCTAAGTGTTGAAGATTGACATGAACAGGTTCAAATCAATCTGGGGCCTAATGTTGGGGGTATAACTACTGAGTGTAAACCGCCTGGGAGGGGCCGGTTCACCCTCAACTATATTGAAACCCACGAAGACTCAGAAGATGGCGCTTTACTTTGAAGCTTAGAGGCCCGGAGCCCAAAGGCGGATTAGGGCCCATAGTGATAAACCGCCATAGTCATATAACTTGCATTGTAAGATAAGGAAAAGAGAGACCGAGCCGAACACTTGTATGAGTCGGCCTCGGGACTCTGTAAGCTTGCCGGGCGACAACCCGTGTATATAAGGGGACGACCCGGTGGCGGTTCAGGGACAAGAAAACACAACTCGATAGCCAGGCATAGCTTGTTTAGCTCCCAGGTTAGCAAGACCCCAATAATCCCATCACAACTAGACGTCGGCCTTTACCTTCATCGAAGGGGCCGAACTAGTATAAAATCCCTCGTGTCCTTTGTCCGGTTTAACCCCTTTAAGCTAACCCGTCGCGATGGCTCCACGACTAAGTCCTTACACGAGGACATCTGACGTGATATTTCCACGACACTCTTGTTGCTAGATTTTACTTGTGGCATGCAAGTAGATAAGAGTAAACGCTTGGCAATGTAAGAAGAACTTTTCTTGCGGAGATCATCATTGATTGCCTTTAAAAACTCATGCTCTTGCTCAAGGTTGAGATTTTCAAAGCGTAACTTATCATGAGTCTTTACAAGTTCTCGATGATCTTCCAAGGTAGTTTTATGAGCTCACTTAAGAATGTTTAGTTATTTTGTTAGACGCTCAATCTTCTCCTTAGCATTGTCATTCTTTTTATCTTGATTAGCATGATTAATTGACGCTTCATCATAGTATTCATCACTAGAGTTGTCAACAAGTAAATCATCATCACCTAACAAGTCATCTTCATCACTATTGAAATCAACATACTTGGGATGTGATACCTTTGGGCCTTTAGCCATGAAGCATTTTCCAATTCCTTCATTTGGTGAGTCAAATATGTCTTAGGAGTTGGTTGACACAAGTGCTAGACCGGCAACACCTTCATCTTGAGTATATTCGGAGTCAGAGTGATAACTTCTCTCGGAGTGATGGTCGGAGTCGGAGCCGGATGCCCATTCACCAACATGAGCTTGATCTCTTCGCTTTGTGTAGCTCTTTGATGGTTTGTCCTTCCTTTCCGAATCCTTGCTTATCTGGGAGGTTCTTCGTTCATAACGATCATCTCTACTCCTTCTCTCTCTTGGTGGTGATTCTTCTCTTCTACTTCTTCTTTTAGGTGAATCTTCTCTCCTTTTGTAGGGAGCCATACACTCACTAGAGTAGTGTCCGTGTCTTCCACAATTGTAGCAATTACGTTCACAACTCGAAGATCTTTTGTCATTGTACGACCTTGACTTCGAACTTCTTTCCTTGCTTCTACTCTTGTTTCTCACTTGATGATGTAGTGTCCGGGTCTTCCACAATCTTACTCGAAGTTTTTCACCATTAGGCTCAATTCCTCATTGAAGGTTTGTTTCTCACTTGATGATGTAGGAGCATCACATGAGGCTTTGTAAGCACCACTTGACTTATTGTGAAGCTCTTCCTTATTCTTGAGTGACATCTCATGAGCAACAATTCTTCCAATGACTTCCGTTGGCTTGAGATCTTTGTAGTTGGGAATCATTTGGATCAATGTGCACACGATATCATATTTTCCATCCAAGCCTCTTAGGATCTTCTTGATGATGAATCTATCGGTCATTTCTTCACTTCCTAAGCCGGCAATCTCATTTGTGATGAGAGCAAGCCTAGAGTACATTTCAGCGATACCTTCACCATCCTTCATTTTGAACTTGTCAAGTTGAATTTGAAGCATATCCAATTTGGATTCCTTGATGCAGTCGGTACCTTCATGCATATCAATCAAAGTATCCCAGATTTCCTTTGCATTCTGATGTAGGGTAGAACCCTAGAGGCCGATCTTTCACGTTTGGAGAGGATCCCTACGAGGAACACGAAGAACACGAGGAGGGGAACGAGAGAACACTCAACCAACAAGAACAAAGTCACACATGTGCTAGATCATCAAAACACAAGAGGGTACAAGATCCAAATCAAACAAGGGATGATACATAGGGCAGTAGTTCATCTCCGTGAGGAGGTCTTGAGGGTCATCCCATGAATGGGTTCTTGAATCCAAGATGGATCTTCTCCGAAGAGGCTGTGGTCTCTCATGCAAAGTAGATCCTTATGGATGAGCAAAGTTCTATCTCAAATGAGCTAAACCAATGCTAACCCTAACTAGGAGGAGGTGGGGGAGTATATATAGTCTAAGGGACGAATGGGTACATGGCCCTCGGCCCAGATGCGCTGCACGCAGGTAGGGGGGATGTTCGGGCATCGCACCGGATGTCCGGGCTAGGGGGCTGGATGTCCGGGCTGGTGGAGCCGGCCACAGTGCTCTCTGGATAAAAGGGGCCAGATGTCCGGGGCTTCGGGAGGAGCCGGATGTCCGAGGTGCTGGCCGGATGTTCGGGATATCGGGGTAGACTTCTGTGCACCCTGGATGGCTTGTCCGGATGTCCGGGCTGGGAGCCGGATTTCTGGGGCGACGGGCCGGATGTCCGGGCCTTGTAGCTTCGGCTGCAGATCCTTGGCTGCGGGGTAGATCTCCAGGGGCCGGATGTCCGGGGCCATGGCCGGATATCCGGGGCCTAGAAGTTGTTCTTGCCTTCTTCCGTTAGTTCTCTTCTTCCGTGGACTTGGGGGCTTGACCATCTTCATGTGCATCCTCGGGAGGGTCCTCTTGGTACCTAATCATGCACAACATTCCGGACTTAGGCAGTAGCCATGTCTCGAGAGGATCGAATGAGATATCACTAAGGAAATAAGTCACATCTGTCTCAAGGGCTCTAGCTCGTGCTCGTGTCATGGGTCCTCTTGACACTTGGTGAGACGATGGTAGGTCCATGGGGATGACCGTAGGATGCTCTGCATCATCTCCCCTCCCTTGGGAAAGATCCGACCTCGGATCGAAATCCTCATCACCATGGTACGAGGAGAGATCATTAACATTGAAGATATCGCTCACGGAGTACTTGTCGCATGGGATGTCGATCTTGTAGGCGTTGTTGTTGTAGCGTTCTAGCACCTTCAAGGGTCCATCGGCTCGAGGTAGAAGTTTGGACTTGCGTTCGTTGGGGAAGCGGTCCTTGCGAAGGTGTAGCCACACGATATCTCCAATGTTGAATATCATGGGTTGCTTGTTGATGTTGAGCTTGGTCGCTAGTCGTTGTACTTGGCGCTCGATGGTTGTCTGTGTATCTTCATGCATCTTCTTGAGGTATCTTGCACGTGCGCTCACATCGAGGTTGGTGTGCTATTGTAGAGGAAGAGGTAGAATGTCCAATGGGGACAACGGGTTGAAGCCGTAGACGACCTCGAAGGGGAACTTGCCGGTAGTCGAATGTGTTGCTCGGTTTTAGGCGTACTCGGCGATGGGTAGACACTCCTCCCATTCCTTGATGTTCCTCTTGATCAAGACGCGAAGTAGAGTGGAGAGTGTATAGTTCGTCAACTCCATTTGGCCGTCGGTTTGAGGATGGTATGCCGACGAGAACAAGAGCTTGATACCGAGATTGGCGCATAGCGTATTCCAAAAGTAACTCAAGAACTTGACATAGCGGTCCGAGAAGATTGTCTTTGGTACTCCATGGAGTCACAATATTTCCCTACAAAAGAGATTGGCAACAAGTGAAGCATCGTCTATCTTGTTGCATGGAATGAAATGTGCCATCTTAGAAAATCGGTCCACAACAACAAAGACGGAATCCTTTCCATTTGGAGTTCTAGGCAAACCAAGTACAAAATCCATGATAATGTCTTCCCAAGGTTGATAAGGAATAGGAAAAGGCATGTAAATACCATGGGATTGAGCTTTTGACTTAGCTTTGCGACATGTAGAGCATCGGTTGGTGAAGCGTGAGACATCGCGGAACTTCTTGGGCCAAATATAGTTCTTGGAGAGCGTGGCGAATGTCTTGTCATGTCCAAAGTGTCCTATGAGTCCACTTCCATGAGCCTCTTGCAAAAGGAGCAAACGGAGAGAAGACTCAGGAATGCAAAGTTTGTTAGCTCTCATAAGACAATCATCCTTGATGTAATATCGTTCCCAAGAAGTATGCGTCAAACACTTGGCATAAGGAGTAGCAAAGGTAGGATCAATTGCATACAAGTCTTTGATGTGCTCAAAGCCAATAACATTCAACTCAAGTTTAGTGACAAGCGTGCATATGCGGGAAAGGGCATCCGCAACATCATTTTCCTTACCCTTAATGTACTTGATCACATAGGGAAAAGATTCAATAAATTCACTCCATTTGGCATGACGCTTGTTTAACTTAGTTTGGCCTTTCAAGTACTTAAGCGTTTCATGATCGATATGGATGAAAAACTCATGAGGTCTAAGATAATGTTCCCAAACATGTAGCACCCGCACTAAAGCATACAATTCTTTGTCATAGATGGGATAGTTAAGTTGAGCACCAGAGAGTTTTTCACTAAAATATGCAATGGCTCGTTTTTCTTCCATCAAAGCTCCGCCAATTCCGGTACCACTTGCATCGCAATGAACCTCAAAAGTTTTGTCAAAGTTGGGCAAAGGGAGAATTGGAGCATGAGTAAGCAAAGATTTGAGCTTATCAAAAGTGGTAGATTGGAAATGTCCCCAAACAAAAGGAGCATTTTTCTTACTCAAGGCATGCAAAGGAGCGGCAATAGTGCTAAAATCCTTCACAAAGCGACGATAGAAACCCGCAAGGCCAAGGAAGCTACTCACTTGTTGCAAATTGGTGGGTTGGGGCCAAGTTTTAATTGCCTCAATTTTAGATTCATCAACATGGACACCCTTGGAACAAACGACGGAACCCAAGAAAACAAGCTTGTCAACACCAAAAGTGCACTTTTTCATGTTGGCATAAAGACGTTCCTTGCGAAGAGTTTGCAAAACAGCCCTAACATGATTTAGGTGCTTTTTTGTGGATTTGCTAAAAACAAGAATGTCATCAAAGTAAACCACAACAAACACTCCCATGTAAGGACGAAGCACAAAATGCATAAGATGCATGAAAGTACCGGGAGCTTCCAATAAACCCATAGGCATAACCAAACCACTCGTACAAGCCAAATTTGTTTTTGAAAGCGGTTTTCCATTCATCACTTTCTTCTATGCGGGTTTGATAATAGCCACTTTTAAGATCAATTTTTGAGAAAATGGTGGCACCACTAAGTTCATCAAGCATATCATCTAAGCAAGGAATGGGATGCCTATAATGAACGGTAATAGCATTGATGGGTCCACAATTTGAGCACATGTGAAAACTACCATCTTGCTTGGGCACAAGTATAACCAGAACAGCACAAGGGCTTAAGCTTTCACGTACATGTCCGTTGTCGATGAGTTGTTGTACTTGCCATTGAATCTCCTTAGTTTCTTCGGGGTTGACGCGGTCTGGAGCTTTGTTTGGTAGAGGTGCTCCAGGGATGAGGTCGATTAGGTGCTCAATGCCTCGTAGTGGAGGTAGTCCCGGAGGTAGCTCATCGGGGAAAACATCTTGGAATTCCTGCAAAAGAGAACAGAACACTAAAGGTAGATTGTGAGAGGTGTTAGTTTTTGGTGCCTCGTCCTTGCACTCAAGGACAAAGTGCATAACACTCGATGGGTTCTCACACACTTCTCTCATCTCTCTTTTGGTGGAAAATAGGACCAAGTTTTTCTTGTCGCTCATCATGGAGGCACTCGGTTTTGGCTTGTGGCTCTCACTCTCTTTTGGGTGGATCACTTTCTCACTCTTTTCTCCAGATAGGTGGCTTGCTTGTCGGCTATCACTTGACTAGGAGACATAGGTCGTAGCACATACTCCTTTCCTTTAATCTTGAAGCTATAGTGATTGGTACGCCCTTTGTGGATGACGCCACAGTCAAATTGCCATGGTCGACCAACAAGGAGGTGGCAAACGGACATCGGGACGACATCACACTCCAAAGTGTCCTCATATGCGCCAATTTTGAAGGAGACTTGGACCGTATGCTCAACTCGTATAGTGCTGGAATCGCTTAGCCATTGGAGTTTGTAGGGGTGCGGGTGCTTCATCTTGACCAATGGTAGCTCGGAGCATAGTTCTTCACTTGCCAAGTTGTGACAACTACCTCCATCAATGACGAGCTTGGCGGACCTTCCATTGATGTCGACCTTAGTGTGGAAGATGTGGCATCTTTGGTCTTCGTCTTGTTGATGTTGAAGAGTCAAGACTTTGGAGACAACGAGAGGGGGGCTCGAATCCTCATCACAAAAGACTTGATCATCTCCATCCTCGTTCACGCGCCGGTGCACAGACACTTATTCAAGGGCTTCCATCTCCTCTTCACTCATGGAGTCATAGGTTCCGTCGTCGTTGAGGATCATGGTGTGCTTGTTGGTGCATTGGAAAGACTTGTGGCCTCGGCCGCCGCAAGTGAAACACTTGAAGGAGCTTGTCTTGACGGTCTCATCGGTTGGAGTAGATGATGAAGCGCGCGGCTTGAAGTTGCTTGTAGTAGGAAGAGGATGACTTGAGGTTGTCGAAGTTTTCTTGTAACTTGACTTGTCGTCATTGCTTGTAGATGGCTTTGTTGAGGTAGAAGTTGGAGGAGTCGTTGAAGCTTGGTTGTTGGAGAAGCCGTAGGTCTTGGATGAGCACTTGGCGTACTAGAAGTCATCTTGCACTTGACGTTCCGCTTTGGTAGCTTGATGCACGAGCTCAATGAGGTTGGAGTAGGGTTGGAAGTCGGCAATCTTCTTGATGGGATGATTGAGGCCATTCAATAAGCATGCCATAGTTTTCTCATCATCTTTCGTGACATTGGCTCGTATCATGGATATCTCCATTTGCTTGTAGTATTCTTCAACACTCCTTGTTCCTTGCTCGAGTAGTTGGAGCTTCTTGAAGAGATCGCGGTTGTAGTAGGTAGGCACAAAATGTGCTCGCATGACATCTTTCATTTGAACCCAAGTGGTGATTGGTGGTTCACCTCTTGCTTCTTGGCACTCAAGGACTTGTTACCACCATATGAGCACATAATCTGGGAACTGAAGGGATGCCATAGCGATCTTCTTCTCTTCCTCATAGTTGCGCAAATGAAAGATTTTGTCGACCTTCAATGCCCATGATAGGTACTCTTCGGGATCATTGCTTCCATTGAACTTGAGCATGGTGAACTTTAGCTTGCCATAGCATTGCTCTTCATTGTGTTGTTGTCGAGGGTGATGATGACGCTCTTGACGTGGAGGATAATCAACCTCATGTTGCTCTTCGCGTGGATGAAGTCCATGATCAGCTTGCTCTTGTTGAACTTGAGGTTGAGGGGGAGCTTGTCGAGCTTCAAGAGGATGTGGAGGAACTTGACGTTGCAATCTTGGTTGGTAGTTTCGCTCTTGGATTTCTTCTCGAAGTACTTCCTCTTGATTGCGCCTATCGCAGTTGCGCTTGGCAATGGCTCGACTTGATTCTTGAAGGGCACGTTACTCCTCAAGAGCTTGTGCTTCACGTTGTTGTTGTTGAAGACGTTGAGCCTCGGCTTCTTGTTCCTCTTGATGTAGACACGCTCGTTCTTCCCCTTGGCGACATTGACGTTGTCGTTCTTGAGCTTGTGCAAAAGGATCTTGGTGAGGTTGATGATGAAGGACTTTCTCGTCGACTTGCTCTTGCGGATGATTGCTGTGTAGAGGATTGCGGGATGCATGACGGTCTTGACGTGCGGCTCGTCGAAGAGTGTTCGATGTTGGTGTACTTGAGCCGGAGAAGGTGTCATCGGAGTGTCGACTTGAGCGGCTCCGTCTTGAGTATGAAGAAGTGGACGGAGGGCAGTTCACCAACAAGGCACGACTCTCGTCCATTCTTGAATCGTTCTCTTGCTTGTGAGCATCGAGCTTGTTGTCGAAGTAGTACCTTGTACGTTGCTCGGAGAGTCGCAAGTTGGTGGCGAGGTTGTCGATGCGGTCGGTCATCACTTGTTGCTCTTGATGCAATGCTCGTTGTGCACCAAAGAGGTGGCTCTTGGTGACGAATGATTACATGTCATCGTATTGCTCGATGAAGAGTGGATTGGTAGAAGAACTTGGCCTATCCATCATTCCAAGCAAAATGTGAGTGGGAGAAAGAGAAGAACTTATACCCAATGTACCTTGACCGATGTTGAAGAAAGATCAAGATCACTCAAATGCGGACAATGAAATAGCACAATTGGTACCAATTCTTGTTGGTTCTCACACCTACACAAGTAAAAGCTTATGGTGGAGCTTGGTTAGGATGGTGGCACGAAATTTGATGCAATAATAAGTGAGCTTCAATAATGTTGGAAAAGATTCACAAATTTGCAAATGCAACAAGTAGACCAAGCAAGTAGAGGTACACGGAAACACACACGCAAATAGATAAGCGGGATTGTGCAAACCAAAAATGAGCCAAAATATGGAGTCCACGAAAATGCTCTTGTTGCACAATACTAGAGAGACGCTAGCACGATTGCACAATAGGCGGATACATAACTTGTCCACAACCTACTAGGAAAAAATGAAACGACCTCTATCCCAAGTATACTATATGTATGGTATTTCGGTGATATGATCCAAGATGATTGGATATGACAATCTTAATGTAGTATGATGCTATTGTTCTTGTTTATAAGTTCTTTGCTTATCTTTCCCTATTTGCTGAAAAGCTTGTTTGGCTCTTTCACTTTTGAGCTCTTTTCTCATGCAAAACTTCACGAACCAAGATAGCAATTGTGTATGCTATGACAACTTTGTGACAGAAAAGATGATACCAAGATATGCACCACTATGATATGGTATGTATGCTATGGAGTATGATCGCTAATGTGCACAAGTCACATTGTCGGCAACACTCAAAGGCTAGTCTCGATGGGTAAGCAACGCAAAAGTAATGCTATGTGGTTATCAATGCAATGGCATGGGATGACAAAGATGTCGTTGAAGTTACCGTCTATTGATCGTCGTTTGTAAGCCAAGGAGGGATGCTGGATCCTTGTGAAGATGAGCGGTGGTGATGTTGATGTCGAACCGTACCTATATAGCCGAAACACAATAGGACACGGGAACCACAACTCAAATTCTCAAAGACCAAAACGGGTCAAAATTGTCGTAGGTGGTATCGGTGAGCGGTGGTGGTGCTTGCGGAAAGTGGTGGTGGAATGCGGAAGTATGCGTGGGCACCAGAGCAGAATTGGGCGAAAAGTAGGTGGAAAACAGGGCGGTGGATGGAGTTGCTGCAGTCAGGGGCCGGATGTCCGGGACACCGGATGTCCGGGGCACACGGCTGGATGTCCGGGTGCCTGGATCGTGGCCGAACAAGATGAACTCCACGGGAAAAAAGGCAACTCCGGGGCAAAATTCGGACGATTTATTGGATGAAAATTGCAGAGAAGATGGGGGAAAGCTAGATCAACATGTGGCAAAGCAGATCCATGGATCAAATCCAACAAAACTTCATCACACCAACAAATCACAAACAAAAAAATTGGGGCTATTTTTGGTGGGGATTTTCGGATTTAGGACAAAAACAACAAAATCAAGCTAGAAAGCATGGGGTAGGGGCTACAAAAACGTGATCAATGTGTCTCATGATACCAAGATGATGTAGGGTAGAACCCTAGAGGCCGATCTTTCACGTTTAGAGAGGATCCCCACGAGGAACACGAAGAACACGAGGAGGGGAACGAGAGAAAAACACGAGAGAACACTCAAGCAACAAGAACAAAGTCACACATGTGCTAGATCATCAAAACACAAGAGGGTACAAGATCCAAATCCAACAAGGAGCGATACATAGGGAGGTAGTTCATCTCCATGAGGATGTCTTGAGGGTCATCCCATGAATGGGGTCTTGAATCCAAGATGGATCTTCTCCGAAGAGGCCGCGGTCTCTCATGAGGAGTAGATCCGTATGGATGAGCAAAGCTCTATCTCAAATGAGATGAACCAATTCTAACCCTAACTAGGAGGAGGTGGGGGAGTATATATAGTCTAAGGGACGAAGGGGTACATGGGCCTCGACCCAGATGCGCTGCACGCAGGCAGGGGGGCGGGATGTCCGAGCATCGGGTCGGATGTCTGGGCTAGGCGGGCGGATGTCCGGGCTGGTGGAGCCGGCCATGGTGCTCTCTGGATAGGAGGGGCCGGATGTCCGGGCAAAGGGGCCGGATGTCCGGGGCTTCGGGAGGAGCCGGATGTCCGGGTTGCTGGCCGGATGTCCGGGATATCGGCGTAGACTTATGTGCTCCCTGGATGGCTTGTCCGGATGTCCGCGCTGGGAGCCGGATTTCCGGGGTGACGGGCCGGATGTCTGGGCTAGACGCCGGATGTCCGGGCCGTGTAGCTTCGGCTGCAGATCCTTGGCTGCATAGTAGATCTCCAGGGGCCGGATGTGCGGGGCCATGGCCGGATGTCCGGGTCCTGGAAGCTGTTCTCGCCTTCTTCCGTTGGTTCTCTTCTTCCGTGGACTTGGGGGCTTGACGATCTTCATGTGCATCCTCGGGAGGGTCGTCTTGGTACCTAATCATGCACAACATTCCGGACTTAGGCAGTAGCCATGTTTCAAGAGGATTGAATGAGATATCACCAAGGAAAGAAGTCACCTCGGTCTCAAGGGCTCTAGCTCGTGCTCGTGTCATGGGTCCTCTTGACACTTGGTGAGACGATGGTAGGTCCATGGGGATGACCGTAGGATGCTCCGCATCACATTCTCAAGGCGGCTGATTTTGTTGAATTCTTCGGGGCACAATCCGTTGAAGAGGATATCACAAGCTTGAGTATTGTATTGCAGCATCTTCAACTATTCCGTGGTAGCTTCATGGTTGGTTCTCTCCCATCGAAGGATTCACCTTGCAAGCCAATACACACAATAGTGCAAACGGCGAGGTTATGTCCAAGAATATGCATTTTCATCTTATGCTTCCAACTAGCAAAATTAGTACCATCAAAGTAAGTACCTCTACGGTGGTAATTTCCCTCGCTAGATGCCATACTCTCCTAGGTTGTGAAACCAAGGATATGATCACGAAAACCTATGGAAATCAAGGCAAATGGAGCCCAAAGCTCTAATACCAATTATAGGATCGAAAGTATGTCTAGAGCGGGGGTGATTAGACTACTTGACCAAATAAAAACTTAACCTTTTCCCACTTTTAGTTCTTGGAAGATTTTAGCAACTTAGCACAAGTCAAGCAATCAAGATATGGTTCAAGCAAGTATGCAAAGAGTATATGAGCAGCGGAAAGTAAAGCATGCAACTTGCAAGAAAGTAAGGGGATGGGATTGGAGTGTGCAAACGCAGTTGGAGACACTGATGTTTTTGGCGTGGTTCCGATAGGTGGTGCTATCGTACATCCACATTTATGGAGACTTCAACCCACGAAGGGTAACAGTTGCACGAGTCCACGGAGGGCTCCACCCACGAAGGGTCCATGAAGAAGCAACCTTGTCTATCCCACCATGGCCATCGCCCATGAAGGACTGCCTCACTAGGGTAGATCTTCATGAAGTAGGCGATCTCCTTGCCCTTACAAACTCCTTGGTTCAACTCTACAATCTTGCCGGAGGCTCCCATGTGACACCTAACCAATCTAGGAGACACCACTCTCCAAAAGGTAATAGATGGTGTGTTGTTGATGAATTCCTTGCTCTTGTGCTTCAAATGATAGTCTCCCCAACACTCAACTCTCTCTCATAGGATTTGATTTGGTGGAAACAATATTTGAGTGGAAAGCAACTTGGGGAAGGCTAGAGATCAAGATTCATATGGTTGGATTGGAATATCTTGGCCTCAACACATGAGTAGGTGGTTCTCTCTCAGAAAATGAATGCTGGAAGTGTAGTCACGTTCTGATGGCTTCCCTCACGAATGAGGAGAAGGTGGAGGGGTATATATAGCCTCCACACAAAATCTAACCGTTACACACAATTCACCAAACTCGGTGGGACCGAATCAGAAAACTCGGTCGGACCGATTTAGTTCATAATGTGACCATTAGGCATTTCGGTGGGACCGACACGTCAACTCAGTGGGACCGATGTCATTAGGGTTAGGGCATAACACAATCTCGGTTTGACCAATTACACAAACTCGGTGGGACCGACTTTGGTAACAAGCAAACCAGGGAGTTGGTCAGGCAAACTCGGTGGGACCAATTCGCTCATCTCGGTGGGACCGAAACGTGAGGAAAAGGAAACAGGGAGTTTGCATTGTGGAGTCGGCGGGACCGATCGCTCATCTCGGTTAGACCAAAATGTTACGAAGGGAAACAGAGAGTTTGCAATCCCATCTCGGTGCGACCGAGATCCCTATCGGCTAGACCGAAGTGACTAGGGTTTCTGGTAGTGGCTATGTCAAATGAACTCGGTGGCGCCGGATGGATCAAATCGGTGGGGCCAAGTTTGACTTTCGATTTGGGACATATGTGGGTATGAGAAAGTGGTTGAGGGCTTTGGAGCATATCACTAAGCATTTTGAGCAAGCAAGCCATTAAACAACACCTCATCCCCTTTTAATAGTATTGGTTTTCCTATGGACTCAATGTGATCTTGGATCACTGAAATAGAAAATGTAGAGTCTTAAACTTTAGAGCTTGAGCCAATATTTTGTCCTTAGCATTTTGAGGGATCCACATTCCTAATCCATGCCATTCCAATCACTGAACTTTCCTGAAATATTTATCTTGAAATAGCTTTAGTTCAATGAGCCATATGTTCTTAATCATTATCAAAACCACACAGGGATAGTTGCACTTTCAGCGGGGTCTCGAACGCCTACTCGCGGATACGTATGGCCAGGGCTCGTGTACATGGAGAGGCAGCGAACGGCAGCAACGGCGTCGTGTTCATCGGGAGCCAACCGGCTTGGACGGAACAGCCGAAACAAGGTCTGGCATATCGAAGAACGAAGGAAACAACCTCCTGTTCGACTGCATATGGTCGAAACGGGGTCTTGTTCATCAGGAAGGGTCTGGCATACCGCAAAAACAAAGGAAACTGACTTCTGTTTGAGTGCCTATGGTCGAAACGGGGTTCTGTTTATTAGGAGGGGCGTGGCATACCGCCAAACGGAGGAAACATACTTCTATTGGAGCGTCTACGGTCGAAATGGGGTCCGGTTCATCCACTGTCTATTGCCTCGCTCCAGCCTCCACCAGCTACTATTCATCCACGGGCTATTGTTCATCCAGCCTCCATGGGTTCCTGTTCGTCCACCCCCAGTCGGCTGGGGTGTGGCGGCCTCATTGGGGTCCTGTTCATCCAGCGGCAATGGCCTACTACCACGGGGTCCTATTCATCCAACCCCCACCAAGAACTGTTCATCCACAGCCAACCAACCGGCTTGACTCACCACGTCTCGACTCGTTCTACATATCGCGCGCACGGTAGCAACAATCACTGTTCATCAAGAGGCAACCCAACACCGGCTGGCTATGTCTCGCAAGGAGGCTCAATCGGCTTCAGTAAGCAACAACAATGATCGATCGCACGGGTTCAGTTAGCAACAGAAGCAAAGGAATTGCTCGGGTTCAGTCAGTAGCGAATGAATTGCTCGAGTTCAGTTAACAGCCAAGGGATCGATTGCTCGGGTTCAGTAACGTGCAATCGCTCGGGTTCAGTTAGCCAACACCTCCCACACACGCGCGTACACGAGAGAAACGCACAAACCTCCATGCATCGCTCGGCCCCGACCACCCACTGTAACTGGGAACTCCCTGATATTTTCCTTGCCCTCGCTTCTACCAGATTTTTTCCGTCATGGATGGCCCAAAGAATGTCATGCAGCTGCATCTCCGGCCTGCCAAGGACGAAAAGCCTATTTTCTAGATTTCTTGTCATAGAAGTAGGAGCCCACCACATCTATGATGATACGTGATTTTGTCACAATTATCACCATCGAAGTGTCATAAGCTTGGAACGAAAAAAAATCATTCGACCCAAAATGTCACGGATGTGTCTTTTTTTGTAGTGACCAACCCTGCGCAATGCATGCGGCATACGTGGGAGAAACGACAATGGTAGCGGGATGAGAAAATGGCAATTATCTCCCTGTGAACGTGGGTGGCCCACAGACCATTACGTGGGAAACCCACGTCATTTAGCACGACTCGCAGGAAAACGGGAAGCTGATTCATTCCAGGTTAATGAAGAAGCAAAGAAGATATCAAAGAAGACATTGATCCCACCATGGTTGGTTGAGGTACCCGCCTGTGTATTTGTCTGGGACCTACCCCAATGATGCCCAGTGGCACGTATGGGCCAGGCCTGGGGGCTCCTACCGGTGCAACGAACATGTACATTTGTTGATCGAGCTCGTGCATGGGCGTGCTAATAATCATGCGTTCTGCACTAATGCACAAAGCAAGGCAAAGCCAGAGAGGCCGCTCTTCATGAGATCAAGGAGCGGATCAAGAAGACCAAGCCAAGCATATAAATCAAGGTTCCAAGAGGAGTGTCCCTTGCCGGCCAGGCGAGGCCGGCAAGGTCGATGCCACAAGCCAAACCCCCACCAGCCGCGCCTCTAGGGCGACCAGAGACCAAGGCGCACATCCCTTCTGAGAAGGCCCGGCAAGCCCTGCCCCTGGCAGGCACAAGATAATCACCACCGCTCCACCGCACAGTGACACAAGTCACTTATCGATGCGGTGTCGAGCCCCCAAGCAGCTAAGTGCCGCACTAAGCACGTGGCATTATGATGGAAGATAGATCATGACCATTTGACACTCGTCTAAAGGTGTGTCAAGATAATAAGCAGATGAGGGTTAAGAGGCAAGGCAGGCTTGCCGGGCTTCGCCCTCAGCATGACACCTAGCAAGTGCATTTAATTAACTGTGTCCTAACTGCCAGAGTTAGGTATGATAGCACTATTAACTGTCTAATCATGAGATAATGTCTGTTTTGCTACTGTGGTTACCCCTTGAGCTATAAAAGGAAGCCCAACGCAACCTAGAGAGGGATTCAGACCCTCGCTCACTTGTACACGCCTAGCAGCTTTCCCCGAGGCCACCTTGCCGAGCTCGAGCTTGCGTGTTCATTGTGTTCCTCCATCCAATCCGCCAAAAGCAGAAGTAGGGTTTTACAATTCTCAGCGGCCCGAATCTGGGTAATAACCACGAGTGTCATCGTCGTCGTGCTGCCTCATGGCTTCCACTCTTTGTGCAACGTGACCTCCCCCTTATCGAACCACAAGGGGATCATGGCCCCATAGGTACCTCCCCCTTCCCACGATAGGCTGGGTACATCCCGCCATGCCAGGGTGCTCTGCCTCACACGCCTGATTTGGAGAGAGGAGCTCTCCCCTGCCACGACCTGCTGCCACTCACGTCCGGCCAACACAGCTAGCAATCGCCTCTTCTTCCCAAGCGTGCCTCCCTTCTCCCTTTCCCTCTTGTCCTCCCTCTGAATCTCTCCCCTTCCTGCAACTCACCTCGCCTCTCTCTCTTTCGGATTCATAGGAACGTCGACGCCACCGAACGAGCTCCATGGCGCCGTCGCCATCGTCGACATGCTCCGTCCGGTGACCTCCGAGCAGTTTCACCCGCCGGATCTGCTCGAGCTCGCTGCCCCCCTGTGCCTCAAGTCCCTCCCACTGGAGCCCCAAGTCCAGCGCTACCTCGCCCCTCCTTGCATCAATCTCCTGCAGCTCATCCCGATCCAGCACAACATCACCCGCATGAGGCCTCCTCTACCTTGCTCACCTCCTGCATCATCTAGCACGCCAAGCCCCAGGTCCCACGGCCACTGCTTCCTGTGCATCGCCTGGTTGACCAGCGCCCCGCATTGTTGAACCGCTTGCCCGCCAGGCCACCAAGGCCTTGATACATCCCCATTGTATCTACTTCTCCTAATGCTTTTTCTCTTGTTTTGGACTCTTGTTTGCATGATTTGAATCAACCTAGCCCGGACCGACGCTGTTTTCAACGTAACTACCATTGTGTTGTTTTTATGCAGAAATAAATTTCTCAGAATTGGACGAAACTTTTTGGAGAATTATTTTGGAATAAATAAAAATTATTGGAACCAAGACCCACTGCAGGGGGTGGGGCAGCTGCCCAAAGGCACCAAGGCGCACCACCCGCCTCTTGCACGCCCTGGTGGGTAGTGGGGCCCATGAGGCTCCTCTGTCCCTAATTCCAATGCTATAAAATCCTATTTTTTCTAGAAAAAATAGGAGAGGAAGTTTCATCGCGTTTTATGATGTGGAGCCACCGCCACCCTATTCTTCATCGGGATGCCAGATCTGGGGCCTGTTCTGGGCTCCGGAGAGTGGGATCTTCGGTCTTCGTCATCATCAACCATCATCCATCACCAATTTCATGATGCCCGCCGCCGGTAGTGCGTAATTCCTTCATAGGATCGCAGTTCGGTGAGGAGTTAGATGAGATTCATCATGTAATCGAGTTAGTTTTGTTAGGGCTTGATCCCTAGTATCCATTATGTTCTGAGATTGATGTTGCTATGAATTTTCTATGCTTAATGCTTGTCATTAGGTCCCGAGTTCCATGATTTCAGATCTGAACCATTTATGTTTTCATCATTAAATCTATGTTCGTGATCCGATCTTGCAAGTTATATGCACGTATTATGTGTTATGAGCAGTAAACCCCAAGGTGACATTAATTGGGATACTTTCCGGTGATGACCATAGTTTGGGGAGTTCATGTATTCACTATGTGCTAACGCTTTGTCCCAGTTCTCTATTAAAAGGAAGCCTTAATATCCCTTAGTTTCCATATGGACCCCGCTACCACGGGAGGGTAGGACAAAAGATGTCATGCAAGTTCTTTTCCATAAGCATGTATGACTATTTGTGGAATACATGCCTGCATTATATTTATGAACTGGAGTTAGTCTTGTATCGCCCTAGGTTATGACTATTATATGATGAATATTATCGACGAAATCACCGATCCAATGCCTACAAGCTTTTCACATAATGTTCTTGCTAAGTTACTATTGATATTGCTACTATTTCAACTACTACAAAACTGTGGAGGGTGTTGAATCTTATTGTGATAATTATGAAAGTGGAGTTGGAGAGGTCATGGCTTTATTTAGCGATGAATCCACTATTTCTGAAGAGATTCCAATTGATTATGAGAACAAAAATTGCTATCTATGATGATTATTGTGATGACATGTATGCTATAAACAATAATCATAACCATGAAACTTCTCATCTTGATTTTAATTTTCAATTGGATTATGCCTCACATGATAGTTATTTTTTCGAGTTTGCTCCCTATTTTGTTGAGTTTGCTCCCACTATTATTCATCAGAAGAAATTTGCTTATGCAGAGAGTAATAAAAATTATATGCTTATGCATCATGAAAAGAGTGCTTTATGTGATAGTTATATTGTTGAATTCACTCATGATGCTACTCAAAATTACTATGAGGGAGGAACATATGCTTGTAGGAATTGCAATAATATCAAGTTTTCTCTCTATGAGTTGAAAATCTTGAAGTTTTGCTTGTTTTACCTTCCTATGCTAGTTGACTCTTGTTACCATAAGTTGTTTGCTCACAAAATCCCTATTCATAGGAAGTGGGTTAGACCTAAATGTGCTTTTCATATGCTTCATGATGAGGAAATCAATACCATTGTTACACCCACAACCCCTATTGCTACATATACTGGACCAATTATTAGAGCTCGCGCAGGCCAATTAAATTATTAGGTACTTTCGTTTCTTGGTAATGATTCTAATGTTCATGAGAATATGATGCTGCCAAAATTGAATACATTTGTTCTGCTTACAAATGAAGGGCCTAGCTTGGAGAAGGATGAACATTGGAGCAAGAACAAGCATGGAGATGATGGCATGCGCAAGGGGAACAAGAACGGAGTTACAAGTGATGATTTCAGGACTTTGAAGCCACCATAATGGGTGCGTGAAGCCTTGGACGAAATATACAAGATGCCACTTCATAAATTTTGTCCCGAGGCTATTCTAGGTGCTGCGTCACCTTATTATTGGGCCAGGCCCATGTAATTTCGAAATACATGAGTATATGCTATTTTTAGAGTCCGTATGTGTGGGGAAACAAGAGATAGGGTTGATTTCGGACCCCTCCACCAAGGGCCATGAAATTCCCCCCACTTCCTCCATATATACAACCCTTAGGGTACCGTTTAGACTTTAGGTTTTGTTTAGATTAAAAGTTCGCCATTGCTGCAACTTCACGTACTTCGTTTGTGTTCAACGACCAGACAAAGGCGTCACAGAACCCCACCTTCAGTAATAAAGCTTTCCTCTGTTATTCGCTATATCCAGATTGCAATCTTAATTCTTCCTTGTTCTTCGTTTGCTTGCAGGAAATAGACCTTCGTGGTCAGGTTGATCGTGCTCCGGCGTGGTCAATAACCTCTCAGAGTTGGTTTAGCGATTGCTAAGGCGCGACGTCCTCGCACGTTCATAGTCAGATCGTCAAAGTCGACTTCCACCAAAACGATGGCCACCATCTCATCGAAAGATGGGACACCTTTGCCTCTATCAAGTGGTATCAGATTTTCAGGTTGCTCGGTGAGATTTTACAGTTTTTTGTAGTTTAGATCGAGTCTTTTCTTCATACATATAGTCCATAAAAATGAAAAAAATAGGGTTAGTTCATCCTATCCGAACCAATCTGAGCCTTTGCATAATCTCTTCTGTATTTGCTTTGTTGAATTTGTGGTTGCATCATCGTGTCAAGTTGCAGGTCTTAGAGTCTAGTTTCCCTTAGAGTTTCGAGTTCTATTCACAAGTTGTCACGCCGCCGCCGCACCATCGTCATCGCTCCTGCCATCTACCACCACCGCTCTGAATCCATATCCATATACCACCACTGATCCGTATCCATATACCACCACCGCTACCATATACCACCACCACTGCCATATCCTACCACCATATATCCACCACCAATCCGAGTTACTTTCGTATTAGGTTTGTTTTTGAGATCCGTCTAATTTCCGATTCGTGTTTCCTTGCCTGAGTAGGTTTCGGAAAAAAATTGTCGGAGACCCCCGGGCAGTTTTTAGGCCAAAATTTTCACAGGCAAAAATATTTTTCCCTATCCTATTTTTAGGCTTTTCTGAGTCTTTTCAGCCACGTGCCATCATAGTGATTTTTGTCACACTTTTTCGTCGTCGCTGCCCTGATTTCTGAAAAAAAGTCAAAAACAATTCATGCCTATCTTGTTAGTTTGACGTGGGAAGAGTTTTGAGACACTCGCCATTATAGTGATTTGTCGCAAAAAAAAGAGGAGCGCAAAAAAAGGAGCGCAAAAACAGAGCGAATAAAAAATTCCAGGGTGTGCTTTTCCCTTGTTTACGTGCAGCATCGTGATTTTGTTAGTGTTCTAGGCTCGCGTCTCTAGCACGGTCTAGCCTAGGACCAGCACAGTACCGTCGTTGAGCGTTTATTCAACTTTGCATATCTGAATTGATTATTGCTAACCCTTTTGCTACCATATTATAAGCCTTCCCAGCTCTAGATACATCTATGTCATGCGTTTGACTCTCCCTGGTAATCGCTCTATCCAAGCTTTGAGAGTTTTGATTGCAACGGTTGCCGATCACCGCCTGCTGCTGGGTAAGAACCGGTAAGAATTTGAGTTTTGCTTGACGGATTTGTGACACCCACCACCACCACTTGTTAGTAGCCTATAGGATCATATTCTTGTGTGTTTCTATTGCTGCTAACCATGCCAGGATCACAAGCCGACGAGATTGACTGGGAAAACTTAACGAACAAGGACCGTCATGATAAGTTTTAGCAAATGATGACTGAACAGGTGCACGATGTGCTGAACAATTTTGAAGAGGCCATGGAGACGATCACTGGCCTTGAGAAGACGTTCGAAACAAAGCTCGATAATAGATTTAATGAACAGCTTGCGCGTCTTCCACCACCGGCTGCACTTGTCGCACCTCTGCAACAACAACTACTACTACCTCCACGTCGCGAAACAGCCCTCCGCCGAGCGAGCCGTGTCCTTCTTCAGCCTGGCCAAACTGTTGGTGCTGCTGTTGATACTTCTGTGGCTCCTGCTGCTGATGCGGAGGATGATTATGCGGGAGATTACGAGGATGAGGTTGATCAAAATCAAAACTACGTGCAACCACCAGCACCACAACCACGAGGTCGTCCACATGCTAGTAATCACAATGGTAGGGCTCTCCCTCAGGTACGAGATCATGACCATCTTCCTAAACTGAAATTGAATATTCCACCATTTGAGGGTAGATATGTTCCTAATATATATCTTACTTGGGAGTTAAAAACTGAACAGCGATTTACATGTTTACAATATCCTGAGGAGAGACGTGTTCCTGCTGCTATTTGTGCTTTCACTAGCTTTGCATGTGTTTGGTGGTATGAACATTGTAGATTATATCCTATTCCAGCGACTTGGGCTGCTTTGAAAACTGCTATGCATACTCGTTGGGTTCCACCATATTATCAATGTGAATTAATTAAAAAATTGCAGCGTTTAAGACAAGGAAAAAATTATGTAGAAGAATATTATCGGGAATTACAAACTGGCATGATTAGGTGTGGTATTATTGAGGAGAATGAAGCTATGCTTGTACGTTTTATGGGTGGATTAAATAAAGAGATTCAGACCATTCTAGAGTATAAGGAGTATACTAATATCACTCGTTTATTCCATCTTGCTTGTAAAGCTGAACGTGAAGTGCAGGATCGACAAGCATTGGCGCGAACTAACTTTTTTGCAGGTCGACCTTCATCATGGATACCGCGTGCATCTTATACTTCCACTGCACCAGCACCTCCATCAGGTGCCACCTACATCCGTGATACAAGAAAGCAGGCACAACCACCACTATCTGCCAAGAGTGCACCTGCCGGGCCTGCACGGAGCTCTTCTTCTTCCATGGCATCAACAGGGCACACAAGTGATATTATTTGTCGTCGTTGTAAGGGAAGAGGTCATTATGCGAGAAAATGCAAATCTCAGCATGTGATGATTGCTACTGAGGATGGTGGGTATGAGTCTACTGGTGACTATGATGAGGAGACTTTGGCGCTTATTACAAGTGAAGAACACGGTGGAGCTGATTCTGATCATGAGACGCAATACATGGCTCCTGAAGACGTTGACAGGTATGAATGTTTAAATGCTCAACATGTTTCGAGTGTGCAGGTCACACAAGCTGAGCAAAATCAGAGGCACAATTTGTTTCATACAAAGGGAGTTGTGAAGGAACGTTCTGTGCATGTCATCATAGACGGAGGGAGCTTGCAACAACTTGGCTATCATGGAGATGGTGGAGAAGCTATCTCTCACCACAATACCACATCCACGTCCTTACTACATCCAATGGTTCAACAACAACGGCAAGGTTAAGGTAACACATAATATTCATGTGCATTTTAGTATCTCTACATATGCTGATTATGTTGATTGTGATGTGGTACCTATGCAAGCATATTCCTTATTACTTGGTCGACCATGGCAATTTGATAAAAAATCTGTACACCATGGTAGAAACAATCATTATAATCTTGTTCATAAGGATAAAAATATTACTTTGCTTCCTATGACTCCTGATTCCATTTCGAAAGATGATATTAATAAAACTAATAAAACAAAACAGGAGAAAAATAAGAGTGAAAATCAGATTGTGGCAAAAGAGTTTGAGCGACAAATGAAGCCTAATAGTAAACCATCTAGTGTTGCTTCTGAAATTAAATTGAAAAGTGCATGTTTACTTGCCACAAAATCTGATATTGATGAGCTAGATTTCAGCAAATCGTTTACTATGCTTTTGTGTGCAAAGAGGCATTATTTTCATTTGAGGACGTGCCTTCCTCTTTGCCTCCTGCTGTCACTAACATTTTGCAGGAGTTCACTGACGCCTTTCCACAAGACGTGCCACCGGGATTACCTCCCATTCGAGGGATTGAGCATCAGATTGACTTAATTCCCGGTGCATCATTACCCAACCGTGCACCATACTGTACCAATCTAGAGGAGATGAAGGAGAGTATGCGTCAAGTATAGGAGCTGCTCGACAAAGGTCATATAAGCGAATCCCTTAGTCCTTGTGTTGTTCCTATTATTCTAGTGCCAAAAAAGGATGGTACATCACGTATGTGTGTTGATTGTAGAAGGCATTAAGAATATTACTATTCGTTATCGTCATCCTATTCCTAGGATAGATGATATGCTTGATGAATTGAGTGGCTCTACAATATTCTCCAAAGTTGATTTGCGTAAAGGATACCATCAAATTCGTATGAAATTGGGAGATGAATGGAAAACGGCATCTAAAACTAAGTTTGGATTATATGAGTGGTTAGTCATGCCTTTTGGCTTAACTAATGCACCTAGTACTTTCTCGAGATTAATGAACGAAGTTTTACGTGCTTTTATTGGACGATTTGTGGTAGTCTATTTTTATGATACACGGATTTATAGCAGATCTTTGGAGGAACATTTGGAACATTTACGTACTGTTTTTATTGCTTTACGTGATGCACGTTTGTTTGGTAACCTTGGGAAGTGCACCTTTTGCACCAACCGAGTATCTTTTCTTGGCTATGTTGTTACTCCACAGGGAATTGAAGTTGATAAAGCCAAGATTGAAGCTATTGAGAGTTGGCCGCAGCCCAAAACGGTCACACAAGTGAGGAGTTTTCTTGGCCTCGCTGGATTCTATAGGCGTTTTGTGAGAGATTTCAGCACCATTGTTGCACCTCTCAATGAGCTTACAAAGAAAGATGTGCCGTTTCTTTGGGGTACCGCATAGGAAGAAGCCTTCACTGTATTGAAAGATAAGTTGACACATGCTCCTTTACTCCAACTTCCTGATTTTAATAAGACTTTTGAGCTTGAATGTGATGCTAGTGGAGTTGGATTAGGAGGTGTGTTATTACAAGATGGCAAACTTGTTGCATACTTTTCTGAAAAATTGAGTGGGCCTAGTCTGAATTATTCTACTTATGATAAAGAATTATATGCTCTTGTTCGGACTTTAGAAACATGGCAACATTATCTATGGCCCAAAGAATTTGTTATACACTCTGATCATGAATCTTTGAAACATATTAAAAGTCAAGCTAAACTGAATTGTGGACATGCTAAATGGGTTGAATTCATTGAGACTTTCCCTTATGTCATTAAACACAAGAAGGGTAAAGAAAATGTTATTGCTGATGCATTGTCTCGTCGCTATACTATGCTTTTACAACTTGACTTCATAATATTTGGTTTGGAGACCATCAAAGATCAATATGTGCATGATGCTGATTTTAAAGATGTATTGCAGAATTGTAACGAAGGAAGAACATGGAACAAGTTCGTTGTTAATGATGGCTTTGTGTTCTGTGCTAACAAGCTATGCATTCCAGCTAGCTTCGTTCGTCTTTTGTTGTTGCAGGAGGCGCATGGAGGAGGATTTATGGGACAATTTGGCGTGAAGAAGACGGAGGACGTACTTGCTACACATTTCTTTTGGCCAAAGATGAGATGGAATGTTGAGCGCTTTGTTGCTCGCTGCACTACATGTCAAAAAGCTAAGTCACGACTCAATCCTCATGGTCTATATATGCCTTTGCTTGTACCTAGTGTTCCTTGGGAGGATATATCTATGGACTTTGTTTTAGGTTTCCTCAAACAAAGAAGGGGAGGGATAGCATATTTGTTGTCGTGGATAGATTCTCGAAAATGGCACACTTTATACCATGTCATAAAAGCGATGATGATGTTAATGTTGCTGATTTGTTCTTTCGTGAAATCATTCTCTTGCATGGTGTGCCAAATACTATTGTTTCAGATCGTGATAGTAAATTTCTTAGCCACTTTTGGAGGTGTTTATGTGTTAAGTTGGGGACTAAACTTCTTTTTAGTACTACTTGTCACCCCCAAACTGATGGACAAACTGAAGTAGTCAATAGAATATTGTCTACTATGCTTAGGGCTATTTTGAAGAATAATATGAAAATGTGGGAAGAATGCTTGCCTCATATTGAATTTCCTTATAATCATTCACTGTATTCTACTACTAAGATGTGCCCTTTTGAAATTGTGTATGGTTTCCTACCTCATGCACCTATTGATTTGTTGCCTCTTCCATCTTCGAAGAAGGTTAATTTTGATGCTAAACAACGTGCTGAATTTATTTTAAAAATGCATGAGTTAACTAAGGAAAACATTGAGCGTATGAATGCTAAATATAGACTTGCTAGAGATAAGGGTAGAAAACATGTTGTGTTTGCACGTGGAGATCTTGTTTGGTTACATTTGCGTAAGGATAGATTTCCTGATTTGTGCAAATCAAAGCTAATGCCTCGTGCTGATGGTCCTTTTAAGGTGTTGGAGAAAATAAATGATAATGCATACAAACTTGAGCTGCCTGAAGATTTTGGGGTTAGTCCCAATTTTAACATTGCAGATTTGAAGCCTTATTTGGGTGAGGAAGATGAGCTTCCGTCGAGGATGACTTCATTTCAAGAAGGGGAGGATGATGAGGACATCAATACCATTGTTACACCCACAGCCCCTACTGCTACATATACTGGACCAATTACTAGAGCTCGCGCACGCCAATTAAATTATCATGTACTTTCGTTTCTTGGTAATGATTCTAATGTTCATGAGAATATGATGCTGCCTAAATTGGATACATTTGTTTTTCTTACAAATGAAGGGCCTAGCTTGGAGAAGGATGAACATTGGAGCAAGAACAAGGATGGAGATGATGGCATGTGCAAGGGGGACAACAATGGAGTTACAAGTGATAATTTCAGGAGTTTGAAGCCACCATAATGGGTGCGTGAAGCCTTGGACGAAATATACAAGATGCCACTTCATAAATTTCGTCCTGAGGCTATTCTAGGTGCTGTGTCACCTTATTATTGGGCCAGACCCATGGAATTTCGAAATACATAAGTATAGGCTATTTTTAGAGTCCGTATGTGTGGGGAAAGAAGAGATAGGGTTGATTTCGGACCCCTCCACGAAGGGCCACGAAATTCCCCCCTCTTCCTCCATATATACAGCCCATAGGGCACCGTTTAGACTTTGGGTTTTGTTTAGATTAAAAGTTCTCCATAGCTGCAACTTCACGTACTTTGTTTGTGTTCAACGACCAGACAAAGGTGTCACAGAACCCCACCTTCATTAATAAAGATTTCCTCTGTTATTCGCAATATCCAGATTACAATCTTAGTTTCTTGCTTGCTCTTCGTTTGCTTGCAGGAAATAGACCTTCGTGGTCAGGTTGATCGTGCTCCGACGTGGTCAATAACCTCTCGGAGTTGGTTTAGCGATTGCTAAGGCGAGATATCCTCGCACGTTCGTACTCGGATCGTCAAAGTCGACTTCCACCAAAATGATAGCCACCATCTCATCGAAAGATGGGACACCTTTGCCTCTATCATCCACGGCATTGGACTGCCACCTAGACGATCACCTCTAGGTCTTTGCAACCCTGTATTGGCTAAGGATGTGCAAGAAGAGCACATGCTTGAAGAATCACAAAACCCTAATTACGTTATAGATGAGGAGACACCACCAGCCCATCCCGAGACGCAACCTTGCAAACAACCAAAGTTTACTCCAACAACACTGAAGAATTTGGTGGCCCAATAAGCGATGTCCTATCCGCCCGTATCCGTCCAACCGGTGAAAAAAAGAAACACGCATCTAAAGGCTGTGAAGATGAATACTAAGGCAAAAACTTCTGCCGCCACACATGCAAATGGTAGACCAGCAGTAAAGAAGGCACTGAAGAAGTCCTTAGCATATGAACAATGTGCTGACAACCCAAAAGCACCTGTTTATATCCCGGGTCATAGAATGCAACGAGACAAAGCGTACGAGCACCTGAGGCCTAAGATGAAGATTCTACATCAAAAATTATGGAATCAGAGCTTGCCAATAATAAGCAGGGATCCATCGTTAAGCCAACACACTACACTACGAAGGTGCCAAAGGGATATACTTTCTTTGAAAAATCCAGCGGGGACAAAACATACATAGATTTCAAGGAGATCTTCTATATGTTCAGATTCTATAGTATCGAAACTTGCCTAATGAGGCTATGCGTGCTTTTTCAAGCCACTGATGTAAGAAGCAAGAAATTTTCTGATGTCTCCATAGTCGACCCTTATATCATGAACAAGGAACCTAAAAGATGAGCAAGGGAGGCGATGCATAAAGAGCTACCTTCTAGATTTCATGCAATAGAACCAGGTTAAAAACTTCCTCTTCATGCCATACTGACCCGTGTATATCCTTCTTTGGCTTACGCTTTCGCTTTTGTACCTTTCCTTCATATATTTTTCACGTCTCAAATAATGTAAATTTGTCATGATCACGTGGTATGTTTACTCTCTTTTGCGCTACAACCATTGGGTTATCCTAGTGCTAAGACCGCAAAGGTGGAATTATTACATGCTGGATTCCATGAAGAGCCCGGGAAAAGACTGGTCCCTCCCGGAGGACCTTCTCGATGATTGTATTTTTGATTGGAATACTACAGGAGGCCACACGGTTGAGAAAAACTACAAAGGAAGTGGAAATAAAATGATTGCATTCAGATGGAACACTCTATCTTGTATGCAACAACTGTCGACTACTCTGACATGTGGCTTATACACCTGCATGCACATGGAAGAATTCATACGGTTTGAGAAAATGTGAAATCATCATGATAAAATCCTCAAATGGGGTTAGGAAGTACAAAACAATCACCCCGAAGCTGGCTTAGTGCTAGAAGAACTACAAGTCAGGTTCGCGGACATCATAAACAAGGAGGTTCGCTTGTCGTCCGGCCAATTCTATAATAACTCCAAAGAAGATGCGTCCAACCAACTAAAGAGCCTTACATAGTGCATTGCAGCAGGCAAAACTGAAACTGTGACTAATCATTTGGCGTCATGCAGTATGTAGTTGATGACCATGTATTTTTTGTAACTCGTTTATTCTTAATGTGCTTCTCATTCTTTATTCTAAGTGTTTACCACTAGTTTTATTCCTGATTTGCTCGCATTTAATTGATAAGTGTCCCCTATTTGCATCATCTAATGCTACTGTGGCAGCATAATATATTCTGCAATGGCAACGATTTTTATTTTAGCCTGGTGCATCAATCAGTGGCGGGCAGGTTTGTCCCTCATAGGTATGGCTGCCTGATACGTCTCCAACGTATCTACTTTTCCAAACACTTTTGCCCTTGTTTTGGACTCTAACTTGAAGATTTGAATGGAACTAACCCGGACTGACGCTGTTTTCAGCAGAATTGCCATGGTGTTATTTTTGTGCAGAAATAAAAGTTCTCAGAATGACCTGAAACTTCCCGGAGTCACGTTTTGGAATAAATAAAAAATATTGGCGGAAGAATCAATAGAGGAGGACCCACACCCTGTCCATGAGGGTGCAGGGCGCGCCCACCCCCTAGGGCGCGGCCCCCTACCTCGTGGGTCCCCTGGACCTCCACCGACCTCAACTCCAACTCTATATATTCACGTTCGGGGAGAAAAAAAATAAGAGAGAAGGATTCATTGCGTTTTACGATACAGAGCTGCCGCCAAGCCCTAAACTTCCTCGGGAGGGATGATCTGGAGTCCTTTCAGGGCTCTAGAGAGGGGAATCCGTCGCCATCGTCATCATCAACCATCCTCTATCACCAATTTCATAATGCTCACCCCCGTGCGTGAGTAATCCCATCGTAGGCTTGCTAGACGGTGATGGGTTGGATGAGATTTACCATGTAATAAAGTTAGTTTTGTTAGGGTTTGATCCCTAGAATCCATTATGTTCCAAGATTGATGTTGCTATGACTTTGCCATGCTTAATGCTTGTCACTAGGGCCCGAGTGCCATGATTTCAGATCTGAACCTATTATGTTTTCATTAATATATGTGAGTTCTTGATCCTATCTTGCAAGTTATAGTCACCTACTACGTGTTATGATCCAGCAAACCCCGGAGTGACAATAGTTGGGACACTTCCCGGTGATGACCGTAGTTTGAGGAGTTCATGTATTCACTAAGTTATAATGGTTTGGTCTGGTACTCTATTAAAAGGAGGCCTTAATATCCCTTACTTTCCAATAGGACCCCACTGCCACGGGAGGGTAGGACAAAAGATGTCATGCAAGTTCTTTTCCATAAGCACGTATGACTATATTCAGAATACATGCCTACAATACATTGATGAACTTGAGCTAGTTCTCTGTCACCCTATGTTATAACTGTTGCATGATGAATTACATCCGACATAATTATCCATCATTAATCTATTGCCTATGAGCTCTTCACATATTGATCCTTGCTAAGTTACTTCTTTGTTGCCACGGTTACGATTGCTACAAAACTGCTATTGTTACTTTTGCCACCGATACCGATACTTCCATACTACTTTGCTAGTAAATATTTCTGCAGATATTAAGTCTTTTAGGTGTGGTTGAATTGACAACTCAGCTGCTAATGATTGAGAATATTCTTTGGTTCCCCTTGTGTCGAATCAATAAATTTGGGTTGAATACTCTACCCTCGAAAACTGTTGTGATCCCCTATACTTGTGGGTTATCAAGAAATTTTTCTGGCGCCGTTGCCGAGGAGCATAGCTCTATTCTTTGAGTCACTTGGGATTTATATCTGTTGATCACCATGTGGAATTTGAAAGAGGAAAGAACCAAGATTTTTTTTCCTCAACTATGAGGGAAGGTAAGGAATTGCCATCTAGCTCTGCACTTGATTCACCTTATGTTTTGAGTAAACTTGCGACACCTACACCTGCTATTGGTTCTGATATGTCGCATGTTATTGATGATGCCACTTCTGCTATGCATGATCCTTATGATGATACTACTTCTCTGCTTGATAATAGTATGACATTAGGTGAATTTCCTTATGAACAACTTGCTAGGGTTAGAGAGAATGAAATTATTGAAACTGATGATATTGATGAAAGTGATGATGAAGATTCTCCCCCTAGATATGAATTGCCTGTTGTGCCTGAGGGTTATGTTATCGATGAAGAAATTGCTGGAGACCTTTTTGCTTGCAATGATAGATATGACATTAAGAAACTGTTAGCTAGGCTGAAAGAAAAGTCTCTCAATGCTAGAATGAAATATGACCCTTCTTTTGCTACTTCACCTATCTGTGTTACTTATAGGGATTATGATTTCTCTGTCGATCCTGAGTTAATTACTTTCGTTAAATCTGATCCTTTCTATGGCTATGAATCTGAAACTGTTGTGGCACATCTTACTAAATTGAATGATATAGCCACCCTATTTACTCATGAGGAAAAATTTGCTAGTATTATATTCTTATATTATTTCCTTTCTCATTAAAGGGTGATGCTAAGACATTGTTTAACTCTCTTGCTCCTGGTTGTGTGCGTAGTCCCCAGGATATGATTTATTACTTCTCTGCAAAATATTTCCAGCTCATAAGAAACAAGCTGCCTTAAGGGAAATATTTGATTTTGTGCAAATTGAAGAAGAGAGTCTCCCATAAGCTTGGGGGAGGCTTCTCCGATTACTTAATGCTTTGCCTGATCATCCTCTCAAGAAAAACAAAAAACGAAATACTTGATATCTTTTATAATGGACTAACCAATGCTTCCAGAGACCACCTGGATAGTTGTGCTCATTGTCACTAAAAAAATATATTTCCGAGATGATACGTGTTTGTCACAGTAGGTCATGTTTTCTATCATGCATGTACATCCATGACGATTTTATGACAGAATCAAGATAGTCATACCTATGATGTCGTAGAAGTGTTCCACGACATTACCAAAATTATCATCACGTAAGTGTCCACTTCCATGATGATAAATCATGCGTCATAGAAGTGCTTTCGTCAATGGTGACCGACATCTGGCGTCCACCATAACAGGTCACCGTTAAGCTATCAGGTCCGGTTTTGGATCCGATAACCCGCTAACAGCCAGGACCAATGGGGATTTTCCACGTGTAAAATTCTTATTGGCCAGAGGAAACACGTGTTGGCTCACCATTGGGATAGATGTCATCCACTCATTGGACAGGAGGCGCCTATGATACGTAGACACATGGCATGGCCCAACAGAGGCCCATTCCGGTGAAGGCCGCCCCGTTTGACTTGGTCAAAAGGTAACGGGCCGGCCCATGGAAAGCCTGTTAACGACATGTTTCTATATAGCCCATTTACGGCCCGCTAACTCCCGGCCCGTTACGGCCGATCGGAATTAAGCCTAGTAGCTTCATCAGGGCCATCCAATATGATTCCAGCTCGTTGTAACTTCTGGCCCATGTATGGCCCATGATGTCTTTCGGCTCATATGAGGCCCTCTATAACTCTCGGCCCATTAAAGGCCCGAGATGAAACTGGCCCATAATGAACAGTGTATCGCTTTATACCCATTAACGGCCCAATATTCTGTCGGCCGTTTCCAGCCCGTGTTAACTTTCGGCCTTCTAAGGGCCCATTTATTCTTGGGCTCATTTCTAGAATTCGGTTAGTTACGGTCCGTTATTGGCCTGTTTCATTTGTGGGACAAATTTAGCCCGTGGTTACATTCAGCCCATTTTTGGCCCGTTAACCCATTGGGAAGTTTTCATAGCATTACAAATACGGCCTATTAACGACCCATTATGGTCCAGGAATAGTACGGTCCATGTTTTGCGAAATGATTATACGCCCCGTAGAAGGCCCATGGATCCTACGGCCCGTAGAAGACCAATGGATCCTACGGCCTAGAAGGCCTATGGATCATACGGCCCGTAGAAAGTCCGATGAGGACATCAATACCATTGTTACACCCACAACCCCTGCTGCTATACATACTGGACCAATTACTAGAGCTCGCGCACGCCAACTAAATTAGTAGGTACTTTCGTTTCTTGGTAATGATTCTAATGTTCATGAGAATATGATGCTACCTAAATTGGATACATTTGTTTTCCTTACAAATGAAGGGCCTAGCTTGGAGAAGGATGAACATTGGAGCAAGAACAAGCATGGAGATGATGGCATGCGCAAGGGGAACAAGAACGGAGTTACAAGTGATGATTTCAGGGCTTTGAAGCCACCATAACAAGTGCATGAAGCCTTGGACGAAATATACGAGATGACACTACATAAATTTCGTCCCGAGGCTATTCTAGGTGATGCGTCACCTTTTTATTAGGCCAGGCCCGTGTAATTTCGAAATACATAAGTATAGGCTATTTCTAGAGTCCGTATGTGTGGGGAAACAAGAGATAGGGTTGGTTTCGGACCCCTCCACCAAGGGCTACGAAATCCCCCCCTCTTCCTCCATATATACAGCCGTTAGGGCACCGTTTAGACTTTGAGTTTTGATTAGATTAAAAGTTCGCCATAGCTGCAACTTCGCGTACTTTGTTTGTGTTGAAATACCAGACAAAGGCGTCACAGAACCCCACCTTGATCTATAAAGCTTTCATCTTGTATTCGCAATATCCAGATTGCAATCTCAGTTTCTTGCTTATTCTTCGTTTGCTTGCAAGAAACAGACCCTCGTGGTCAGGTTGATCGTGCTCCGGCGGGGTCAATAACCTCTCGGAGTTGGTTTAGCGATTGCTAAGGCACAACGTCCTCACACGTTCGTAGTCGGATCCTCAAAGTCGACTTCCACCAAAGCGATATCCATCATCTCATCGAAAGATAGGACACCTTTGCCTCTATCAAGTGGTATCCGATTTCCAGGTTTCTCGGTGAGAATTTACAGTTTTTTGTAGTTTAGATCGAGTCTGTTCTTCATACCAGTCCACGAAAAATCCATAGAAAAATTAGGGTTAGTTCATCATATCCGAACCAATCCAAGCCTTTGCATAATATTTTTAGGGTTTTGCTTTGTTGAATTTGCAGTTGCATCGTCGTGTCTAGTTGCTGGTCTTAGCGTTTAGTCCTTTAGAGTTTCGAGTTCTGTCACAGCTTGTCACGCCGTTGCCGCACCATCTTCATCGTTGTTGCCATATTCCACCACGGTGCCATATACCACCACTGCTGCCATATCCCACCAACGCTTCCATATAGCACCACCGGTGCCATATACCACCGATCTATATCCATATACCACCATCGCTATCATATACCACCACCGCTGCCATATCCTACCACCATATATCCACCACCAATGCGAGTTCTTTTCGTATTATGTTTGTTTTTTAGATCCATCTTATTTCCGATTCGTGTTTCCTTGCCTGAGTAGGTTTAAAAAAAGAGTCTGGAGACCCCCTGGCAGTTTTTAGGCCAAAATTTCGGCGATAGAAAATATTTTTTCCCTATCCTATTTTTAGGTCCCAGGGAGTGTTTTGAGACATTCGCCATCATAGTGATTTTTTGTCACACTTTTTCGTCGTCGCTGCCCTGATTTCCAAAAAAAAATTGTCAAAAAGAAAATCGTGCCCATCCTGCCAGTTTGACCTGGGAAGAGTTTTGAGACACTTGCCCTTATAGTGATTTTTCGCAAAACAAAAGAGGAGCGCAAAAAAAAACAGAGCGCAAAAAAACAGAACGAAAAAATAAAATCCAAAGTGTGCTTTTCCTTTGTTTACGTGCAGCGCCATGATTTTGTTAGTGTTCTAGGCTCGCGTCTCTAGCACGGTCTAGCCTAGGACCAGCACAGTACCGTCATTGAGCGTTTATTCAACTTTGCATCTCTGAATTGATTATTGCTGACCCTTTTTGCTACCATATTATAAGCCTTCCCAGCTCCACGTACATCTACGTCGTGCATTTGACTCTCCCTAGTAATCGCTTTATCCAAGCTTTGAGAGTTTTGACTACAACAGTTGCCGATCACCACCTGCTGCTAGGTAAGAACTAGTAAGAATTTGAGATTCGCTTGACGGATTTGTGACACCCCACCACCACCATATTCTAGTAGTCTGTAGGATCATATTCTTTTCTGTTTCTATTGCTGCTAACTATGGCAGGAACACAAGCCGACGAGATTGACTAGGAGAACATGATGAACAAGGAGCTTCATGATAAGTTTCTTCAAATGTTGGGTCAACAGGTGGAAGACATGATGGTCAGCTTTGGAAAGGCAATGGAGAAGACGGATGACATTGAGAAGTCAATTGACACCAAGTTGGACTCCAAGTTTGATGAATTACTCAAACGTCTCCCACAACCAGCTCTACGCCGCGATACGGTAGGTCGAGCACAGCGTGTTCCTATTGCACCAGTACAAAATTCTGGTGCCGCTGCTATTTCCGCTGCTACTACAGAGGTGGAGGACTATTAAGAGGATGAGGTTGATCAAAATCAGAACTACATGCAGCCACCAGCACCACCACCAGTATGTCGACCTCAGGTATATATTCACAACGGTAGACCTGCACCACCACCTCAGGTACGAGATAATGACCATATTCCTAAACTGAAATTGAATATTCCACCATCTGAGGGTAGATACATTCCTGATATATATCTTACTTGGGAGTTAGAAACTGAACAACGTTTTACATGTTTACAATATCCCGAGGAGAGACGGGTTGCTGTTGCTGTTTGTGCTTTCACTAGTTTTGCATGTGTATGGTGGTCTGAACATTGTAGATTATATCCTACTCCAACTACTTGGGCTGCTTGGAAAACTGCTATGCGTACTCGTTGGGTTCCACCATATTATCAACGTGAATTGCTTCAAAAATTGCAGCGTTGAAGACAAGGGAAAAAATCTGTAGAAGAATATTATCAGGAATTACAAACTGGCATGATTAGATGCGGTATTGATGAGGAGAATGAAGCTATGCTCGCACATTTTATGGGTGGATTAAATAGAGAGATTCAGACCATTCTAGAGTATAAGGAGTATACTAATATCACTCATTTATTCCATCTTGCTTGTAAAGCTGAACGTGAAGTGCAGGATCGACAAGCATTGGCGCGAACTAACTTTTCTGCAGGCCGACCTTCATCATGGACACCACGTGTATCTTCTACTTCAACTGCACCAGCACCTCCATCAGGTGCCACCTCCAGCCGTGATACAAGAAAGCAGGCACAACCACCATTATCTGCCAAGAGCGCACTTGTCGGGCCTGCATAGAGTTCTTCTTCTTCCATGGCATCAACAAGGCACACAAGTGATATTATTTGTCGTCGTTGTAAGGGAAGAGGTCATTATTGATACGTCTCCAACGTATCTATAATTTATGAAGAATTCATGCTACGTATCTATAATTTATGAAGAATTCATGCTATTTTATTATCTGTTTTGAATGATTATGGGCTTTATTATACACTTTACTTTTGGGACTAACCTATTAACCGGAGGCCCAGCCCATATTGTTGTGTTATTGCCTGTTTCATTATTTCGAAGAAAAAGAATATCAAACGGAGTCCAAACGGAATGGAACCTTCGGGAGTGTGATTTTTAGGAAGAATATGATCCGGGAGACTTGGAGTTCACGTCAGAAGATCCTCTTGGAGGCCACGAGATAGGGGGGCGCACCCACCCCCTGGGCGCGCCCTACCCTCTCGTGGGCCCCTCAAGGCTCCCCCGACCGACTTCTTTCGCCTATATAAGCCTATGTACCCTAAAAACATCAGATATCAAGATAGATCGGGAGTTCCGCCGCAGCAAGCCTCTGTAGCCACCAAAAACCTCTCGGGAGCCTGTTCCGGCACCCTGCCGGAGGGGGAACCCATCACCGGTGGTGATCTTCATCATCCCGGCACTCTCCATGATGAGGAGAGAGTAGTTCACCCTCGGGTATGAGGGTATGTACCAATAGCTATGTGTTTGATCTCTCTCTCTCTCTCTCTCTCTCGTGTTCTCTCTCGTGTTCCCTCTATGGCACGATCTTGATGTATCCCGAGCTTTGCTATTATAGTTGGATCTTATGATGTTTCTCCCCCTCTACTCTCTTGTGATGAATTGAGTTTCCCACTTGAAGTTATCTTCTCGCATTGAGTCTTTGATTTAAGAATACTTGTTGTATGTCTTGCCATGATTATCTGTGGTGACAATGGGATATCATGTGCCACTTGATGTATGTTTTGGTGACCAACTTGCGGGTTCCGCCCATGAACCTATGCATAGGGGTTGGCACACGATTTCTAGACTCTCCGGTAGGAACTTTGGGGCACTCTTTGAAGTACTTTGTGTTGGTTGGATGAATCGTAGATTGTGTGATGCATATCGTATATTCATGCCCACGGATACTTGAGGTGACAATGGAGTATCTAGGTGACATTAGGGTTTTGGTTGATTTGTGTCTTAAGGTGTTATTCTAGTATGAACTCTATGATGGATTGAGCGGAAAGAATAGCTTTATGTTATTTTACTACGAACTCTTGAATAGATAGAACAGAAAGGATAACTTTGAGGTGGTTCCGTACCCTACCATAATCTCTTCGTTTGTTCTCCGCTATTAGTGGCTTTGGAGTGACTCTTTGTTGCATGTTGAGGGATTGTTATATGATCTATCTATGTTATTATTGTTGAGAGAACTTGCACTAGTGAAAGTATGGACCCTATGCCTTGTTTCCTACCATTGCAATACCGTTTACGCTCACTTTTATCACTTGTTACCTTGCTATTTTTATAACTTCAGATTACAAAAACCTATATCTACTATCTATTTTGCACTTGTATCACCATCTCTTCGCCGAACCAGTGCACCTATACAATTTACCATTGCATTGGGTGTGTTGGGGACACAAGAGACTCTTTTTTATTTGGTTGCAGGGTTGTTTGAGAGAGACCATCTTCATCCTACGCCTCCTACGGATTGATAAACCTTAGGTCATCCAATTGAGGGAAATTTGCTACTGTCCTACAAACCTGTGCACTTGCAGGCCCAACAACGTCTACAAGAAGAAGGTTGTGTAGTAGACATCAAGATCTTTTCTGGCGCCGTTGCCGGGGAGGTGAGTGCTTGAAGGTATATCTTTAGATCTTGCAATCGAATCTTTTTGTTTCTTGTTTTATCACTAGTTTAGAAAACTAAAAAAATGGAGTTAAGTTTGTCTCATACGCTTCGTATTTTTAATATCTTTCGTGAGTTTGATGGAAAGGAAAATTGTGCTCAAGTGCTAGAGAAAGAGTGCATTAAAATGCTTGATACTAAATCTTTGAATGATGAGCATGATTGCAATGTTGTTAGTATAAACTCCTTGAATATCCATAGTATTAATGATGATTGCTCTAGTCATGACGAAAATATCTCTTATGAGCATGTCAACTTTTGTGGAGTGCATGTTTGCATGAACACACCAAATAGAGAAGATATTTATTGCAAGAGGCATAAGCATTTAGAAACTAAATGGTTGCAAGAAAGGCTAGATGTGAGTGCTGAAAATTTAAAATTCCTTTGCCGTACTTGTGAACTTTGCAATGAACGTGGTCATTTACATCTCCAATGCAAATTGTTTTATGACCGAATCATGTCCAAAAATTGTGATGATTTGATTTCCCTTGCACATTATAATGAACTTAGTTTGCTTTTGGGTTATGAAGAGTTGAAACGTTTAACTAAGCCTATTTCAGAATTTAATCTTAAGCATTTCCTTGATATTGATCTAGAAAAGATTTATATGTTTTGTGCGGAGAATTGCATTGAAAATCTTTATATTGCCAATTACTTAAAGAAAAGAAACCAAATAGAAGATGATGAGAATACTAATGAACGGGAAGAGACTTTCCAATATCCTCCTATTATTTCTTATGATGAATCAGGTAGTGAGGAGGAGCTTTCTATTCAACCAATCTCGTCAATAAGGAGCTCAAAGAGAAAGGTTGAACCCACACATAATGTGAAGAAGAAAAGGAAAAGAAGGGGCAACAAAGGTAAAAAGGTATCCCTTCCAAATGATGTTGCTCCTACTACTTGTGATGATGATAATTGCTATACTATTGGTGCTATCCATACTATTAATGATGAGAGTGATTATTCTTATGATATGAAAAGTCCCAAGCTTGGGGAAGCTATGTTTGATGAGAATGATATATTTGAGAATATATTTGCTGAAATTAATGTTTGTCCCAAGCTTGGGGATGCTACGTTTAGTGAAGATGATATTTTTTAGCATCCCAAGTTTTGATACGCAAAGTTGTTATGATGATAGCATCCCTCCTACCTATGATGATTATATTGATGAAAGTGGGTTCGGAAGAGTGTCAACTTTAGGAAGTAGTGATCCCACTATTTTGGAGGATCTTGAATTTTATTGTGATGAATATGAAAGTGTATTTGTAAGAGTGTCAACTTTATTTAGTGATTCCACTATCTTGGGAGAGGTTTTAATCGATTATGATGAGAACGAAGTTGCTACTTATGATGATTATTGTGATGAAACTTATGCTATAAAATGTAGTGATGATTATATTTACAAATCTTGTCATGATTATGATTGCCCTTTTTCTAAACATTAATCTTTTAATGTGGAAACAATTTTTAGTGTTCAAGTCTCTTATGATACTCCCACTATTCCGAATGAGAAGAATTTTGCTTATGTGGAGAGTAGTAAATTTTCTGTGGTAGTAGATCATGAAAAGAATACTTTAGGTGCTGGTTATATTGTTGAATTCATTCATGATGCTACTGCAAAATTATTATGAGGGAGTACATATGCTTGTAGGAGTTGCAATAATGTCAAGTTTCCTCTCTATGTGCTTCAATTTTTGAAGCTATGCTTGTTTTACCTTCCTATGCTAGATGATTATTGTTCCCATAAGTCGTTTGCTCACAAAATCCCTATGCATAGGAAGTGGGTTAGGCTTAAATGTGCTAGTCATATGCTTCATGATGCTCCCTTTATGTTTCAATTCTTATCTTTTATGTGAACATCATTGCCATCATCATGCCTACCTAAAAAGGCATTAAAGAAAAGCGCTTGTTGGGAGACAACCCAATATTTATCCTTACTGTTTTTGTGTGTCCACATGATTATGCTACTGTAGTAATTATGTTTTATAGCTTTTGTTTCAATAAAGTGCCAAGTAGAACCTTTGGGAAGACTTGGGTGAAGTTTATGTGATCTTGCTGTAAAAAACAGAAACTTTTGCACTCACGAGATTAGCTGCCATTTTTTACTGGAGAGGGATTTTAGGTTAATTCTTTTTCCAGATGATTGATAGACAAATTACTCAGGTCCAGCAATTTATTTCATAATTTTTGGGGTTACATAAGCATACGTTCGATACAGATTACTACAGACTGTTCTGTTTTTGACAGATTCTGCTTTCTATGTGTTGTTTGATTATTTTGATGAATCTATGAGTAGTATCGGAGGGTATGAACCATAGAGAAGTTAGAATACAGTATATATTACACCAATATGAATTTAGAATGAGTTCATTACAGTACCTAAGTGGTGGTTTTATTTTCTTATACTAATGGAACTTACGAGTTTTGTTTTGAGTTTTGTGTGGTTGAAGTTTTCAAGTTTTGGGTAAAGATTCGATGGACTATGGAATAAGGAGTGGAAAGAGCCTAAGCTTGGGGATGCCCAAGGCACCCCAAGGTAATACCCAAGGACAACCAAGAGCCTAAGCTAGGGGATGCCCCGGAAGGCATCCCCTCTTTCGTCTTCGTTCATCGGTAACTTTACTTGGAGCTATATTTTTATTCACCACATGATATGTGTTTTGCTTGGAGCGTCATTTTATTTTGTTAGTATTTGCTTGATGTTATGGTTGCATTGTTTGCATATGTTTGCTTGTTTAATGATTCTATTTAAGGATAGGAGTATTAAATATGTAGATACATTTAGTATGCAATGTTGAATAATAATTTAAGTGATTTGTTATAGTAGAAAATGATAAGGTTTTGCATTGGTTTATACTAACCTATCTCACGAGTTCTTGTTGAGTTTGTTGTGAATGAAGCTTTTGATAAAAAGAGAAACCATGATATGAGAGGAATTAAGGAGACATAAAAGCTCAAGCTTGGGGATGCCCCGGTAGGCATCCCACCTTTCTTCTTCAACAATCATCGGTTAGTATCGGTTGAACCTAAGTTTTTGCTTCTTCACATGAGTTGTGCTATCCTTGCAATGTCATTTTATTTTGTTTTGCTTGCTGTTTGAATACAATTCCAAGATCTGAAATTCTTTAATGAGAGAGAGCCTTCATATAGTTACATAATTATTTATCTACTCATTGATCTTCACTTATATCTTGTTGGAGTAGCTTTTCATTTACTCGTGTGCTTCACTTATATCCTATGAGTAAATGGTTGAATGAGTTGAATATCATAAATCTGAAATTATATATGTTTCATTTGCTTATCCCATGGGGAGTAATGACTTCACATCTAAGAAGTAGAGATTGTAAATTTATTGAAGGTTAGCAAGCATTGTATTGGTCATTTGAACAATTAATGAACGAATATTGAAGGAAGAGAGATTTCATATATATATATATATATATATATATATATATATATATATATATATACTATCCTAGACATCTTTTATAATTGTGAGCACTCATTTTGTATGACATGCTAAAGAGTTGATGTTGGACAAGGAAGAGAACGTAATGGGTTATGTTTTCTCACATCTCAGTTAAAGTATATTGTCATGGATCATTCAAACATGTTGAGCTTGCATTTCCCCCTCATGCTAGCCAAAATTCCTTGCACCAAGTAGAGATACTACTTGTGCTTCCAAATATCCTTAAACCCAGTTTTTGCCATGAGAGTCCACCATACCTACCTATGGGTTGAGTAAGATCCTTCAAGTAAGTTGTCATCGGTGCAAGCAATAAAAATTGCTCTCTAAATATGCATGACTTATTAGTGCGGAGAAAATAAGCTTTGTACGATCTTATTATGGAAGCAATAAAAGCGACAGACTGCATAATAACGGTCCATATACAAGTGGCAATGTAAAGTGACGTTCTTTCGCATTAAGATTTTGTGTATCCAACCCTAAATGCGCATGACAACCTCTGCTTCCCTCTGTGAAGGGCCTATCTTTTACCTTATGTCTTTTACTTTATGCAAGAGTCAAGGTGATCTTCACCTTTCCCTTTTTCATTTTATCCTTTGGCAAGCACTTTGTGTTGGGGTGATCCTGATATATATATCCAATTGAATGTAGGTTAGCATGAACTATTATTGTTGACATCACCCAAAGGTGAATACGTTGGGAGGCAACACTATAAGCCCCTATCTTTCTCAGTGTTCGATTAAAACTCCATAACCATTAGTATTGCGTGAGTGTTAGCAATTATGGAAGACTATATGACAATTGAGTATGTGGAGTTTGCTATTCTTGAAAATAAGATGAATTGCAATTGTTTGATGACTAAGAATGAAGTTTGCTAGTTTTCAAGAAAGTTGATGGTCTATGCTTTAACATGTGAATAGCTTGTTACTTGATCGTAAAAAGTTTTATGAGATGAACTACTGTTATGACATATTATCATGCTAGAAAAGGTGATTGAAATTATCATTGATCAAAATTGTGCATCTTCTAGCATTCACACTTCATAAATTCTTTCTTTTATCATTTACCTACTCGAGGACAAGTAGGAATTAAGCTTGGGGATGCTGATACGTCTCCAACGTATCTATAATTTATGAAGCATTCATGCTATTTTATTATCTGTTTTGAATGATTATGGGCTTTATTATACACTTCTATATTACTTTTGGGACTAATTAACCGGAGGCCCAGCCATATTGTTGTTTTATTGCCTGTTTCAGTATTTCGAAGAAAAAGAATATCAAACGGAGTCCAAACGGAGTGAAACCTTCGGGAGCGTGATTGTTAGGAAGAATATGATCCGGGAGACTTGGAGTTCATCTCAGAAGATCCTCGAGGAGGCCACGAGATAGGGGGCGCGCCCACCCCCTGGGTGCGCCCTACCCTCTCATGGGCCCCTCAAGGCTCCCCCGACCGACTTCTTTCGCCTATATAAGCCTACATACCCTAAAAACATCAGATATCAAGATAGATCGGGAGTTCCGCCACCGCAAGCCTCTGTAGCCACCAAAAACCTCTCGGGAGCCCGTTCCGGCACCCTGCCAGAGGGGGAACCCATCACCGGTGGCCATCTTAATCATCCCGGCGCTCTCCATGACGAGGAGGGAGTAGTTCACCATCGGGGCTGAGGGTGTGTACCAGTAGCTATGTGTTTGATCTCTCTCTCTCGTGTTCTCTCTCGTGTTCCCTCTATGGCACGATCTTGATGTATCCCGATCTTTGCTATTATAGTTGGATCTTATGATGTTTCTCCCCCTCTACTCTCTTGTGATGAATTGAGTTTCCCTCTTGAAGTTATCTTATCGGATTGAGTCTTTGATTTGAGAACACTTGATGTATGTCTTGCCGTGATTATCTGTGGTGACAATGGGATATCATGTGCCACTTGATGTATGTTTTGGTGACCAACTTGCGGGTTCCGCCCATGAACCTATGCATAGGGGTTGCCACACGTTTTCTTGAATCTCCGGTAGGAACTTTGGGGCACTCTTTGAAGTACTTTGTGTTGGTTGGATGAATCGGAGATTGTGTGATGCATATCATATAATCATGCCCACGGATACTTGAGGTGACATTGGAGTATCTAGGTGACATTAGGGTTTTGCTTGATTTGTGTCTTAAGGTACTTTGAGGTGGATTGAGCGGAAAGAATAGCTTTATGTTATTTTACTACGAACTCTTGAATAGATATAACAGAAAGGTTAACTTTGAGGTGGTTTTGTACCCTACCATAATCTCTTTGTTTGTTCTCCGCTATTAGTTGCTTTGGAGTGACTCTTTGTTGCATGTTGAGGGATTGTTATATGATGTATCTATGTTATTATTGTTGAGAGAACTTGCACTAGTGAAAATATGAACCCTATGCCTTGTTTCCTACCATTGCAATACCGTTTACGCTCACTTTTATCACTTGTTACCTTGCTGTTTTTATAATTTCAGATTACAAAAACCTATATCTACTATCTATTTTGCACTTGTATCACCATCTCTTCGCCGAACTAGTGCACCTATACAATTTACCATTGCATTGGGTGTGTTGGGGACACAAGAGACTCTTTGTAATTTGGTTGCAGGGTTGTTTGAGAGAGACCATCTTCATCCTACACTTCCTACGGATTGATAAACCTTAGGTCATCCACTTGAGGGAAATTTGCTACTGTCCTACAAACCTGTGCACCTGCAGGCCCAACGTCTACAAGAAGAAGGTTGTGTAGTAGACATCAATTATGCGAGAGAATGCAAATCTTAGCGTTTGATGATTGCTAGTGAGGATGGTTGGTATGAGTCTGCTAGTGACTATGATGAGGAGACTTTGGCTCTTATTACACGGGAATAACATGGTGGAGATGATTCTGATCATGAGACGCAATACATGGCTCCTGAAGACACTGATAGGTATGAATGTTTAGTTGCTCAGTGTGTTTGGAGTGTGCAGGTGTCACGCCCAGTATGTGATATTATACTAAAGAGACTCGAAGATCCCACCAAGGACAGAACCGCATATTGAAACGCTTTTGCAAGGTGGATATCATTACATCAACATTACATAATAGATGGGGATACATACAAAAGGCTTACAATGCCACACAAATACAACATCAATACATCATACATAAGATCAACATCTGACTACGGATGAAACACAAACAGAAGCTCAAACAATATCCACCCTGCTAGCCTAGGCTGCCGACCTGGTACCTATCCCTGATCGAAGAATAAGTAGAATAAGAACTCCAAAACACGTAACATCGCTCTCGCGTCGAGATCATCGCATAACCTGTACCTGCAACTATTGTTGTAGTAATCTGTGAGCCACGAGGACTCAGCAATCCCATTACCATGGGTATTAAGACTAGCAAAGCTTAATGGGCAAGGAAGGGGTAAAGTGGTGGGGTTGCAGCAGCGGCTAAGCATGATATGGTGGCTAACATACGCAAATAAGAGCGAGAAGAGAAGCAACCGGAACGGTCGTGAAGCTACCAATGATCAAGAGGTGATCCCGAACTCCTAGTTACGTCAAACATAACCCAAAAACCGTGTTCACTTCCCGGACTCCGCCGAAAAGAGACCATCACGGCTACACACGCGGTTGATGCGTTTTATTTCGGATCTGGTGTCAAGTTATCTACAACCGGACATTAACAAATTCCCATCTGCCACATAACCACGGGCACGGCTTTTGAAAGGTTATACCCTGCAGGGGTGTCCCAACTTAGCCCATGATAAGCTCTCACGATCAAGGAAGGATATTCCTTCTCCCGGGAAGACCCGATCAGTCTCGGAATCCCGGTTACAAGACATTTCGACAATGGTAAAACAAAACCAGCAAGACCGCCCGATGTGTCGACAATCCCGATAGGAGTCGCACGTATCTCGTTATCAGGACACACCGGATAAGCTAAGCGTACATGTACCAACGTAACCCAAGTTGCCAAGGGATGGTCCCGCACGGTGCTCTAGTTTGGACCAACACTTAGACAAGCATTGGCCCGGGGGGCTAAAATAAGATGACCCTCGGGTTAATTACTCCCAAGGGAAAGGTATAGGTGGTAGGTAAATGGTAAAACCAATGTTGGGCCTTGCTGGAGGAGTTTTATTCAAGGCGAACGGTCAAGGGGGTCCCATAAATCACCCAACCGCGTTAGGGACGCAAAATCCGGGAACATAATACCGATATGACGGAAACTAGGGCGGCAAGAGTGGAACAAAACACCAGGCATAAGACCGAGCCTTCCACCCTTTACCAAGTATATAGATGATGTTGGGTAACGTTGCAGAAAATAAAAAATTTCCTACGGTTTCACCAAGATCCATCTATGAGTTCATCTAAGCAACGAGTCATAGGAGAGATGCATCTACATACCACTTTGTAGATCGCAAGCGGAAGAACGGAGTTGAAGTAGTCGTTCTCGTCGTGATCCTATCACCCGAGATCCTAGCGCCGAACGGACGGCACCTCCGCGTTCAACACACATACGGTCAGCGTGACGTCTCCTTCGTCTTGATCCAGCAAGGGGAAGGAGAGGTTGATGAAGATCCAGCAACACGACGGCGTGGTGGTGGATGCAGCAAAACTCCGGTAGGGCTTCGCCAAGCTGCTGCGGGAGGAGGACGAGGTGTAGCAGGGGGAGGGAGGCGCCAAGACTTAGGGTGCCGCTGCCCTCCCCCTGCCCTCCTTTATATAGGCCCCCAGAGGGGGCACGGCCCTGGGAGATGCAATCTCCCAAGGGGGCGGCGGCCAAGGGGGGTGGAGTGCCCCCCAAGGCAAGTGGTGCGCCCCCCCCCCCCCACCTAGGGTTTCCAACCCTAGGCGCAGGGGGGGGCCAAGGGGGGCGCACCAGCCCACTAGGGGCTGGTTCCCCTCCCACTTCAGCCCACGGGGCCCTCCGCGATAGGTGGCCCCACCCGGTGGACCCCCCGGGACCCTTCCGGTGGTCCCGGTACAATACCGGGTGACCCCGAAACTTTCCCGATGGCCGAAACAGCACTTCCTATATAGTTTTCTTTACCTCCAGACCATTCCGAAACTCCTCGCGATGTCCGGGATCTCATCCGGGACTCCGAACAACATTCGGTTTGCTGCATACTCATATTCATACAACCCTAGCGTCACCGAACCTTAAGTGTGTAGACCCTACGAGTTCGGGAGACATGTAGACATGACCGAGACGGCTCTCCGGTCAATAACCAACAGCGGGATCTGGATACTCATGTTGGCTCCCACATACTCCTCGATGATCTCATCGGATGAACCATGATGTCGAGGGTTCTAGCAACCCCGTATACTATTCCCTTTGTCAGACGGTATGTTACTTGCCCGAGACTCGATCGTCGGTATCCCAATACCTCATTCAGTCTCGTTACCGGCAAGTCACTTTACTCGTACCGTAATGCATGATCTCGTGACCAGACACTTGGTCACTTTGAGCTCATTATGATGATGCACTACCGAGTGGGCCCAGTGATACCTCTCTGTCATATGGAGTGACAAATCCCAGTCTCGATCCGTGTCAACCCAACAGACACTTTCGGAGATACCTGTAGTGCACCTTTATATTCACCCAGTTACGTTGTGACGTTTGGTACACCCAAAGCACTCCTACGGTATCCGGGAGTTACACGATCTCATGGTCTAAGGAAGAGATACTTGACATTGGAAAAGCTCTAGCAAAACGAACTACACGATCTTGTGCTATGCTTAGGAATGGGTCTTGTCCATCACATCATTCTCCTAATGATGTGATCCCGTTGTCAACGACATCTAATGTCCATAGTCAGGAAACCATGACTATCTGTCGACCAACGAGCTAGTCAACTAGAGGCTTACTAGGGACGTATTGTGGTCTATGTATTCACACGTGTATTATGATTTCCGGATAACACAATTATAGCATGAATAAAAGACAATTATCATGAACAAGGAAATATAATAATAATACTTTTATTATTGCCTCTAGGGCATATTTCCAACAGTCTCCCACTTGCACTAGAGTCAATAATCTAGTTACATTGTGATGAATCGAACACCCATATAGTTCTGGTGTTGATCATGTTCTGCTTGCGAGAGAGGTTTAGTCAATGGATCTGCGACATTCAGATCCGTATGTACTTTGCAAATATCTATGTCTCCATCTTGAACATTTTCACGGATGGAGTTGAAGCGACGCTTGATGTGCCTGGTCTTCTTGTGAAACCTGGGCTCCTTGGCAAGGGAAATAGCTCCAGTGTTGTCACAGAAGAGTTTGATCGGCCCCGACGCATTGGGTATGACTCCTAGGTCGGTGATGAACTCCTTCACCCAAATTGCTTCATGCGCTGCCTCCGAGGCTGCCATGTACTCCGCTTCACATGTAGATCCCGCCACGACGCTCTGTTTGCAGCTGCACCAGCTTACTGCTCCACCATTCAACATATACACGTATCCGGTTTGTGACTTAGAGCCATCCAGATCTGTGTCGAAGCTAGCGTCGACGTAACCCTTTACGACAAGATCTTCGTCACCTCCATAAACGAGAAACATGTCCTTTGTCCTTTTCAGGTATTTCAGGATATTCTTGACCGCTGTCCAGTGTTCCTTGCCGGGATTACTTTGGTACCTTCCTACCAAAATTACGGCAAGGTTTACATCAGGTCTAGTACACAGCATGGCATACATAATAGATCCTATGGCTGAGGCATAGGGGATGACGCTCATCTCTTCTTTATCTTTTGCCGTGGTCAGGCATTGAGCCGAGCTCAATCTCACACCTTGCAGTACAGGCAAGAACCCTTTCTTGGACTGATCCATTTTGAACTTCTTCAAAATCTTATCAAGGTATGTGCTTTGTGAAAGACCTATGAGGCGTCTCGATCTATCCCTATAGATCTTGATGCCTAATATGTAAGCAACTTCTCCAAGGTCCTTCATTGAAAAACACTTATTCAAGTAGGCCTTAATGTTGTCCAAGAATTCTATATCATTTCCCATCAAAAGTATGTCATCTACATATAATATGAGAAATGCTACAGAGCTCCCACTCACTTTCTTGTAAACGCAGGCTTCTCCATAAGTCTGCATAAACCCAAACGCTTTGATCATCTCATCAAAGCGAATGTTCCAACTTTGAGATGCTTGCACCAGCCCATAAATGGATCGCTGGAGCTTGCATACTTTGTTAGCATTCTTAGGATCGACAAAACCCTCCGGCTGCATCATATACAGTTCTTCCTTAAGATGCCCGTTACAGAGTGCCGTTTTGACGTCCATCTGCGATATCTCATAATCATAGTATGCGGCAATTGCTAACATGATTCGGACGGACTTAAGCTTCGCTACGGGAGAGAAAGTCTCATCATAGTCAATCCCTTGAACTTGCCGATAACCCTTAGCGACAAGTCGAGCTTTATAGATGGTGACATTACCATCCGTGTCCGTCTTCTTCTTAAAGATCCATTTGTTTTCTATCGCTCGACGATCATCCGGCAAGTCAGTCAAAGTCCATACTTTGTTTTCATACATGGATTCTATCTCGGATTGCATGGCTTCAAGCCATTTGTTGGAATCTGGGCCCGCCATCGCTTCTTCACAGTTCGAAGGTTCACCGTTGTCTAACAACATGATTTCCAGGACAGGGTTCCCATACCACTCTAGTGTGGAACGTGTCCTTGTGGACCTACGGAGTTCAGTAGCAACTTGATCAGAAGTATCTTGATCATCATCATTAATTTCCTCTCCAGTCGGTGTAGGCACCACAGGAACGTTTTCCTGAGCTGCACTACTTTCCGGTTCAAGAGGTAGTACTTCATCGAGTTCTACTTTCCTCCCACTTACTCCTTTCGAGAGAAACTCTTTTTCCAGAAAGGATCCGTTCTTGGCAACAAAGATCTTGCCCTCGGATCTTAAGTAGAAGGTATACCCAATGGTTTCCTTAGGGTATCCTATGAAGACGCATTTTTCTGACTTGGGTTCGAGCTTTTCAGGTTGAAGTTTCTTGACATAAGCATCGCATTCCCAAACTTTTAGAAACGACGGCTTAGGTTTCTTCCCAAACCATAATTCATACGGTGTCGTCTCAATGGATTTAGATGGTGCCCTATTTAAAGTGAATGTAGCTGTCTCTAGAGCGTATCCCCAAAATGATAACGGTAAATCGGTAAGAGACATCATAGATCGCACCATATCCAATAGAGTGCGATTACGATGTTCGGACACACCGTTACGCTGAGGTGTTCCAGGCGGCGTGAGTTGTGAAACGATTCCACATTTTCTTAAGTGTGTACCAAATTCGTGACTTAAATATTCTCCTCCACGATCCGATTGTAAGAATTTTATCTTTCGGTCATGTTGATTCTCTACTTCATTCTGAAATTCCTTGAACTTTTCAAAGGTCTCAGACTTGTGTTTCATCAAGTAGACATACCCATATCTACTCAAGTCATCAGTGAGAGTGAGAACATAATGATATCCTCCGCGAGCCTCAACGCTCATTGGACCGCACACATCGGTATGTATGATTTCCAACAAGTTGGTTGCTCGCTCCATTGTTCCGGAGAACGGAGTCTTGGTCATTTTGCCCATGAGGCATGGTTCGCATGTGTCAAATGATTCATAATCGAGAGACTCTAAAAGTCCATCAGCATGGAGCTTCTTCATGCGCTTGACACCAATGTGACCAAGGAGGTAGTGCCACAAGTATGTGGGACTATCGTTATAAACATTACATCTTTTGGTATTCACGCTATGAATATGTGTAACATTACGTTTGAGATTCATTAAGAATAAACCATTGACCATCGGGGCATGACCATAAAACATATCTCTCATATAAATAGAACAACTGTTATTCTCGGATTTAAATGAGTAGCCATCTCGTATCAAACGAGATCCAGATACAATGTTCATGCTCAAACTTGGCACTAAATAACAATTATTGAGGTTCATAACTAATCCCGTGGGTAAATGTAGAGGTAGCGTGCCGACGGCGATCGCATCGACCTTGGAACCATTCCCGACGCGCATCGTCACCTCGTCCTTCGCCAGTCTCCGCTTATTCCGCAGCTCCTGCTGTGAGTTACAAATGTGAGCAACGACACCGGTATCAAATACCCAGGAGTTACTACGAGTACTGGTAAGGTACACATCAATTACATGTATATCAAATATATATTTAGTGTTGCCGGCCTTCTTGTCCGCTAAGTATTTGGGGCAGTTCCGCTTCCAGTGACCCTTCCCTTGCAATAAAAGCACTCAGTCTCAGGCTTGGGTCCATTCTTTGACTTCTTCCCAGCAACTGGCTTACCGGGCGTGGCAACATCTTTGCCGTCCTTCTTGAAGTTCTTCTTACCCTTGCCCTTCTTGAACTTAGTGGTCTTATTGACCATCAACACTTGATGTTCTTTCTTGATTTCAACCTCTGCTGACTTCAGCATTGAGAATACTTCAGGAATGGTCTTTACCATCCCCTGCATATTGTAGTTCAACACAAAGCTCTTGTAGCTCAGTGGGAGCGACTGAAGGATTCTGTCAATGACCGCCTCTTCCGGGAGGTTGATCTCCAACTGGGACAGGCGGTTGTGCAACCCAGACATTTTGAGTATGTGCTCACTGACAAAACTGTTTTCCTCCATCTTACAACTATAGAACTTGTCGGAGACTTCATATCTCTCGACCCGGGCATGAGCTTGGAAAACCATTTTCAGCTCCTCGAACATCTCATATGCTCTGTGCTTCTCAAAACGCTTTTGGAGCCCCGGTTCTAAGCTGTAAAGCATGCCGCACTGAACGAGAGAGTAATCATTAGCACGTGATTGCCAAGTGTTCATAACGTCTTGGTTCTCTGGGATGGGTGCTTCACCTAGCGGTGCATCTAGGACATAATCTTTCTTGGCTGCTATGAGGATGATCCTCAGGTTCCGGACCCAGTCCGAATAGTTGCTGCCATCATCCTTCAGCTTGGTTTTCTCTAGGAACGCGTTGAAGTTCATGTTGACATGAGCGTTGGCCATTTGATCTACAAGACATATTTTGCAAAAGTTTTAAACTAAGTTCATGATAATTAAGTTCATATAATCAAATTATTTAATGAACTCCCACTCAGATTAGACATCCCTCTAGTCATCTAAGTGTTACACGATCCGAGTCGACTAGGCCGTGTCCGATCATCACGTGAGACGGACTAGTCATCATCGGTGAACATCTCCATGTTGATCGTATCTTCCATACGACTCATGTTCGACCTTTCGGTCTCTGTGTTCCGAGGCCATGTCTGTACATGCTAGGCTCGTCAAGTTAACCCTAAGTGTTCTGCATGTGTAAATCTGTCTTACACCCGTTGTATGTGAACGTAAGGATCTATCACACCCGATCATCATGTGGTGCTTCAAAACAACGAACTTTAGCAACGGTGCACAGTTAGGGGGAACACTTTCTTGAAATTATTATAAGGGATCATCTTATTTACTACCGCCATTCTAAGTAAACAAGATGCATAAAACATAATAAACATCACATGCAATTATATAGTAGTGACATGATATGGCCAATATCATATAGCTCCTTCGATCTCCATCTTCGGGGCTCCATGATCATCTTCGTCATTGGCATGACACCATGATCTCCATCATCATGATCTCCATCATCGTGTCTTCATGAAGTTGTCACGCCAACGACTACTTCTACTTCTATGGCTAACGCGTTTAGCAATAAAGTAAAGTAATTTACATGGCGTTCTTCAATGACACGCAGGTCATACAAAAATAAAGACAACTCCTATGGCTCCTGCCGGTTGTCATACTCATCGACATGCAAGTCGTGATTCCTATTACAAGAACATGATCTCATACATCACAATATATCATTCATCATTCATCACAACTTCTGGCCATATCACATCACATGACAATTGCTGCAAAAACAAGTTAGACGTCCTCTAATTGTTGTTGCATCTTTTACGTGGCTGCAATTGGGTTCTAGCAAGAACGTTTTCTTACCTACGAATAACCACAACGTGATTTTGTCAACTTCTATTTACCCTTCATAAGGACCCTTTTCATCTAATCCGCTCCAACTAAAGTAGGAGAGACAGACACCCGCTAGCCACCTTATGCAACTAGTGCATGTCAGTCGGTGGAACCTGTCTCACGTAAGCGTACGTATAAGGTCGGTCCGGGCCGCTTCATCCCACAATACCGCTGAATCAAGAAAAGACTAGTAGCGGCAAGCAAGTTGACAAGATCTACGCCCACAACAAAATTGTGTTCTACTCGTGCAATAGAGAACTACGCATAGACCTAGCTCATGATGCCACTGTTGGGTAACGTTGCAGAAAATAAAAATTTTCCTACGGTTTCACCAAGATCCATCTATGAGTTCATCTAAGCAACGAGTCATAGGAGAGATGCATCTACATACCACTTTGTAGATCGTAAGCGGAAGCGTTCAGAAGAACGGGGTTGAAGTAGTCGTTCTCGTCGTGATCCTATCACCAGAGATCCTAGCGCCGAACGGACGGCACCTCCACGTTCAACACACGTACGGTCAGCGTGACGTCCCCTCCTCTTGATCCAGCAAGGGTAAGGAGAGGTTGATGAAGATCCAGCAGCACGACATCGTGGTGGTGGATACAGCAGAACTCCGACAGGGCTTCGCCAAGCTGCTGCGGGAGGAGGACGAGGTGTAGCAGGGGGAGGGAGGCGCCAAGACTTAGGGTGCCGCTGCCCTCCCCCTGCCCTCCTTTATATAGGCCCCCAGTGGGGCGCCAGCCCTGGGAGATGCAATCTCCCAAGGGGGCGGGGGCCAAGGGGGGTGGAGTGCCCCCCAAGGCAAGTGGTGCGCCCCCCCCCCCCACCTAGGGTTTCCAACCCTAGGCGCAGGGGGGGCCAAGGGGGGGCGCACCAGCCCACTAGGGGCTGGTTCCCCTCACACTTCAGCCCACGGGGCCCTCCGGGATAGGTGGCCCCACCCGGTGGACCCCCCGGGACCCTTCCGGTGGTCCCGGTACAATGTCGGGTGACCCCGAAACTTTTCCGATGGCCAAAACAACACTTCCTATATAGTTTTCTTTACCTCCGGACCATTCCGGAACTCATCGTGATGTCCGGGATCTCATCCGGGACTCCGAACAACATTCAGTTTGCTGCATACTCATATTCATACAACCCTAGCGTCACCGAACCTTAAGTGTGTAGACCCTACGGGTTCGGGAGACATGTAGACATGACCGAGACGGCTCTCCGGTCAATAACCAACATCGGGATCTGGATACCCATGTTGGCTCCCACATACTCCTCGATGATCTCATCGGATGAACCATGATGTCGAGGGTTCAAGCAACCCCGTATACTATTCCCTTTGTCAAACGGTATGTTACTTGCCCGAGACTCAATCGTCGGTATCCCAATACCTCGTTCAGTCTCGTTACCGGCAAGTCACTTTACTCATACCGTAATGGATGATCCCGTGACCAGACACTTGGTCACTTTGAGATCATTATGATGATGCACTACCAAGTGGGCCCAGTGATACCTCTCCGTCATACGGAGTGACAAATCCCAGTCTCGACCCGTGTCAACCCAACAGACACTTTCGGAGATACCTGTAGTGCACCTTTATAGTCACCCAGTTACGTTATGACGTTTGGTACACCCAAAGCACTCCTACGGTATCCGGGAGTTACACGATCTCATGGTCTAAGGAAGAGATACTTGACATTGGAAAAGCTCTAGCAAAACGAACTACACAATCTTGTGCTATGCTTAGGAATGGGTCTTGTCCATCACATCATTCTCCTAATGATGTGATCCCGTTGTCAACGACATCTAATGTCCATAGTCAGGAAAGCATGACTATCTGTTGACCAACGAGCTAGTCAACTAGAAGCTTACTAGGGACGTATTGTGGTCTATGTATTCACACGTGTATTACGATTTCCAGATAACACAATTATAGCATGAATAAAAGACAATTATCATGAACAAGGAAATATAATAATAATACTTTTATTATTGCCTCTAGGGCATATTTCCAACAGATGCATTAATAATATAAGAGATATTGTGATATCCCAACATAATCCTGTCCACCATGGAGCAATCTTCAACTTCACCTGCAACTAACAGCGCTATAAGAGGGGCTGAGCAAAAGCGATAACATAGCAAAACAACGGTTTGCTAGGAAGGGTTAAAAAGGTTAGAGGCTGACATGGCAATTTGGGAGGCTTGAAGAGAAAGTGATTGGAAGCGCAACAAAGCGATAGAACGAAGCAACTAGCATAGCAATGATAGTAATGAGATCCAAGGTGACGGTCATCTTGCCAGAAATCCCGCAAGGAAGAAGAACGAGTCCATGAAGAAGATGAAGCCACGAAGATGAACCAAGCGTAGAAGAACGAATCCTCACAATCGCAACGAAACGGGAACTATCGAGAACAAGCACACAACATGGTAAACACACCACACATGAACATGACATGATGCACAAACAGGTATGATGCAAGACAAGACTACATGAAGCTACTCGTGGCAAGAGATGATGCATACAAGATCAACACAACAAAGCAAGTTTAAATGAGGCCGGAAACAACATATAACATTTTCGGTAAGTCCTCATATGCAAATTTAGAAATTGGTCCAGATCTGAACAAATATTAAGTTGAAGTTGTTAAACAGCAAGTTAAATAGCACCAAGAGAATCTACGCGAAATTCTAGTCAAGTTACATATAAAGTTCATTTAATTCGGAGCTACGGCCTAGAAGATATGAGCAAAACAAGTTAAATATGGCATTGATGCAAAATGCAAACAAACATCAAGCAAACATTCTCAAAACATGTATGCAACATGATAATATGAAACTACCTGCAAAATCAAGCAAGTTTCATATGGATCACACTCAAAACGGAGCAACAGTTCAACACATACACTATACAAGTTTAAAGGACAAGCTGTCCAAAACAGCAACTAGGCATATTGCAAGCATCAAAACAACATACTACAACACCCCAATATGATAACAGAAGTCATGGACATGATGTACAGGTAAAGCATGACAAAACATGAACACTGAGCTATCTCCAGAAATCACTTTAACATGCTCAAAAGGACATGGCAAGATTGCAAATAATAATAGTTTCAGGCTTAGCAGAAATAACATCAGGTTGCAATGTTTAGAGCTATCAAACAACATGTTACAGCTAGATATCATGGCAAACAAAGGCATGGAATGAATCTACTAATTTCATAGAACAAAAGTCCCTTACTGAACTAATTCCAAAGATCAACATAAAACATGGTAGCATCCAAGCAAACATGGCAAATGATATGACAGATTCATGCATGGCAGGAACAACAATAAGTAGGTATGTTGGTGAGCTTGTACAACTCACCACAGAGCATTAAATGGCATGAAAAGGTGACCAACAGTAAGAAGACACATATATGAAGCTAAGCATGGCAAGAACAAGTTCAGAGGGTTCATGGATCACTAGCAAAGCTCATGGAAAAACTGAACTTAATGTTAACAGGCTGACAGCAACCTTATTTAGCAATTTGAGAGCAAGATTACAACAAGCTTCAACAGGCTATAAATTCAACCAAGGCCACGGATGGATAGAGAATGACATGTGTAACAAAACATCCTTAGTGAACATCTCCAGATTATGCATAGAATGACTTGTAGCAGCAGGTTTACATAGCATCATAATATAGTAGATTCATCCTAGCAAAACAGTAACAGCAAGTACCCTACTTAACAAGCTCGATGCACTCACTACAAGACACACAAAAATACATGAATTGCACCTCTGTAAAGATGGCATGATGTATCTCAAAACTCATGTAGACATCAAGCTCATAATATGCACACATGAAATGCAACAAAAATGACAAATCATCAAGTTCTGACAATAGACAGCAGTTAACATCATATAGCACTCTTGCAACGATGATTCGGGCATCACGATGAACTCAAACAAGCATGGCACAATGGAATGAAATGTAGAGCATCTCACAAGGAACATTTTGACACAATATATGCATGAAACGGAGCAGCACACATGAAGTTATGGCATGTTGAACAAAGCACCAGAATATGAAAAACTACGGGGACTCGGCAGAAAAATCACCTCCGGATCTGGGGTTGACCCGGCAAGCAAAACGAGGCGGCGGCGGATCTCGACGTATCCGTCGCCGGAGATGGAGAGGAGGTGGCCGGAGAGGGTCGGGGACGGACTGGCCCGGCCGGATCCGGCGCGGCGGCGGCGCCGGCAAGGGCGGCGCGGTGCCGTGGCGATGGTGGCGCCGGCGGGCCGAGCCGCGGGGCGGCGCGCGGAAGGCGGGCGAGGCGCCGCGGGGCTGGCGGCGCTCGAGGCCGACGGGGCCGGCGGCGGGGCAGGATGCCGGTGGAGGCGGCGGAGGGCGGCGACGGAGATGGCCGGCGGCGGGGTCGGCGAGCGGCACGGCGACGGCGAAGCGC
>NC_041393.1:325539517-325554435 GCF_002162155.2 Triticum dicoccoides | reverse complement strand
GTGGCGGCGCGCCACTGGCTGGGAGCGGCGGCGGGGTTTCGTCCGGTCCGGGACGGACATGTCCGGCGGCGTAGAGGGGAAGAGGCTAGGGTTAGGGTGTTGATCATCCGTGAATTTCGGGGGGAGGTGCTAATTTATAGGTAGAGGGAGTTAGGAGAGTCCAAATGAGGCACGGTTTTCGCCCACACGATCGTGATCGAACGACCGAGAGCATGGAGAGGGTTTGGATGGGTTATTGGGCCACTTTGGAGGGGTGTTGGGCTGCACACAAGAGAGGCTTTTGCGGTTACCCGGTTAACCGTTGGAGTATCAAACGACCTCCAAATGGCACGAAACTTGACAGGCGGTCTACCGGTGGTGTACCAAGGCCGCTTGGAAAATCACGGTCCATTCCGAGAATGTTTAACACCCGCTCACAACAGGAGACAGAAAGGGGGACGCCGGAGGACATAGGAGTGCCGAATTGCAAAATAGACAACGGGGAAAATGCTCGGATGCATGAGACGAACACGTATGCAAAATGAGATGCACATGATGACACAATGCAAATGATGACATGGCAAAATGCAACACGCAAGCAGCTGACATGGCAACGACGGCGAATAACTGGAAGACACCTGGCGCATCTAATCCGGGGCGTTACAACACTCCTCCACTAACAAGAGATCTCTTCCCGAGATCTTAGGACCGAAACGGGAGGGAAAAGGGGTGAGGTGAAAAAAGAACTCAAGAGAAGAAGCAAAGAATCAAGAGCACTCGAGAAAAAGAGAGGAACGACAAGAATGAAGAGAATCGAAAGCTCACAGAATCAGATAGACTATGAAACCACTCCGGTTAGAACGAGATAAGAAACGAATAAGACTGAAAGGATTTAGGCAGCAGTTCGACTGAAAATGGAAGGAATAGAACATGAACTTCACCCAATGAGATGGCACTTGACGATATGACCAATGCCACGCCTCCGGAAGAATTGAAAGAATGGAATGAAAAGAACTTAGAAAGAAGGATTGAATGGAGTTGTTGAGAAAATCAACGACGAAAGAATAAGCTTGTTGTGGACTTATAAAAACCAACTCAAAACCGTGAGGTGATAGTCATCCAAAAACGGAAAAGATTGAATAGCTGAGAAGAATGAAGAAATGCAAAATCCACTTAAAAAGAAAACGGAGACTTATTTGCACTTCGAGACGCGAGAAGAAAAGATACTTGAACTCCACCAACAAAATTCTTGATGAACTCTTGAAGAATGAATTAAATCATGAAGAACCACCGTGAAGAACTCCGGTGACAAAAGGATGATGAGATAGAATGAAGGAAGAAAGAATAAGATGAGCCTTGCGGTGATTTAGATGGAGGTTCTGACGAAATGGCCGAGGAAATTGAACTCCGGAAAAGAAAAGATGAAAACACTTGGAACTAGAATTTATTCCTCATGAACAAACTCCAAAGAAAAGGGATTACTAGACGATGATGAAATAAGAATAAGAGTTATGTTATGCTTATCCTCATCCAATTTAATGGGTGACGAGAGGATTTGGCATGCAACTTATTCCTCTTGAAAAGGATTGAGAAATGACATATCGCAAACTTGAGAAGGTCTTCATGAACCACCGGTAGGATTTGGAAGAACGGATGAATCAATATGATAACCAAGGAAAAAGGAATCTGAAGGAACCACCGAAAGAATTAGAAAAATGACTGATGAAAGAGAATGAATAGCCGGGAAGAATTAGAAGAACAAATATGTTTGATGGGATTTAGATACAAGAGAACGGGAAGAACTCGATCTGATTAAAAAGCACTTGAATGAAGCACCGGGATAATTAGAGAAAGATAGCTAGAATGATGTCCTCCTATGAAAAGAAATGGAAAAACAACTCCTGACATACTCCGGATGGTTAAGAAAAGAATATCTTACCAATGGAATAATTCGAGATGATAATATGAAGCTAGAACCACGAATCTCTGAGAGAATGGACAAGATTTAAGAGAAATTCTTCTTTGGTCTTCAAATGTTGAGAATGACAAGGAGAAACACCACCAAAAATTACCGAGATACTCCGGGAGAATGAAAAAGCGAAGAGGTTGAGGCAACAAAGAAAATGGTTTGAAATCGATCTTGGAAAGGCATCTGACTGATGGGATCCATTCTTACATCACATTTGAAAATAATTGAGAATAACTTTGGGGGAATTAGAAGAGTCAGGTAAGATCCTAGGAAAGACCTGTGGGTTAGGGCCCACTAAAAAGAAACACTGTTGGAAAGTATTGATGAATGAGAAATAATGCACTAGAACGATTGAAGGATTTTGAATGATGTGACAACCTCCAATTAATTGGAACACAGACGAATCTCCTGAGATGTCTTGAACTCCGGAATGATTGAATGGAGAGAGGCAAATGAGCAAGGAGAACACTTGATCCAGGGAAAAGAATGTGATCAAACCGAAAAAACTTGAATTGAATCCACCGGAGAAGTAAAGAGTTGAAGAATGACAAACGAGACGAGAAATCAGCAGTTGAAATAATTGAGGGAAGACTGAATAGGCTCCACACGAATGAAATTGATGCTCGAAACAGACTCAGGCTCCGGGAAGAAGAGGGTGGGAGGGCAGGAAAACAAAGGCAACTTGGAAGAGAGAAACGGCGAATAACTTGAAGAGAAGACACCGGTTGAAATAATTGAGGAAAGAAAGCTAAGACTTCACACGAGTAGGATGGATACTCGATTAGGGACTCCGGCTTCGAGAAGAAAAGGGGTGGGTGGGTGGGAAAAGAAAACAATTGAGGATTGAACTTGGCAATGATGAAGAGGCTCGAGTCGACTTGACAAGAAATGCACCGGATGAAAAGAGCTAAGAACCAACGAACGAAAAAACTAACCGCTTGATCCTAAAGAGAGTTTGAAAGGGAAGAGGAGTAATTCAAAACACCTATGTCAAGATTCCTCACCAAAGCGACGAAGGGGCTGAGGAGTAAAAAGAATTCCTACTCTCCGATATAACTAGACTCCGAAAACAGTTTTCTTCTAGACTCGACAACGGCCAAACTACACGATCAATCAAGGGGGCTCCTATGGTCGGTCGAGGCTCTGATACCAACTTGTCACGCCCAATATGCGATACTATCCTAAAGAGACTCGAAGGTCCCACCAAGGATAGAACCGCATATTGAAACGCTTTTGCAAGGTGGATATCATTACATCAACATTACATAATAGATGGGGATACATACAAAAGGCTTACAATGCCACATGAATACAACATCAATACATCATACATAAGATCAACATCTGACTACGGATGAAACACAAATAGAAGCTCAAACAATATCCACCCTGCTAGCCCAGGCTGCCGACCTGGAACCTATCCCCTGATTGAAGAAGAAGCAGAAGAAGAACTCCAAAACACGTAACATCACTCTCGCATCGAGATAATTGCATAATCTGTACCTGCAACTGTTGTTGTAGTAATCTGTGAGCCACGAGGACTCAGCAATCCCATTACCATGGGTATCAAGACTAGCAAAGCTTAATGGGCAAGGAAGGGGTAAAGTGGTGGGGTTGCAGCAGCGGCTAAGCATGATATGGTGGCTAACATACGCAAATAAGAGCGAGAAGAGAAGCAACGGAACGGTCGTGAACGTACCAATGATCAAGAGGTGACCCCGAACTCCTACTGATACGAGGTGCCCAATCTTTAGGGAGGATCTTCTCTATGTTGCGAATCAACGCCACCTGAAGGGTACGAAGGAAACCCTCGATCCCAACCAAAAATGCTGTCGGGTAAAGGATAACTAGTGCAACCTGACGAGACCGAAGCTAACTATTGCAAATGCAACAACCAGCAACAAGTATTCGCCCAACCACACTCTTAGTTCCAATCCACGCAACCACGCACGAAGTTGGAAGCACGAACTGGTCGCCGCCTCAACGGCTGTTGTTGTAAAATCACAAAGTGAGTTTACCCTCTCACAAGGCAAGATTACAAGAGCTAAGGAGGAAGTGAACTCTCAAACAATATTCTGGTTGCACTTAGCTAACCTATGCTGAAATCAGATTGCCAAAGAGTTGTGGCTAAAGTGGGGGAAGGGGTATTTATAGTAGGAACAACCCTCCTAGTTTAGGTGTGAAACCAGCCCAAAAGAGGGGCTCAAATTCGTGCTAACTGGCTGGTCAAGGGAGCAAACTCATGGAGCCTCGCGCAGCAATTAATGCCCTAGACAACTTGCATTGGAACTCTCATATCCTTTGACTCAGGACTCCAAATGATGCACCGTTTGATTTTCCTGAAAGTAGACTTCATATGCTCTCCATTTTGTACTCCCACACGTGCTGGATACTCATATATTTGTGTGGCATGATGCAACAAGTCTTGGGACGAATTCTGGAACTGCATATGCAACAAGAGGTTGTTGAGATGGCTTGTTGTTCTTCCTTGAGGTATAACTAGTTGGCCTTGTCACCAAAACAGGTTTTGCATCAAGGGTGAAACTTGTTCTCTTCAAACTTGTTGTATGAGCTTCAGAACTTGTTTCTTCATGCGCTGAAAGTTGTTGGTTGTCCTCAATATTGTACCTGAGTAAAATCAGCACACAAGATTTAGGCATTATAAAGTTCTCATGGTTATTTGAATTATGATCAGCTAGGAGCGCATTCACCTCTTGTGCTATTTGTTTGGCACGGCTCCTTGTCATGCGACCCAAATAGATCTTCTTTGTAGCAGCTTCATTTGAGAGCAGAGTTTGATCATCAGGAGAAGATGATAAACGAGGTGAACCTGGGATGTCCTCATCATCCTCCCCCTCTTCAAAAGGAGTCGTCCTCGACTCATGACCCTCTTGATCGAAGCATGGAGACAAATCAGCAACGTTGAATGTTGGACTCACAGCATAGTCTTCAGGAAGCTCGATCTTGTAAGCATTGTCATTGATCTTGGTCAAAACTCTGAATGGTCCATCTCCACGAGGCATTAGCTTGGATTTGTGCTTCTCTTGGAACCGATCTTTGCGCAAATGTATCCAAACCAGATCTCCGGGCTCAAAAGTCACCTTCTTGTGATTTTTGTTTGCCTTAGCAGCATAGTACGTGGACTTCCTTTCTATCTCTTCTCTGGTCTTCTCATGAATCTTCTTCACATATGCAGCACGCTTTGAAGCCTCCATGTTACATCTCTCTTGCAATGGAAGTGGCAGCAAGTCAATTGGTGCAAGTGGTTTGAATCCATATACCACCTCAAACGGGCACATGTTTGTGGTAGAGTGAACTGCCCGATTGTAAGCAAACTCCACGTGCGGCAAACACTCTTCCCACTCCTTCAAATTCTTCTCGATCATTGTACGCAGCAAGGCTGAGAGTGTGCGGTTCACTACCTCTGTTTGCCCATCAGTTTGGGGGTGACACGTTGTTGAAAACAGCAGCTTGGTTCCCAATTTTGCCCACAATGTTTTCCAAAAGTAGCTCATGAACTTCACATCCCGATCTGAAACAATAGTCCTTGGCATTCCATGCAAGCGAATAGCTTCCCTGAAAAACAAATCAGCAACATGTGAAGCATCGTCGTTCTTGTGGCACGGAATGAAGTGTGCCATTTTTGAGAACCTATCAACCACAACAAATACTGAATCCCTCCCCCTCTTAGTCCTAGGTAGTCCTAAAACAAAATCCATGCTAATATCTTCCCAAGGAGCATTTGGAATAGGTAGGGGAGTATATAAACCATGGGGGTTCAATTTAGACTTAGCTTTGTGGCATATGATGCATCGCTGCACAAATCTCTCAACGTCCTTCCTCATCTTTGGACAATAAAAGTGATCAGCCAACAGCTCATAAGTCTTCTCGCGACCAAAGTGTCCCATTAATCCTCCTGCATGTGATTCCTGCAACAACAAAGGCCTAACCGACGAATCTGGAACACACAACTTGTTAGCCCTAAAAAGGAACCCATCATGCACATGGTATTTATCCCAACCTTTCCCATCTTTACATTTTGCATATGGTTCTGAAAATATATGATGAGTGCAATACAGTTCTTTTAAGCTCTCAAGTCCTGGTACCTTCACTTCTAATTGTGTCAAAAGAACATGCCTACGGGACAAAGCATCAGCAACCATGTTTTCCTTTCCTTTCTTATACTTCACAACATATGGGAAAGTTTCAATGAATTCTACCCATTTAGCATGCCTACGATTCAGTTTAGCTTGGCCTTTCAAATGTTTCAATGCCTCATGATCAGAATGTACAATAAACTCTTTAGGCCATAAGTAGTGTTGCCAAGTTTCAAGCACTCGAACCAAGGCATACAACTCTTTATCATAAACAGAATAATTCAGTTGTGCACCACTCAGCTTCTCACTAAAATATGCTATTGGTTTTCGTTCTTGCATTAACACACCTCCAATACCTATTCCACTAGCATCACATTCTATCTCAAAAGTTTTAGTGAAATCAGGTAGAATCAGCAAAGGTGCTTCAGTTAATTGTTTATTAAGCTCAAGAAATGCTTCTTCTTGTGGTGCACCCCATTTAAAGGGAATTCCTTTCTTTGTCAATTCATTCAAAGGTGCAGCAATTGTACTAAAATCTTTCACAAACCTCCAGTAGAAACCAGCAAGGCCATGGAAACCTCTCACCTGGCTTACATTCATTGGAGTTGACCAATTCTTGATTGCTTCCACCTTAGATTCATCCACTTCAATTCCCTGTCCTGAAATGACATAGCCAAGAAAAACAACCTTTTTCGTGCAAAAGGAGCACTTCTCAACGTTAGCATATAGTTTTTCTGTCCTTAGCACATTTAACACTTGTTTTAGATGTTCAATATGTTCCTCAATGGATCTGCTATAGATTAGGATGTCATCAAAGTACACAACAACAAATTTGCCAATGTAAGCTCTCAAAACATGGTTCATCAATCTCATGAATGTACTTGATGCATTAGTTAATCCAAATGGCATGACTAACCACTCGTACAACCCAAATTTTGTTTTAAAAGCAGTTTTCCATTCATCTCCTTCCTTCATCCTAATCTGATGGTATCCACTCCTCAAATCAATTTTAGAGAAAACCGTAGAGCCACTCAATTCATCAAGCATATCATCTAACCTAGGAATAGGATGATGATACCTAATAGTTATAATATTGATAGGCCTACAATCCATTACTAATCTCCATGTGTCATCTTTCTTGGGCACCAAGATCACAGGTACAACACAAGGACTTAAGCTTTCACGCACATAACCTTTATCTAAAAGTTCTTGTACCTGCCTTTGTATCTCCTTTGTTTCTTCGGGATTGGTGTGGTAGGGAGGTCGATTCGGAAGTGATGCTCCTGGAATGAGGTCAATCTGATGTTCTATGCCACGCAAGGGAGGTAGACCAGCGGGTACTTCCTCCGGAAAAACATCCTCGAATTCCTGCAAGACATCACTAACAGCACTAGGGAGACATGTTAAGTCGTTAGCTGAAAGCAAAGCATCTTTGTACACAAGTACAACGACCATTTGATTTGGGTTGAGCCTCACATCTCTCAGTTCTGATTTGGTGGCTAACATCATTAAGTTCTCTCCCTCTCTTTTATTCTTCTCTCTCAGATTTGGCTTGTAGCGCTCACTCATCGTTTTGTGGATCTCTCTCTCACTATTTTTCTCTCCCTCTTTCTTACTCACTATTTTTACTTGAGAAACTTTCTGCAAGTGCTCAGCCATGATTTGTTGGGGTGTCATGGGTCTAAGCACCAAGTCCTTTCCTCTCCACTTGATGGTGTATTGATTGGTTCCACCACAATGTTGAGATGAATGATCGTATTGCCACGGTCTGCCCAACAGCAAGTGACACACCTTCATTGGCACCACATCACACTCAACGGTGTCATTATAATCTCCAATCTTGAATTGCACCTGTACCATGTGTGAGATCTTAATCTCTCCACATTCACTCAACCATTGTATATGATATGGATGAGGGTGTTGTAGCAGCTTCAGCCCAAGCTTATCACACATTTCTTTACTTGCAAGATTGTGAAAACTCCCACCATCAACAATTACCTTGCATACCTTGTCTTGCACTTTGGCTCTTGTTTGAAACAGATTGTGTCGTTGTCCATTCTCAGCTTCTTTGATCTGCACACTCAAAACTTTAGTGACAACAAGAGAGGCACCTTGCTCATAATCACAATAGGTTTGCTCATCACCATCTGAACCATCACCATCTTCAGTTTCTTCTTCAGGTTCACTACAAGACTCATATTCTCCATTCTCGGTGATCAGCATGGTACGCTTGTTGGGACAATCCTTCTTCATGTGGCCACGTCCCTTACATGTAAAGCACTCTATCTCACTAGTTTTCCCCGTGGAGCCAATGGAGGATGAACTAGGAGCTGCAAATTTGCTCTTCTCCTTCAAATTTGATGCATCATTTCTGCTCGTGGCTGCATGTGCATGGGGATGATTTCCACCACCAGAACTAGTCATAATTCCTCGACCAACATTGAATTGAGGTACAAACTTACTCCCACTTGATGTAGCTCGAGCTGTGAAGGATGTAGTTCTGTTTTGCTTCGAGTCTTCTTGCAATTGACGTTCAGCCTTAGAAGCAAGATGTACCAGCTCTACCACATTACGATATGGCTGCAAATCAACCACTCATTTAACATTAGGATGCAGCCCATAGAGGAACCTTGCCATGGTCTGCTCCTCATCTTCATGTATGTTGGCTCTTATCATTGCCTTCTCCATCTCCTTATGATACTCATCAACTGATAACTTTCCTTGCCTCAATTTTGGAGCTTATCAAAGATGTCATGTCTATAATGCCTTGGGACAAATCTTGCCCTAATCTCTCTTTTCATTTCTGTCCATGTAGCAACAGCAGGCTCTCCTTCTTCTTCTTGCTAAATCTGAACTTGCTCCCACCAAATTAGAGCATAGTCTTCAAACTCAATTTCTTCTCTTCAGAGTAGTTGTGCATGCGGAAAATCTTGTCAACCTTCAATTCCCATGTGAGATAACTTTCTGGATCAGATCTACCATCAAACTTGGGCATGGTAAATTTCAGCTTTCCAAACCTCCCCTCCTCCTGCCGTCCACGACCATAGTTTCTACGATGATGAAATCTGTCATTCTGGTGCATGCCATCTTCATCTTCATCAAACTCATCTCCACTACCTTCATGGTGCAGATTTGCTCTTCGATGGCCTCCTCTAAGACCACGACCAGCAGCAGCTTCATGATGACCACGTCCATTACCATGATCATTTCCACGTCCGCGACCGGGAGGTCTCATAGCATGGGGAGCAGGAGCACGGTTTCTTCTAGCTTGTGCATTGGAGGCAGCACCTTCCCCATCAGTTACATTTTGTTCTTCACCATGGACACTTGCATCTTCTCGGTTCTGACGAAGCTCTCGCACAATATCAGCAACAATACCAAACCTCATGGCTGCCATGTTCTGAGTGAGTTGCTCATCAACATTACCCATAAGTTGCTGCAAATCTCTCGACAACTTGTCTTGCTTCTCTTCAATTGGGTCAAGGCTATTTCTGAACTCTCGACGTAGATGATCACGTAATGCGTTGAAGTGAAACCGTGTGATGGGTTGATTGAGATGCCCATTTCCTTCAACATCATACTCGTTTTCTTCACCTGCCATGGTTAGTTCTCCAAAAGCCCTATAGTACTAGAAGCATATATGTGGATAACAACTCAAGATCACCTCACTTACCAACCGAAGCTCATGTAACTTCCAAGTGAGAGCAGAATCATGCTCAACCGTGGTGTCGGTGGTTGGTATACAAAGAGTGACAATCAAGCGAATACAAGTCTAGGGTTGCACATGCGGGGCTGTTTGGTGGAGTTTGGGTGGGGTATATATGTAGCAAAAGATGCACTAATCTGCAATCTAGATATTGTTGAACCAAGTAATCATCCACACAAGATTCTAATGCATTTAGTTGCTGAATGAGATATACGTGAGATACGTGCAACTCTCGCCAAGGAATCAGATTTGCTGCAAGCAAGGATTGAAGACTTTGCACAATTGACACGTTTCAGCTCACAACACAAACAGGGATTTCTCAAGATACAAGTGAAGAACAGTCCCAAGTTTTCTCTCTTTTGCTTCTTGCACACACTTTCTTTCTTTGGGCAGATCTCTCTTTTTTTTGCCTGTTTTTTTTGCTCTCTTTTTTTGACAAACTTTCAACATGGGACTTCGATCTGAACACACACTTTGGGGGAATCACGAAAATCACAATAGATGAAGTCAACCAACAAGAACATGCAGCTGAAACTTTGGCAGCAAACACACACGAACTGATCTAACATTATTGGGTGGAAAACACGATGGGAACCAAATCTAACAAGGATGAATGGAGAGCGCACAGTGTGGGCTTTTCAAAATGCACAAAAACACTCAAAATGGACTCCGGATGACAAAGATATACATGATTTGGTGGAGGATGCAGATCTGAAATCTGTGCACGAAAATCAACACAAACACACAAGATTGGATGGGGGGAAACTCAGCAACTAAAAACAAAGATCTAGTGGACAAGAACTTGATAAAACTCACCAAAGGAAAAATTAAAGGTTGCAAAGGGCTAGGTAAAGGGATTTTTCTGTGGGGCTATTTTCTGGACTTTTAGGATGAACATGAACACGAACTAAACTAGGGATACAAGATCCTACCGTCTCAACCGAAGCTCTGATACCAAGATGATACGGGGTGCCCAATCTTCACGGAGGATCTTCTCTATGTTGCGAATCAACGCCACCTGAAGGGTACGAAGGAAACCCTCGATCCCAACCAACAACGCTGTCGGGTAAAGGATAACTAGTGCAACCTGACGAGACCGAAGCTAACTATTGCAAATGCAACAACCAGCGACAAGTATTCGCCCAACCACACTCTTAGTTCCAATCCACGCAACCACGCACGAAGTTGGAAGCATGAACTGGTCGCCGCCTCAACGGCTGCTGTTGTAAAATCACGAAGTGAGTTTACCCTCTCACAAGGCATGATTACAAGAGCTAAGGAGGAAGTGAACTCTCAAACAATATTCTGGTTGCACTTAGCTAACCTATGCTGAAATCAAATTGCCAAAGAGTTGTGGCTAAAGTGGGGGAAGGGGTATTTATACTAGGAACAACCCTCCTAGTTTAGGTGTGAAACCAGGCCAAAAGAGGGGCTCAAATTCGTGCTAACTAGCTGGTCAAGGGAGCAAACTCATGGAGCCTAGCGCAACAATTAATGCCCTGGACAGCTTGCATTGGAACTCTCATATCCTTTGACTCAGGACTCCAAATGATGCACCGTTTGATTTTCCTGAAAGTAGACTTCATATGCTCTCCATTTTGTACTCCCACACGTTCTGGATACTCATATATTTGTGTGGCATGATGCAACAAGTCTTGGGACGAATTCTGGAACTGCATATGCAACAAGAGGTTGTTGAGATGGCTTGTTGTTCTTCCTTGAGGTATAACTAGTTGGCCTTGTCACCAAAACAGGTTTTGCATCAAGGGTGAAACTTGTTCTCTTCAAACTTGTTGTATGAGCTTCAGAACTTGTTTCTTCATGCGCTGAAAGTTGTTGGTTGTCCTCAACATTGTACCTGAGTAAAATCAGCACACAAGATTTAGGCAGTATAAAGTTCTCATCGTTATTTGAATTATGATCAGCTAGGAGCGCATTCACCTCTTGTGCTATTTGTTTGGCACGGCTCCTTGTCATGCGACCCAAATAGATCTTCTTTGTAGCAGCTTCATTTCAGAGCTGAGTTTGATCATCAGGAGAAGATGATAAACAAGGTGAACCTGGGATGTCCTCATCACCTACTTACGTCAAATAACCCAAAAACCGTGTTCACTTCCCGGACTCCGCCGAAAAGTGACCATCACAGCTACACACGCGGTTGATACGTTTTAATTCGGATCTGGTGTCAAGTTATCTACAACCGGACATTAACAAATTCCCATCTGCCACATAATCGCGGGCACGGCTTTCGAAAGTTTATACCCTGCAGGGGTGTCCCAACTTAGCCCATGATAAGCTCTCGCGATCAACGAAGGATATTCCTTCTCCCGGGAAGACCCGATCAGTCTCGGAATCCCGGTTACAAGACATTTCGACAATGGTAAAACAAAACCAGCAAGACTGACGGATGTGTCGACAATCCCGATAGGAGTCGCATGTATCTCGTTCCCAGGACACACTGGATAAGCTAAGCGTACAGGTACCGACGTAACCCAAGTTGCCAAGGGATGGTCCCGCACGGTGCTCTAGTTTGGACCAACACTTAGACAAGCGTTGGCCCGGGGGGGCTAAAATAAGATGACCCTCGGGTTAATTACTCCCAAGGGAAAGGTATAGGTGCTAGGAAAATGGTAAAACCAATGTTGGGCCTTACTGGAGGAGTTTTATTCAAGGCGAACTGTCAAGGGGGTCCCATAAATCACCCAACCGTGTTAGGGACGCAAAATCCGGGAACATAATACCGATATGACGGAAACTAGGGCGGCAAGAGTGGAATAAAACACCAGGCATAAGGTTGAGCCTTCCACCCTTTACCAAGTATATAGATGCATTAATAATATAAGAGATATTGTGATATCTCAACATAATCCTGTCCACCATGCAGCAATCTTCAACTTCACCTACAACTAACAGCGCTATAAGAGGGGCTGAGCAAAAGCGGTAACATAGCCAAGCAACGGTTTGCTAGGAAGGGTTAAAAAGTTTAGAGGCTGACATGGCAATTTGGGAGGCTTGAAGAGCAAGTGATAGGCAGCGCAGCAAAGCGATAGAACGAAGCAACTAGCATAGCTATGATAGTAATGAGATCCAAGGTGACGGTCATCTTTCCTGAAATCCCGCAAGGAAGAAGAACGAGTCCATGAAGAAGATGAAGCCACGAAGATGAACCAAGCGTAGAAGAACGAATCCTCACGATCGCAACAAAACGGGAACTATCGAGAACAAGCACACAACATGGTAAACACACCACACATGAACATGACATAATGCACAAACAAGTATGATGCAAGACAAGACTACATGAAGCTACTCATGGCAAGAGATGATGCATACAAGATCAACACAACAAAGCAAGTTTAAATGAGGCCGGAAACAACATATAACATTTTCGGTAAGTCCTCATATGCAAATTTAGAAATTGGTCCAGATCTGAACAAATATTAAGTTGAAGTTGTTAAACAGCAAGTTAAATAGCACCAAGAGAATCTACGCGAAATTCTAGTCAAGTTACATATAAAGTTCATTTAATTCGGAGCTACGACCTAGAAGATATGAGCAAAACAAGTTAAACATGGCATTGATGCAAAATGCAAACAAATATCAAGCAAACACTCTCAAAACATGTATGCAACATGATAATATGAAACTACCTGCAAAATCAAGCAAGTTTCATATGGATCACACTCAAAACGGAGCAACAGTTCAACACATACACTATACAAGTTTAAAGGACAAGCTGTCCAAAACAGCAACTAGGCATATTGCAAGCATCAAAACAACATACTACAACACCCCAATATGATAACAGAAGGCATGGACATGATGTACAGGTAAAGCATGACAAAACATGAACACTGAGCTATCTCCAGAATTCACTTTAACATGCTCAAAAGGACATGGCAAGATTGCAAATAATAACAGTTTCAGGCTTAGCAGAAATAACATCAGGTTGCAATGTTTAGAGCTATCAAACAACATGTTACAGCTAGATATCATGGCAAACAAAGGCATGGAATGAATCTACTAATTGCGTAGAACAAAAGTCCCTTACTGAACTAATTCCAAAGATCAACATAAAACATGGTAGCATCCAAGCAAACATGGCAAATGATATGACAGATTCATGCATGGCAGGAACAACAATAAGTAGGCATGTTGGTGAGCTTGTACGACTCACCATAGATCATTACATGGCATGACAAGGTGACCAACAGTAAGAAGACACATATATGAAGCTAAGAATGGCAAGAACAAGTTCATAGGGTGCATGGATCACTAGCAAAGCTCATGGCAAAACAGAACTTAATGTTAACAGGCTGACACCAACATTAGTTAGCAAATTGAGAGCAAGATTACAACAAGCTACAGCAGGCTATAAATGCAACCAGGGGCATGGATGGATATAGCATGACATGTATAACAAAACGCTTTAGTGAACATCTCCAGATTATGCATAGAAGGACTTGTAGCAGCAGGTTTACATAGCATCATAATATAGCAGATTCAGCCTAGCAAAACAGTAACAACAAGTACCCTACTTAACAAGCTCGATGCACTCACTACAAGACTCACAAAAATACATGGATTGCACCTCTGTAAAGATGGCATGACGTATCTCAAAACTCATGTAGACATGAAGCTCATAAGATGCACACATCAAATGTAACAAAAATGACAAATCATCAAGTTCTGACAACAGACAGCAGTTAACATCATATAGCACTCTTGCAACGATGATTCGGGCGTCAAGATGAACTCAAACAAGCATGTCACAATGTAATGAAATGTAGATCATCTCACAAAGAACATTTTGACATAATATATGCATGAAACGGAGCAGCACACATGAAGTTATGGCATGTTGAATAGAGCACAAGAATATGAAAAACCACGGGTACTTAGCAGAAAAATCACCTCCGGATCTAGGGTTGACCCGGCACGCAAAACGAGGCGGCGGCGGATCTCGCCGGATTCGTCGCCGGAGATGGAGAGTAGGTGGCCGGAGAGGGTCGGGGACGGGCTGGCCCAGTCAGATCCGGTGCGGCGACGGTGGAGGGCACAGGACGCGGCGGTGCCGGCAAGGGCGGCGCGGCGCGGTGCCGTGGCGATGGCGGGCAGAGCCGTGGGTCGGCGCGCGTGAGGCAGGCGAGGCGCCGCGGGGCCGGCG
>NC_041393.1:325529157-325539223 GCF_002162155.2 Triticum dicoccoides | reverse complement strand
CCGGTGGGCCGGTGGCGACGCGCGGTGGCCAGGGTCCACGTGGCAGCGCGCCACTGGCTGGGAGCGACGGCGGGGTTTCGTCCGGTCCGGGACGGACATGTCCGGCGGCGTAGAGGGGAAGAGGCTAGGGTTAGGGTGGAAATCATCCGTGAATTTCGGGGGGGGAGGGGCTAATTTATAGGTAGAGGGAGCTAGGAGAGTCCAAATGAGGCACGGTTTTCGCCCACACGATCGTGATCGAACGACCGAGATCATGGATGGGGTTTGGGTGGGTTATTGGGCCACTTTGGAGGGGTGTTGGGCTGCACACAAGAGAGGCTTTTGCGGTTACCCGGTTAACCGTTGGAGTATCAAACGACCTCCAAATGGCACGAAACTTAACAGGCGGTCTACCGGTGGTGTACCAAGGCCGCTTGGCAAATCAAGGTCCATTCCGAGAATGTTTAACACCTGCTCACAACAGGAGATAGAAAGGGGGACGCCAGAGGACATGGGAGTGCCGGATTGCAAAACGGACAACAGGGAAAATGCTCGGATGCATGAGACGAACACATATGCAAAATGAGATGCACATGATGACACAATGCAAATGACAACATGGCAAAATGCAACAGGCAAGCAGCTGACATGGCAACGACGGCGAATAACTGGAAGACACCTGGCGCATCGAATCCGGGGCGTTACAACAGGTCACACAAGCTGAGAAAAATCAGAGGCACAATTTGTTCCATAGAAAGGGAGTTGTGAAGGAACGTTCTATGCGCTTCATCATAGACGGAGGGAGCTGCAACAACTTGGCTAGCATGGAGATGGTGGAGAAGCTATCTCTCACCACAAGACCACATCCACATCCTTACTACATCCAATGGTTCAACAACAGCGGTAAGGTTAAGGTAACATGTACTATTCATGTGCATTTTAGTATATCTACATATGTTGATTATGTTGATTGTGATGTGGTACCTATGCAAGCATGTTCCTTATAACTTGGTCGACCATGGCAATTTGATAAAAATTCTGTACACCATGGTAGAAACAATCAGTATACTCTTGTTCATAAGGATAAAAATATTACTTTGCTTCCTATGACTCCTGAGTCCATTTTGAAAGATGATATTAATAGAGGTAATAAAGCAAAACAGGAGAAAAATAAGAGTTGAAATCAGATTGTGGCAAAAGAATTTGAGCAACAAATGAAGCCTAATAGTAAACCATCTAGTGTTGCTTCTGAAATTAAATTGAAAAGTACATGTTTACTTGCCACTAAATCTGATATTGATGAGCTAGATTTCAGCAAATCTATTTGCTATGCTTTTATGTGCAAAGAGGTATTATTTTCATTCGAGGACGTGCCTTCCTCTTTGCCTCCTGCTGTCACTAACATTTTGCAGGAGTTCGCTGACGTCTTTCCACAAGATGTGCCACCAGGATTACCTCCCATTCGAGGGATTGAGCATCAGATTGACTTAATTCCCAGTGCATCATTACCCAACCGTGCACCATACCGTACCAATCCAGAGGAGACGAAGGAGATTATGCGTCAAGTACAGGAGCTGCTCGACAAAGTTTATATACGCGAATCCCTTAGTCCTTGTGTTGTTCCTATTATTCTAGTGCAAAAAAAGGATGGTACATCACGTATGTGTGTTGATTGTAGAGGCATTAATAATATTACTATTCGTTATCGTCATCCTATAACTAGGCTAGATGATATGCTTGATGAATTGAGTGGCTCTACAATATTCTCCAAAGTTGATTTGCGTAGTGGATACCATCAAATTCGTATGAAATTGGGAGATGAATGGAAAACACCATATAAACTAAGTTTGGATTATATGAGTTGTTAGTCATGCCTTTTGGGTTAACTAATGCACCTAGTTCTTTCATGAGATTAATGAACGAAGTTTTACGTGCTTTCATCAGACGGTTTGTGGTAGTTTACTTTGATGACATATTGATTTATAGTAGATCTTTGGAAGAACATTTGGAACATTTACATGCTGTTTTTATTGCTCTAAGTGATGCACATTTGATTGGTAACCTTGGGAAGTGCACCTTTTGCACCGATCGAGTATCTTTTCTTGGCTATGTTGTTACTCCACAGGGAATTGAAGTTGACAAAGCCAAGATTGAAGCTATTGACAGTTGGCCGCAGCCCAAAACAGTCACACAAGTGAGGAGTTTTCTTGGCCTCGCTGGATTCTATAGGCATTTTGTGAGAGATTTCAGCACCATTGATGCACCTCTCAATGAGCTTACAAAGAAAGATGTGCCTTTTCTTTGGGGTACCGCACAGGAAGAAGCCTTCACGGTATTGAAAGATAAGTTGACACATGCTCCTTTACTCCAACTTCCTGATTTTAATAAGACTTTTGAGCTTGAATGTGATGCTAGTGGAATTGGATTAGGAGCTGTGTTATTACAAGTTGGCAAACCTATTGCATACTTTTCTGAAAAATTGAGTGGGCCTAGTCTAAATTATTCCACTTATGATAACGAATTACATGGCAACATTATATATGGCCAAAAGAATTTGTTATACACTCTGATCATGAATCTTTGAAACATATTAGAAATCAAGCTAAACTGAATCGTAGACATGCTAAATGGGTTGAATTCATTGAGACTTTCCCTTATGTCATTAAACACAAGAAGGGAAAAGAAAATGTTATTGCTGATGCTTTTTCTCGTCGCTATACTATGCTTTGACAACTTGACTTCCAAATATTTGGTTTGGAGACAATCAAAGATCAATATGTGCATGATGCTGATTTTAAACATGTAATGCAGAATTGTAAAGAAGGAAGAATGTGGAACAAGTTCGTCATTAATGATGGATTTGTGTTCCGTGCTAACAAGCTATGCATTCCAGCTAGCTCCATTCGTCTTTTTTGTTGCAGGAGGCGCATGGAGGAGGATTAATGGGACACTTTGGTGTGAAGAAGACGGAGGACGTACTTGCTACATATTTCTTTTGGCCAAAGATGAGACGGGATGTTGAGCGTTTTATTGCTCGCTGCACTACATGTCAAAAAGCTAAGACACGACTCAATCATCATGGTTTATATATGCCTTTGCCTGTACCTAGTGTTCCTTGGGAGGATATATCTATGGACTTTGTTTTAGGTTTACCTCGAACAAAGAATGGGAGGGATAGCATATTTGTTGTCGTGGATAGATTCTCGAAAATGGCACACTTTATACCATGTCAAAAAAGCGATGATGCTGTTAATGTTGCTGATTTGTTCTTTCGTGAAATTATTCGCTTGCATGGTGTGTCAAATACTATTGTTTTAGATCATGATACTAAATTTCTTAGCCACTTTTGGAGATGTTTATGGGCTAAGTTGGGGACTAAACTACTTTTTAGTACTACTTGTCACCCCCAAACTGATGGACAAACTGAAGTAGTCAATAGAACATTGTCTACTATGCTTAGGGCTATTTTGAAGAATAATAAGAAAATGTGGGAGGAATGCTTGCCTCATATTGAATTTTCTTATAATCGTTCATTGCATTCTACTACTAAGATGTGCCATTTTGAAGTTGTCTATGGTTTCGTACCTCGTGCACCTATTGATTTGTTGCCTCTTCCATCTCCTGAGAAGGTCAATTTTGATGCTAAACAACGTGCTAAATTGATTTTAAAAATGCATGAGTTAACTAAGGAAAACATTGAGCGTATGAATGCTAAATATAAACTTGCTGGAGATAAGGGTAGAAAACATGTTGTGTTTGCACATGGAGATCTTGTTTGGTTACATTTGCATAAGGATAGATTTCCTGATTTGCGCAAATCAAAGCTAATGCCACGTGTTGATGGTCCCTTTAAGGTGTTAGAGAAAATAAATGATAATGCATATAAACTTGAGCTGCCTACAGATTTTGGGGTTAGTCCCACTTTTAACATTGCAGATTTGAAGCCTTATTTGGGAGAGGAAGATGAACTTCCGTCGAGGACGACTTCATTTCAAGAAGGGGAGGATGATGAGGACATCAATACCATTGTTACACCCACAGCCCCTGCTTCTATACATACTGGACCAATTACTAGAGCTCGCGCACGCCAATTAAATTATCATGTACTTTCGTTTCTTGGTAATGATTCTAATGTTCATGAGAATATGATGCTGCATAAATTGGATACATTTTTTTTGCTTACAAATGAAGGGCCTAGCTTGGAGAAGGATGAACATTGGAGCAAGAATAAGCATGGAGATGATGGCATGCGCAAGGAGAACAAGAACGGAGTTACAAGTGATGATTTCAGGGCTTTGAAGCCACCATAACGAGTGCATGAAGCCTTGGACGAAATATACAAGATCCCACTTCATAAACTTCGTCCAGAGGCTATTCTAGGTGCTGCATCACCTTTTTATTGGGCCAGGCCCATGTAATTTCGAAATACATAAGTATAGGCTATTTTTAGAGTCTGTATGTGTGGGGAAACAAGTGCTAGGGTTGGTTTCGGACCCCTCCACCAAGGGCCACGAAATTCCCCCCCTCTTCCTCCATATATACATCCCTTAGGGAACCGTTTAGACTTTGGGTTTTGTTTAGATTAAAAGTTCACCATAGCTGCAACTTCGCGTACTTCGTTTGTTTTCAACGACCAGACAAAGGTGTCACAGAACCCCACCTTGATCAATAAAGCTTTCATCTTATATTCGCAATATCCAGATTGCAATCTCAGTTTCTTGCTTGTTCTTCGTTTGCTCATAGGAAACAGACCCTCGTGGTCAGGTTAATCGTGCTTCGGCATGGTCAATAACCTCTCGGAGTTGGTTTAGCGATTGCTAAGGCGCAACGTCCTCGCACGTTCGTAGTCGGATCGTCAAAGTCGACTGCCACCAAAGCGATATCCATCATCTCATCGATATACGAGACGCCTCTCTATCAAAGTCCATGGATCCTACGGCCCGTAGAAGTCCCATGGATCCTCCGGCCCGCAGGAGGCCCATGGTTACAACAGTCCATGTGTTGCCATGATTATTGTGGCCTAGTTACCAAAAATAGGTTATTGTGGCCACTAGAAAAACGCAGAAAAATAACTGAAGTGACTACAAGCAAATAACTAAACAAGACAATAAGGAAATAAATAAGCAAGCAACTAACGCTAGCCTATTACAGCTATTACACATATTACATCCACTGGGCATCAAAGTTCGCCACCAGTGCAAATATAGGAAACAAAGCAGCATATTACATACACTGGTCGTCAAAATTGGCCACCAGTGCAAATAAATGAGGCAGCAAAACAAGTCCATAACTGAAACAACTTCAGAAGAGCTCACGAAACGTTATCCTGGGTATCCACCATGCTGGCAATAAGCTTAGCATGCTTATGAGCTTTGTCCTATTTGGCACTAAAATCCTCCAACGCTTGCTGTTGCACCAGAAAGTATGCATCTAAATGCTCCAGGGACTTCCGCAGTCCTTTTGGCTCTTGTCGCGGCATAGCTGATCGATGTCTTTCAGCTTGTAGTTGAGACTCAAGAAACCGAACTGATTCAGACAGTGAGTTTGAATAGCTTGTGCAAGCGGTAGTGGCCAGTAACTCGAACAGTAAACCAAGACAGGACTTTGGGGGTGCATTACTGTCTTGAAGATAGTTTTCCTTAGCTTGTTTATCAGCTTTGTTGGAGACCAACAAGGATGTCTCACGGTCCTGAACCTTACCTGAATTACTTCCTTTATCATTGCTTAATAAGGCACTCTTCCACAATATTCTGTCAGCATTCTAAAAGAAGAAACAAGCAGACACATAACAGGTTTAGCATGTACTAGTATATGAAACTCATTTCGGTGAACCCGTTCATTAGTAAGGTGGACAAGATTAAAATACCAAGTCTTCTATTGCCAAGTAGTACATTATAAAGGCATCAAACAAACATATATCTATGTCCTATGGTCACTGCATTGTCTTGCCAAATCAAAATAGAGACACTGGTCAAATCATGTCAGTTCAAGAGAAAGTAGCACTAAAAGAATACAAACTGTGGGAAACAACACGGTACAACAAGATATCAGATGGGTACCACGGGTCTACATGTACAACAACACCATTTGCCCTGTTATGATGCTAGTAATGTGCATGACGAGAAGTCAACTGTATACATAATTGAAATTGAAATCAACAGAGCTTTTTATAAGAGGAAACCTGTTAAAGAAACATGCGTAAACATACCTGTTGTGCCATTGGAGTTTCCATTGGATCGTTCAATTTAAAAATAAGTTTGTATGAGTAAATACAGCGATACAAGAGCAAAGTAGTATGCACTATAGCAATGGAATCTTAAATGATAACAGTTGTTCTTAAGGTTTAAGCACTTGTTCTACATGAACAGAGTACAATAAGACGCAAGCATATAGTACTTAAAATAAAATGAGCTCATAGACCTTACCACATTCTTGGTTCAGGAATAGTAAAGAACAAGGCGTTCCCAGTCATCGTCCAGTAAATGTGTCTCAGGAGAACATAAGGGAATTTGATGAGTTTCTTTGCCAGTGAAGTACATTTTCTTCAGGTAATTCCGATGTTTCCACTAAGCATTCTTGAAGATAGCAGAGGTATTAGCACATGTTACCTCATCCTGAGTTTCCAAATCGGTCCTTCTCTATAGAGAAAAATGGGAAATTTTATTTATTATAACCATCATGGAGGTAGAATGTATGGGACAAAGCAAAGTAATTGCCATGAATAACATTACTTACACATAACTCCTAGACAAACACCTGCAACTGGCATTTTCCTTCATCTTCAGTATAATATTTCCATGATGGGAAGATACGCACATAGGATTTAACAACATCAAATGCGATAGATGCTAAACTATGAATGGCTAGTTGTGCTTCCTCCACAGGAATAGGTGTACTAATTGGTGGAGTTGGGGTTTGTCGTGGTAATACTGGCGCTTTGGGCATTGGAGCTGCCTTACTAACTGCTCTTGTTTGGGAGATCTGTGGTGGAAATGGTGTTGTGTCAACAGGAATGGGTTACTATCTGCTGGGGTTGGGGTTAGATTGGGTGAAGCTGGTTCTCTGTCCATCGCAGTAGGGGTAAAATCTGCGAGAGTTTGGGTGATGTGTGGTAGGGCTGGTTCTCGTGCATGTACAACCGGGGTGCTATCTCCACCAAGAGGTAGCACTGTTTTATTTGAAGACCGTGTTTTTACTCCGCTAGATACTGCCATCACCCGCTCCAATTCAAATGGTTGATAAACAGGAAACATAATTTGATGTACATACATTGTATGAGAGACAGATGAAATAGATAATGTGGAGAAAAGAGGGCATTAAATAGTTGACATGTATATTGTTTAACCAAAACGGATAGCATGACATAATTTCACATATATTATGTCTATCTAAACTCGATAGCATAGCATAACATAATTGAAAGATATGATGGCTAACTAAACAGGATCACATGACATAATTCGCATACATGTTATCTAAGTAACTAGGATCGCATGATTTAATTCACATATGTGATTTATATGCTAAGTAGAGGGCATTCGCATATATGATGTCTGAACTAAGAACATGATGTTGAATATTGTGTATATGATGTCTAAACTATGCAATTGAAGACACCATATGCATGATATGAGCAGGAGAACTATGCCAAGTTAGAGCGTACACCTCGGTGGGGGAATAGGACTGGTCATCTGTCTCTGAATCCATCTTTGAGGAGCTATCGGGACCCGACAAGAGATCTGCTTCGACAGGTAGCACTGTCTGCTCTGAAGGCCTTGTTTTCACTCCAGATTTTTCCATCACCCACTCAAATGGCTGATTCACAGGAACAGTAGTTTAATGTACAAACATTGTCGACAAATGGAAATGAAGAAAAGGATGGGCTAGATATCATTCAAATATATGATGCCTGGTTAAACAGGATGGCATTGCACATTTCACATGTATTATGGCTGGCTAAAAGACATGAGACTGCATAAATCCCATATATGATATTGAAACTAAACAGGTGGCATTACAGAACATGTCTAAACTAAGCAGATGACATATATGATGTCAAACATGTAGGCATTGCAAGGCAACATATGCATGATATGACTAACATCATCATCCCAAGTTAGAGCACACACCTTAGGGGGTAAATAGGAGTGGCCAGTTGCGTCTGAATTCGCCTCAGAATAGATATCTTCCTTTGGATTACAATCTGGAGGGGGGAGGGGAGGGTTTGCCATTGAACCCGCCATGGAGCGATGTCTGCATGACATTGTATTGCCGCGTAAAACTCTTCTCTTTTTCTCTACATGTTCAGCATGACTGTGTACAATATCTGACATGCATACAAAAAATATAGTGAGATTATGTAAGGAGAGCATGCAGAAATCTAGAGTAATGGTAACAACCAGTGGATGGATCCAAAAATGTGGATAGCAGGTTGATGATTTCTTTAATTTAATAAAAAAAACAGATGATGATTGCTTTACTATTTGTTTCCCATCCAAGATGAACAACATAGGCATACCCTAGGTGAACCAGATATTAGACAGAGATACTATTCATTGCTACCTCGATATGTGCCCCACAACTAATTTAGAACTCAAGTTTGAACATCAATTTGGACCTGACTTGGAGTCTAAGAGATGAACAGGACAATAAAGTAGCAGATAATATTAAGCAATGCATAACATAAGTAGAAACAAAAGAGTGTGACCTCTCTTGTGGACCCGTGTACTCCTCAGGTTCATCTTCTGAGTCGATGATGGTGATGCCGTTGCGGTGGGTGCCGGCAGCAGGGAAGGATATCTGAGGTGGAGAAAGACGTTCAGGAGTCATGATGTCTGGTTTGGTGGATGCTTCTACCGATGGAGCAGCTCCGGTGAGGTGGAAGACGTCGCGGCAGGAGTAGGACAAACAACACAAAGTTTTCTTAGACACCTACATGTAACTAAAGTAATTCTGTAAGGGTTCATTTGCCTTGCATGATTCTAAAAACGCAGGGATAGGAGGAAAAAGACCGGAATAGGATAGGAATGCACATGGTAAACAGAGCATTTGTAAACACATGATTTCTGTCAACTTGGGTGTTTGGTTCATAGGAATTGGAAGAGCAGAGAAATGCAAAGAAACATGGCCAAAATAAAGTGAACCCATATAAAAGCGTGTACAGTTAGAATGTTATTATGCCACTAATGCACTTAGTCTTGGTTTCATGCATAGGATTTTGAATAGTAGGTCCAGGTGGATGTTTTGCTCCATTCCTTTCAAAAAAATGCATGAATAATTGAATAGTAGAGTGCCATAGGAAAATTTCCTATTGCTATGTTTTTCTGTTGAACCAAAATAGCCCTAATGGATCGACATGAATGTAGAGTAATAAGTGATGCAACAAGTGTACAAACTGTTTGCCGTAGCCGTGTCGACCTCAGGATCATTGGGTTGGTCATTGAAGAAGTTGAGGCATAGGTGGTTGTTGGACTTGTGGAGGAAGATCCGAGGAATCTATAGATGGCGTCCAGGGCACTGCTCTGTTGTGATGGATCGTTCTGTCGTTGGAGCAGCTCCGGTGAGCCGTAAGATGTCAAGGCTGAAGCAACACAAGACAGACATAGTTAATCTCAAGTGGGATTCTAATAGCATTCCAACAGATGATGTAAAATAGATGTAAAATTTACATCACCAAAAACCACCAGACTACAACAGATGAGGTAAAAATGGTTGACTCTGAACTTAACTGTCGAAACTGAAGTTTATTGCAGAATCAGAATGTTACTGTCGAAACTGAACGCAATGGTGGCAGAGAGGCACTTGACATGTAGTTTAGGGAGGGCCTACAGTTCATCTTCAACCTGCACCCTCCCTGAGCCGCCAGCCACCACTGGCCGAACCGCTAGCCCCCGCACCGCCTTCCGCCCCGAAACAACTCCCCACCGCTGATCCACCGCCACCCCGACGCCCCGGCCAGCCCACTAGCCCCTCCCCCTTCCCGCGCAGAGCTTTTTCTCTGGCGATCCCCACGCCACCGCCCCACCACTACGACCCCCACCACCGGCGACCACCGCCCCCCACCCTTAACCCTAAGATAGATAGTGGG
>NC_041393.1:325374492-325528961 GCF_002162155.2 Triticum dicoccoides | reverse complement strand
GACCCAAAAGTCGATTCAGATGACTGAAGTGTAGCTAAATCGGAGCAGAGCAGCAGCACGAGCGAGGGGGGGAGCAGCACCAGCAGAGCGAGCGAGAGCCGGAGCAGCAGCAGCAGATCCGGCTGGTATGGTCACCGTCGCCGAAGGGGCCTCGCACTTGGAAGAGCCATTGTGGAGATGTTGCCCGCGGCGCCGTCTTGGAGTTAGCTACTCCATGGGGGTGCGGGATGGAGCACCATCGGCGCCGGGAGGTCGAGTTAAGGAGAAGTTGCAATGCGATGAGTGTACAACCTCTTTGGTGGTGCCGAGTAGGCCTCGGCTTTGTTTGAGAAGTCGGTGAGGATGCTGCGATTCCGATGGAACAGGTTAAGGCGGCGCTATGGGGATGGAGTAGCCGCGATAGACGAGGCGATCGTCGGAGCAGCTCCTTGGAGGTGGAGGACGGGGCTACTGAACCAGCGGGACAACAAGAGGGACGACAGATCCTCATCCAGGGAGGTGGATGAGAGACGTCGAGCTGTTGCGGTGGACGACGTCGTTCGGGAAGAGGCTCCAGCTGGGTAGCGGTGAGGTGGCGGACGGAGGAGGGTGGGGTTTTGCGGCTGGAGCGGAGATGTTATGGTGGCCTGGGATTTCGAATAGCGAAAAGGAGGCGATGGGAGGGGGGACCATGACTTAGGGACGCACTTGTCGAAAATGTAGGGTGTGTTACAAAAGTACTCCCACCGATTTGAACTAGCGGACCTTTCGGCTCAAGGTTAGAAGGGGATTTTGGCGTGTCGCGATTTGGCAGCTGGAGGGAGTTTTTGCGTGCGCTGTAATTTTGGGATAGCAAGGCGGGGGTTGTGAAGGCGCCAGTTTTGGGAGCACAATATCTGAATTTTCGGGATATAACAAGGCGTCGGTTGAATTTTAGGGACAAGCCTAACGTGTAATATTGTACTTGTACGTACCAAATCAATTTGCACTTCCCTTGATGAAAAAATGAAAAAATAAAACTATTCACACCACACAAAGAGAGAGTATTGTCCCGTTTTACTATACAAATGCTATTCAAAGCTACTACCTCCTTCCATTTATATAGGGCCTAATGCATTTTTCGAGGCTAACTTTGACCAAATATTAGAGCAATAATATATGACATGCAACTTACACAAAGCACACCATTAAATTCGTGTGTGAAAGGAGCTTTCAATGATATCATTTTCACATTGTGCATGTCATTTACTATTAATCTTGTCAATAGTCAAAGGCAGTCTTAAAAACGGACTAGCCCTATATAGATGGAAGGTGGGAGTATGAATCCATGTTATGTCCAATTAAATTTTTTCGCTGGCTATATAATGCATGTAACCTACTCATACCAACATTTTAGTGCATTACAAATGTCTATACTACCGCTGCAATTCGAACTGAATTTGGATTCGTTTCTCTATTTCAATAAGAATCTACAATCATGATTGTTGCCAACTTCAACCATCATTCGTGTATTACCTTAATAACACACCACATGATTACTATAGAGATAGATATGAACTATGTGTACTATATGAACTCAAATTCTATTTTTTGAATACACTTGATGTTGATTCCAAATAATAGTACATTTGATGTACTAACTATATATTCGTAATCTAAACCATGTTCCATACGTACACCGTGTTTATCACACAAAGTATAGTGCCCTGCCCCCTACATTATGACAAGTATTTAGCCCTGAGCTGCAAAAGACACACATTAGCCTAAATTATAATCAATGTTCTACATTATGATATCTTCTTCAAGTATCCGTATCCATTTTTTATAATGAATTATGATCTTTATTCGTCTTTTATACCTTCACGATCCTCTTCTATTTGTAGCTAACTAGCCCTAACTTTCTATCGTGCCTGCACAAGCCCGCGCCCCCCCACTCTCACCCTCCCTCAGCGTCCCCTCCATCGCGCATGTTCGTTATTTCTCTTTAGGTCATTCACCCGTGGTGTGTGTAGGCGTTGCGGCTCCTTATTTCCGGCACACACCAATCGATATACCTCTCTAACCAAGTGTGCCTACCACAAACACATATATACTTCCCCTCTTCTCTTCTCACCGTTCATGCCCCCCTATGTCCAATATGGTTCCACGTAGGTGCACACTCCCGCCCCTCTTTTCATTGATCTCATAATCGCACACTCCTACCCCCTTGACATGGTTGGCCTCTCACACCACCTCCTAGCCGCACCCCTCTCCCCCTGTCTGTCTCTCCGGTCCTTATTTGCTTCTAACACATGCATGCATGTATACGTACCGATCTCCCTACATATAGCCAGGTCACAAAAATTCATTTCCCCATGCATTGATACACTTATCTCACTAGTTATGTCTCTCCCTTTCTCGGACACACGACGGTTGATCTTCTTATGTAGATATGTATGCTTACCACAACCATATCGTCTCCCCTCATCATCGTTGCATACTCCCAACCCGTCTCTCACATGCATGTGCATAGACAGACAGACATCCCCCGCCCTATCTTATTGATATTGCACTCGTACCCTCCGTTTGTCTAGCAGGCCTCTCCCACCATTTGTGAGACACCACTCCACCACCAACCCTCCGACACTCTACCTTTGTCTTTCTCCCAACCTTATTCCTCTGCTACACATATCCACGGATGTCGACCGATCTCCCTCAATACATAGCTAGGTCTCTCTCTTTCCCACACATATACTAGTCGATCAGTCTTTGCCCCCTCCCCCCACACACAAACCGATAGTCGAAAGTTGTAGGTAGGTATCCATGCCACAGAGAAACACTGCACCTCTACCCTCTCAAATTCCAGTAAGCCAGCCACCCTGTATCTTTGACATGGGCAAACACAAATTCGATGGCACTCTTTATCGATCGGGCAGCCACACACTTCATCCATGTTTTCAATTCTATCGATATCTCACATCCATGACTCCGTTTCACACACATTGCATATGTTACGTTTTTTTGTTTGCGTTATCATCGACACATTGCCTCTGTTTCGCACAAACCATCTCTCTCACACCCACCCATGTACGTACCTTCACCTAAAGAAGAGGTGCACGCAGGACGCACGTACTCACTCTCGTTCCCGGCCACACTCGCGCGGGTACACGGTGGAGTTCGTTTCTGTACGAAAAGGCAGCCCACATGATAATTTGACGCGTGTAGCGGTTGTTTACTCGAAGGAGGGTCAGGTACCATGCCTAGAAGGAACAAAGTTTGACTTGATGCGTTAGTATTAAATAAAGTTATATATTCCTCAATGGCATGTACAGAATATAAAACAATTGTCATGGGGAAAATGGAAAAAGCTACTCCACTACATAGAATGGAGCCTGCCTGCCGGGGTTTGTCTCTCGTCACACCATCTCACACACGCAGCGGTGTCCTCTCTCTCTCTCACTGTTGGTCAGTGATCCGGCCGCATCCCGTCCGCCGATGAAAAAGGAGGATGTGCATCGTTTATCCGTTCGACGATGTTGAGGCAGCACGCCCCGAACTGCGGTACCCGCCGTTCTCTTTGACCAAGCTCCGACGTAGTAGGGCCTTTGCCACTTTCTCGCTGCCGCAGTATGGGCAGATCCCAGCCACCGGTGCCCTCCTAGTAACATCCCGACGACCCTCAGGTACAGCTTCCTCCAGCCTTGCTCCACTGCCCATCTTCCCATGTTGCTGCATGTGGATCTTCTTTAGTTGTTTGCTTAAAACATATCTCGTCCGGCGTACTTTCCATCTTAAAATCTCGTCCTCAAACCATTTTTGATAAACCACCATGTGCTATCTTTCCCTTATTACATGGAATATGCTTCTTTTTTGTTGGCGTATGTGTCTTCAGCTCGTGTTATTGGGCAGTAATTGTTTCCTTTCTACATCCTTTTTCAAACAGGGCTATCCATTTTCACCTCGTTGCTATTGTGACCTTTTGGTGAACTGCACAAATCACTTTTTTCTTAAGAGTGTTTTGTGCAGTTCCGCCAAAATGTCACATGGGCAACATTTTTACATTTTTGTGGGCCTGCTGAAAGGGTGATCGGTTTTGCTATCCTCCTCATCCAACTCCATGCCTAATCTTCTCCAACAAGTAGTTAGTCCTAAAGAGAGATCGTAGAGGTGATCATCTTCTATTTGTGTGTGTTATGTTTCATCATCTAGTTCCACTATTATTGTAACCACATTGACTGGATATCTTTGCAAACAGGGATGGTCCTCCTATTTTAGTGGAGCTGCACAAAATGATCGGATTGTGGTGTCCTCCATACACCTCCTTTTTGGCTACAGAGCTGGGTGAAACTAGCTGCCAAGCAATGAACACTGTGCCCAAGAAATGGAGCCATCCCTATGAACAACATCGATCAATTATATATTTTTCTTTATTTGTACACCTTATCACAACTTTGTCTTCAGTTTGATGTGAATATTGGCGTTGATCTGCGAACCATTGAGATGCATTAGCAGCCATTGTAGTTTCATTTGTATTTGATGGAATGTTGTAATGAGATAATCTTGAGGCAAGAGACATGAATCCTAAGTTGAAACTTTTTTTCCTGCGGGAACCAAAGTTGAAACCTTCATAGCATCACATTACAATTTCATTAAAGTTATGCGTACATATAAACAAATCCTAAACGATTGATTGCAATGCCAGACACAATTCAACTTTGTTTCTCCGACATGTGGGACATCCTTCATCCGGCTCCACCTGCCATGCAGCAATATTGAGTGCAAAACTGAAGGGAAAGATTCACCCCAGTCATTGCACCACAGTAGTAATGACTAGTGAGCAGTCAAATCACAGAGCCCCACCTTCGCCACAGTAAGTTTCTCGGACGAAGCAACCATCATTTTTCTGTTCCTTGAATCTGCTGGTACTCCCATATTCCCAGAGTAATAAGTTCCCCAAGCGAAGCAACCATCACTTCACCTTTCCCACAGTAAGTACTAGTACCTCCCCTTTTTTACTCTAGAAACAACCACACGCTAATATTGGCGGTAGCAGCACAACAACTGAATCAGAAATTGAAACCAACCAATGAACTACTACTATTGGTGAGCGTTTGCTAGTACGTATCATGTACTCCATTTTTCCATGTGTATATGGCTTAATGCGTTTTTCGAGACTAACTTTTGGCCCTATTTGGATCCATGGGTTAGAGTTAGTTTGAGCTAATTGGGGCTCAAATAGCCTTAAAGTGTCCAAACATGAGGGTTAAATTGGAGCAAGTTACACTTGTTCGGTTCAACTACCTCCCTAGGTGTTTGGAGAGGAATTGGCTAGCGCGAGGCGGTTCTATAGGTGGGCAGGAAGCTTAAAACAAGGAAAACACGCGAACCAGCTAAGACGAGGGAGGGAAACTTCTACATTCGCAGGGGACGTGGCATTGGCTATTGGGCAGCAACATGCGGTCATTTGGGTAAGCCATAAAGGATACGAAGAGGCATCCTATGTTAGCACGGACCAACTTCCCTACTGATAGCTGATCTAACAGAACTCCCAAGTTAACTGTGCTGAGGCTGGTGTAGTCATGACATGGGTGACCGGATGGGAAGTGGACTCGATGTTAACTAGTGGACCCATCCGTCAAGTTAATATCGAGGTCTTTGTTTTGTAATTCTTGACATTTTTTGTTTTTTGAACACATGTTAATCAAAGGTTTTTCGAACATAACGCATTCCAAGACATACATGCTTATGTGGCATGGAGTTAATGAGGAGAGATGTATTTGTAGTAACATAATATGTTACCGTAACATAATGCACACCAATGCAAAATGAGTCTAAAACATAATAAATGAAGGCTTTTACACTACATTTATGTTACTACCCACTATGATGATAGTACATAAACTAATAGCATGCATATGTTACTAGTCTAAATTACTGCCCACTATGACTAGCCATAGACTACCCACAATGGGAGTAACATAGCTAGTTACTGTAACATCACACATACCAAGACAAGATGAGTCTACAACCTAATAAATGAAGTGTTGCCTAACACCACATATATGTTACTCCCCACTATATAGAGGTAGTACTCTAAGAGCACATATAATAATATGATGTAAGCAGGCTCCAAGAAGCTATGTGAGAGTGTATAGTGGCCCATATGATACAAAAGTAGTACTTTCTTGTAGCCCACTACTATACGTGTTGGCTCTTATATTGAATATAGATGACATGGCAAGATGTTATAGCCAAAAACAGGATATATTATTAACCATGCTCTAAGTTGGTACTACCCATTGTGACTAGTCTTACTTTTTCATCACTCTCTCCTCCACATAGGCAAAAAATGCCATGTAAGTGGGCTATAAGCCCACTATTATACTTGCGGAGAGAGAGATGTGAAAAAGTAAGGGGAGTGGGCTCTCATGCAAGAGCCTAGCTATATACACATTCCTAGGTAAATGCAATACATGTGAAGAAAGAGATAGAGAGAAGATGAAAAAATGACTAATGTACTAGTAATAGCCCACCTTATAGCCCACAGTATTGCATGAGTGCATATAGATGACATGGCGGTTCCTTGTAGCCATCGGTTGGCTATATTATTAACCATGCTAAGGGGAGTGGGCTCTCATGCAAGAGCCTAGCTATATGTGGATTCCTAGACAAATAGAATAAATGTGAAGAAAGAGAAAGAGAGAAGGTTGAAAAAAGTACTACGTAGTAATGTTATAGCCAACCTTGTAGCCCACACTACTATATGAGTGACTATAAATGATGGCTATACATGACATGGCAGTTTCTTATAGCCACCAGCTGGCTATACTATTAACCATGCTCTTAGGCTGGTCATAGTGCAGAGTAACTTAGACTAGTTTCATGCATAGGACACAAGTCTAAGTTACTACCTCCATAATGAAAAGTAACATAGTAGTAGTGTCATACTAGGTGGCTTCATTTATTACCTTGTAGACTCATCCTCACTTGGAAAGCGCTATGTTATAGTAACATATTTTGTTAATCTAAACATATCTCTCCTCATTAAATACATGCCACATAAGCAAACTTGTCTTGGCCTGCGCTATGTTACTACCTATGTTACCCCCACTATGAATTGCTGCACATCCACCGCTTGTAAGCAAAAGTTTCTCCTCATGCTCCGAGCCACCGCACACGCTTTGGCGAGAGAGAAGGTGTAGTAAGCAATCTTCTCATCGTTTTGTGAGTTGACGGGACACATGAAAGTTATTTAGTACGTACTGTCTCCAAAAAAGGGCTGACCATGTCATGGATATCATCCCGTGCTCCGTCGTGGAGTATGTGCACAATTCATGTGCCATCAGGAGAAACAATATTGTGTAGTAGGTGCCATCGAAGTGCACAACTCACTTACGCACTGCTTATCTGATTATCTCCATTTTCTTGCATGACACGTGTACCTTGATGCTAGATGTCTCGTGTGTTGGCAAAAGGATAAACAAAGCTCACGTAAAAAAAGAGTGGAAGAACATAGATTCCCGACGACCGAGAAGGAGCAAGGAACCTTGTGGTGGAGCGTCTGCACTCATAATATTTTATATTCATCAGCGATATAAAATCAACCGATCATCTCCACAGTTGACTGCATGAGTACGAAACACGGTAGCCCAGTGTAGTTACATCATACTACATGGCTAACCCACGCTATCACCATATTTCTTGGCTAACGTGCGACACCTAGCTCTAGTACTCCAGCAGCCCATTTCACTTCTCATGCCTTGTCTCTCTCAAAGTGTGGCGGGATGGCGTTTTTGCCGTATATTGAGGTCGGTTAACTCATCACATGTTAGCGACATGCCAAGAGAATTCTAAGAAAAATATTGTACTCTATTGTTATGCCAAGAAGAGGAAGCGCTTTGACCGATGGACCAAACAAGACAGGCGTGCCGTGCCGTGAGAGGGTCCAGTTTCTCGTTATGCCAAGAAGAGGAAGCGCTTTGACCGATGGACCAAACAAGACAGGCATGTCGTGCCGTGAGTGGGTCCAGTTTCTCGTTTTGAACTCGTTTAGAACACTTTGGTTTGACTATTGATAAGATTTTATATAGGGCCTAATGTATTCTTCAAGGACGCCTTTGACAATTGATAAGATTTTATATAATTTGATCATTATTTCAGTCAAAGATCCTTCCACATTTCATTTAAAAAAAGATCCTTTCACGTACGAATTTGACTGTATGCTTTGAGCAACTTGCATGTCCTATACTGCTCCTGTTTGGATACTCTAACTTAGCTAGAGGTTAGACTAACTCATGACTAACCCTAAACTAACTGTAGCCAAAGAGGTGTTTGGGTGACAGGGTTAGATTGACAATAAATGCACTTGATGGAGAGAGAAAAGTGATTTTTCAGTGGGCCCAATGAGAACTATCTGCAATTAGCACCTCTTGGGTGGCATAGTTTTTCTCGGTGGGCTCGGTGCAACTTGCTCCAATTTAACCCTCATGCTTGGATACTTTGGGGCTATTTGAGCCCCAACTAGCTCAAACTAACTCTAACCCATGGATCCAAACATGGCCAAAGTTAGTCTTGGAAAATGCATTAAGCCCTATATACATGGGCAGACGGAGTACATGATACGTACTAGCAAACGCTCACCAGTAGTAGTAGTTCATTGGTTGGTTTCGATTATTGATTCAGTTGTTGTGCTGCTACCGTCCAATATTCGTGTGTGGTTGTTTCTAGAATAAAAAAAGGAGGTACCCCTACTAATGTTACTCCCACTATGCCTAGCCTATGGTTAGTAAGTGACCTTGCGCTTGGCTCTTCGCCTCTTCCGGAAGTCGAACAATAATGATGGTACCACAGTAGTACTTCTGGCAATCTGATGCCAAATGAACTATTGCACGTCCGCCACTTGTAAGAAAAAGTTTGTCCTTGTGATGCGAGCCACCACGCACGCGTTGGTGAGGGAGAAGGCAGCAAGGTTCTCGTCATTCTTGGAGTTGACGGGACACATCAAAGTTATTTAGTGCTCTCTCCAAAAAAGGGCTGACCATGTCATGGCTACCATCCCGTGCTCGTCATTGAGTATGTGCACTATTCATGTGCCATCGACGAGAAAAACTATTGCATAGTAGGTGCCATCGAAGTGCATGACTCACTTGCGCATTGCTTCTCTGATTATCTCCATTTTCTTAAATGACACGTGCACCTTGATGCTAGATGTCTCGTGTGTTATCAAAAGGATGAACAAAGCTCACGTAAAAAAAGAGTTGAAGAACATAGATTACCGATGACCGAGAAGGAGCAAGGAACCTCGCGGTGGAGCGTCTGCAAGGAACCTTGCGCGTTTTCCCCTTTTTTTGCCGCCTGCCCACCTATAAACAAATAAAAGAACATGAACTCCCGCTAACCACTAGAGACGATACATCAGGATGATAAGTTGAAGATGTTTTATAGTTTATATTGATAACCATGCAAGAAGCCACGCATGTACAGGATGCATGCTAGCCACGCATGTACACACGCCAACGCACTAACTCATGCCGATCCAACTCATGCACATATGCGCACTAAATGGAGCTCACAACGCACGTACACAACACATGCATGCACACACACTCGGCCGCAGAATGCACGTGAATAACACATGAATGCACACACACTCGAATGCATGGAGGCGTGCGCCATCTGCGGCGATGTCCGGTTCATCGTGCTACGGCGAAGCTCGCACACAACAGTGCCTACGCATCTCTTGCAACAACTCTTTGCCGTCGTTGCTCAACGACTAGTCGAAGATGAAGATGATTGCAACCTCAGCCTTAGAACTAGCGCCGATGGAAAAGCACGCACATTGCATGCACACGAGCACGTACGGAGTGCCCACGACGTGGTGCGTCCCCAGTCGCCTCTACTCCTTCTGCGCACGTTGTCTATCAAGGCAGCTGCATGCCTAATGATGATGTGGGTGAGATCTTCTAGGACTCAGGTGATGATGAGGAAAATTATGAGAATAACCACAGTGGGAGTAACATAGGTAGTAACATCACACATGTCTAGATAAAGTAGATGATCTGGCAAGCAATAAATGAAGAAAGAGAGGAAAGTAGTAACATCACACATATGAAGGCAAGATGTGTCTATAGCCTAATAAATGAAGTGTTGCATGTTACCGAACATATGTTATGATAGAGGTAGTAACATAGACTAGTAACATGAGCATGTTACTAGTCTATGTTACTACCCATTGTGGCTAGTCTGAGGGGGGTGTCTCCAACATTGTTCCTCGACTCACACCTGTTGCATCACGGTGGTCGAGCCTGGAGTCATTCATCTGGTACCCGTGGCATCTGAGATCTGGACACAAGGTGACGTACACCATCAATGTCCACGGTCAAGGGGGTCAGGGCGGACGCGACCTCTCATTGCGTCCGCCATTTGAAGCGGTGCGCTGGCCCAGGGCGCAGCCCGCTACACTCCCAGTTGTACCCGCCTCCTCGCCGCATTCAAAAACCTATATTTAAAACCGCGTGGAATGCGAGAAACCAACTCCCGCCACACACGTCCGTTCAGGAGCAGGACGCCATCGAAGCTCCTCCTTCCACCATTTTGTCCACTCTTTCGGCGGCATCCAACAAGCAGGAAGAGCATTTCTCCGGCATAAAAGTCGTCTGGGTGGCCCGCCGAGCCCGGAAGTTACGAGCGAGGCAGCTCGCTTCTCCACCTACCTCGCCTAGCCCGCGGAGGCAGTTGCCGCACTAAGCTAGCACGTGGTTCCGCTGCTGGCCTCTCCAACATACCTCGAGGAAGAGTGTCGACTTGCTCCATGCCGGCTTGTCGGGGAGCACGGCGGCACGGGCACCGTCGCTGCACTCGACGCCGACGCGTCGTACATCGCCTCTGATGTCTACGACTGCGCCATCCGCCGTCGACATGCTCCTAGCTGCGACATGCAGGCAGAGAAGGAAGACACCACGGATGTCGACGAGGTGATGCGGCTACGCGGATGTCGGCGAGGTGTCGGGCAGCACGTCCCCGCCCGCTGCCATCATCGAGGATAAGTAGAACACGGGAGGCCGTCGCCGATTTGTATCCCTTGAAGTCCACCGCCGATTTGTAGTAACATAATATATTACAATAACATAATGCACACCAATGCAAAATGAGTCTACAACATGATAAATGAAGGCTTTGACACTACATTTATGTTACAACCCACTATGATGATAGTACATAAACTAATATCATGCATATGTTACTAGTCTAAATTACTGCCCACTATGACTAGCCTTAGACTACCCAAAGTGGGAGTAACATAGCTAGTTACTGTAACATCACACATACCAAGACAAGATGAGTCTACAACCTAATAAATGAAGTGCTGCCTAACACCACATATATGTTACTCCCCACTATATAGAGGTACTACTCTAAGAGCAAGTATAATAATATGACGTAAGCAGGCTCCAAGAAGCTATGTGAGAGTGTATAGTGTCCCATATGATACAAAAGTAGTACTTTCTTGTAGCCCACTACTATACGTGTTGGCTATTATATTGACTATAGATGACATGGCAAGATGTTATAGACAAAAACATGATATATTATTAACCATGCTCTAAGTTAGTACTACCCATTGTGACTAATCTTACTTTTTCATCACTCTCTCCTCCACATAGGCAAAAAATGCCATGTAAGCGGGCTATAAGCCCACTATTATACTTGCGGAGAGAGAGATGTGAAAAAGTAAGGGGAGTGGGCTCTCATGCAAGAGCCTAGCTATATACACATTCCTAGGTAAATGCAATACATGTGAAGAAAGAGATAGAGAGAAGATAGAAAAAAGGACTAATGTACTAGTAATAGCCAACCTTATAGCCCACAGTATTGCATGAGTGCATATAGATGACATGGCGGTTCCTTGTAGCCATCGGTTGGCTATATTATTAACCATGCTAAGGGGAGTGGGCTCTCATGCAAGAGCCTAGCTATATGTGGATTCCTAGACAAATAGAATAAATGTGAAGAAAGAGAAAGAGAGAAGGTTGAAAAAAGTACTACGTAGTAATGTTATAGCCAACCTTGTAGCCCACACTACTATATGAGTGACTATAAATGATGGCTATACATGACATGGCAGTTTCTTATAGCCACCAACTGGCTATACTATTAACCATGCTCTTAGGCTGGTCATAGTGCAGAGTAACTTAGACTAGTTTCATGCATATGACACAAGTCTAAGTTACTACCTCCATAATGAAAAGTAACATAGTAGTAGTGTCATACTAGTTGGCTTCATTTATTACCTTGTAGACTCATCCTCACTTGGAAAGTGCTATGTTATAGTAACATATTTTGTTAATCTAAACATATTTCTCCTCATTAAATAGATGCCACATAAGCAAACTTGTCTTGGCCTGCGCTATGTTACTACCTATGTTACTCCCACTATGAATTACTGCACATCCACCTCTTGGAAGCAAAAGTTTCTCCTCGTGCTGCGAGCAACCGCACACGCGTTGGTGAGGGAGAAGGTGTAGTAAGCAAGCTTCTCATCGTTCTGTGAGTTGACGGGACACATGAAAGTTATTTAGTACGTACTGTCTCCAAAAAAGGGTTGATCATGTCATGGCTATCATCCCATGCTCCGTCGTGGAGTACGTGCACTATTCACGTGCCATCGAGGAGAAACAATATTATGTAGTAGGTGCCATCGAAGTGCACAACTCACTTTCGCACTGCTTATCTGATTATCTCCATTTTCTTGCATGACATGTGTACCTTGATGCTAGATGTCTTGTGTGTTGGCAAAAGGATAAACAAAGCTCACGTAAAAAAAGAGTGGAAGAACATAGATTCCCAACGACCGAGAAGGAGCAAGGAACCTCGTGGTGGAGCGTCTGCACTCATAATATTTTATATTAATCAGCGATATAAAATCAACCGATCATCTCCACAGCGGACTGCATGAGTACGAAACACGGTAGCCCAGTGTAGTTACATCATACTACATGGCTAACCCACGCTATCACCATATTTCTTGGCTTCCGTGCGACACCTAGCTCTAGTAATCCAGCAGCCCATATCACTTCTCACTCCTCGTCTCTCTCAAAGTGCGGCGGGCTGGCGTTTTTGCCGTCTATTGAGGTTGGTTAACTCATCACATGTTAGCGACATGCCAAGAGAATTCTAAGAAAAATATTGTACTTTATTGTTATGCCAAGAAGAGGAAGCACTTTGACCGATGGACCAAACGAGACAGGCGTGTCGTGCCATGAATGTGTCCAGTTTCTCGTTTTTAACTCGTTTAGAACACTTTGGTTTGACTATTGATAAGATTTTATATAGGGCCTAATGTATTCTTCAAGGACGCCTTTGACTATTGATAAGATTTTATATAATATGATCGTTATATCAGTCGAAGATCCTTTCACATTCCGTTTACAAAAAGATCCTTTCACGTACGAATTTGACTGTATGCTTTGAGCAACTTGCATGTCCTATACTGCTCCTGTTTGGATACTCTAACTTAGCTAGAGGTTAGACTAACTCATGACTAACCCTGAACTAACTGTAGCCAAAGAGGTGTTTGGGTGACAGGGTTAGATTGACAATAAATGCACTTGATGGAGAGAGAAAAGTGATTTTTCAGTGGGCCCAATGAGAACTATCTGCAATTAGCACCTCTTGGGTGGCATAGTTTTTCTTGGTGGGTTCGGTGCAACTTGCTCCAATTTAACCCTCATGCTTGGATACTTTGGGGCTATTTGAGCCCCAACTAGCTCAAATTAACTCTAACCCATCGATCCAAACATGGCCAAAGTTAGTCTCGGAAAACGCATTAAGCCCTATATACATGGGCAGACGGAGTACATGATACGTACTAGCAAACGCTCACCAGTAGTAGTAGTTCATTGGTTGGTTTCGATTTTTGATTCAGTTGTTGTGCTGCTACCGTCCAATATTCGCGTGTGGTTGTTTCTAGAATAAAAAAAGGAGGTACCCCTACTTATGTTACTCCCACTATGCCTAGCCTATGGTTAGTAGGTGACCTTGCGCTTGGCTCTTCGCCTCTTCCGGAAGTCGAACAATAATGATGGTACCACAATAGTACTTCTGGATATCTGACACCAAATGAACTGATGCATGTCCACCACTTGTAAGAAAAAGTTTCTCCTCGTGCTGCGAGCCACCGCGCACGCGTTGGTGATGGAGAAGGCAGCAAGGTTCTCATCATTCTTGGAGTTGACGGGACACATCAAAGTTATTTAGTACTCTCTCCAAAAAAGGCTGACCATGTCATGGCTACCATCCCATGCTCATCATTGAGTATGTGCACTATTCATGTGCCATCGAGGAGAAAAACTATTGCATAGTAGGTGCCATCGAAGTGCATGAATCACTTGCGCATTGCTTCTCTGATTATCTCCATTTTCTTGCATGACACGTGCACCTTGATGCTAGACGTCTCGCGTGTTGTCAAAAGGATGAACAAAGCTCACGTAAAAAAAGAGTTGAAGAACATAGATTCTCGACGACCGAGGAGCAAGGAACCTTGCGGTGGAGCGTCTGCAAGGAACCTTGCGTGTTTTCCCCTTTTTTTGCCGCCCGCCCACCTATAAACAAACAAAAGAACATGAACTCTTTGCTAACCACTAGAAATGATACATCAGGATGATAAGTTGAGGATGTTTTATAGTTTATATTGATAACCACGCAAGAAGCCATGCATGTACAGGACGCATGCTAGCCACACATGTACACACGCCAACGCACTAACTCATGCCGATCCAACTCATGCACATATGCGCACTAAATGGAGCACACAACGCACGTACACAACACATGCATGCACACACACTCGGCCGCAGAATGCACGTGAATAACACATGCATGCACACACACTCGAATGCATGGAGGCGTGCGCCATCTGCGGCAATGTCCGGTTCATCGTGCTACGGTGAAGCTCGCACACAACAGCGCCTACGCATCTCTTGCAACACCTCTTTGTCGTCGTTGCTCAACGACTAGTCGAAGACGAAGACGATCGCAACCTCGGCCTTAGAGCTAGCACCGATGGAAAAGCACGCACATTGCAAGCACACGAGCACGTATGGAGTGCCCACGACGTGGTGCGTCCCCAATTGCCTCTACTCCTTCTGTGCATGTTGTCTATCAAGGCAGATGCATGCCTAATGATGATGTGGGTGAGATCTTCTAGGACTCAGGTGATGATGAGGAAAATTATGAGACTAACCATAGTGGGAGTAACATAGGTAGTAACATCACACATGTCTAGATAAAGTAGATGATCTGGCAAGCAATAAATGAAGAAAGAGAGGAAAGTAGTAACATCACACATATCAAGGCAAGATGTGTCTATAGCCTAATAAATGAAGTGTTGCATGTTACCACACATATGTTACGATATAGGTAGTAACATAGACTAGTAACATGAGCATGTTACTAGTCTATGTGACTACCCATTGTGGCTAGTCTGAGGGGGGTGTCTCCAACATTGTTCCTTGGCTCGCACCTCTTGCATCACGGTGGTCGAGCTTGGAGTCATTCATCTGGTACCTGTGGCATCTCAAATCTGGACACAAGGTGACGTACACCATCAAGGTCCACGGTCAAGGGGGTCAGGGCGGACACGACCTCTCATTGCATCCGCCATTTGAAGCGGTGCGCTAGCCCAGGGCGCCGCCCACTGCACTTCCAGCTGTACCCGCCTCCTCACCGCATTCAAAAACCTATATTTAAAACCGCGTGGAATGCGAGAAACCAACTCCGGCCACACACGTCCGTTCAGGAGTAGGACGACATCCAAGATCCTCCTTCCACCATTTTGTCCACTCTTTCGGCGGCATCCAACGAGCAGGAAGAGCAGTTCTCCGCCATAAATGTCGTCTGGGTGGCCCGCCGAGCCCGGAAGTTACGAGCGAGGTAGCTCGTTTCTCCACCTACCTCGCCTAGCCCACGGAGGCAGTTGCCGCACTAAGCTAGCGTGTGGTTCCACAGCTGGCCTCTCCAACATAGCTCGAGGAAGAGTGTCGACTTGTTCGACGCCGGCTTGTCGGGGAGCACGGCGGAACGGGCATCATCACTGCACTCGACGCCGACGCGCCGTACATCGCCTCCGATGTCTACGACTGCGCCATCCACCGTCGACGTGCTCCTAGATGCGAGATGCGGGCAGAGAAAGAAGCTGCCACGGATGTTGACGAGGTGATGCGACTACGCGGATGTCGGCGAGGTGTCGGGCAACACGTCCCCGCCCACTGCCATCATCGAGGATAAGTAGAACACGGGAGGCCGTCGCCGATTTGTATCCCATGAAGTCCACCGCCGATGCGACACCGATGAATACAATCGGTGTCTTGCATGATTCTTCTTCTGCTGGATGCTGGAGGAGGACAAAGAGATCGAGCGGCGACCATTTATATTAGGTATTTTAATTCTACCAGGCTGGTTGTAATGGGAGTATTATAAGTAGTATCATGCATGCCAACAAGTAGTAGGCAAATTTGATGAGGTGGCGTAGAATAAAATGAAGAAAGAGAGAGTTGAGTATCATATTATGATATCATATAGAATTAAGACCTCTCCCAATGCAAATGTGCTTAGATGAGGTGCTCAGTACATTAAATGGCTTAGCAAATCAAGTCTCCAATGCATGCTTAATTTGTTGTTTCTAAGCTTGCTTCATTTAATTTGCTATAGACTCAAAACTGTCTTTCCACCGCTTCTTCCTGGGGTCACCAAACTAGTCTCTCTCTTCTTAATTAACTTGCCACATCATATTTTATGCATATGTGGTAGGCTTGGCAGCTATACATCATGGAGCACTGGGAGAGGCCAAGGCTGGTCATAGTGGGGAGTAACTTATACTGTAACATGTTACCATGTTACTCTAAACATCTCTATAAAACAGAAAAGGAGGGAGTAGTAACATAGACTAGTGTCATATGCATGAAACTACTAGTGAGTATGGGAGCACATGATATTTCCCCGTCCGGACCGATCCCAAGTTGGCTTCTCACCTTCTTGGCCCAACAAAAAACCCTCCCCCCTCCCGCGCGCGCTTCCTGCTCGGCGCCAGCTGAGCCCGCTGCTCCACATTGATGGCAAGTCAGGGCGACGCGACCTCTCACTGCTTCCGCCGTTGGAGCGGTGCGCCGACCGAGGGCACCACCCGTTGCACGCCCGACATTTCAAACTACACAGTGGAGACTAACTTTAGAGCAAGTACTACAATTAGATGACATAAGCAGGCTATAAGTATTTATATATAATATTTGTGCTTAGTTGAAGGAGAGAGAAGAGGAGAGAGAAGAGAAGCGGGTTGTAAACTTGTAGCCGGTTGCAGTAGGAGCTCCAACATACTTTGTGAGACAAAAGGTGGGGCCATTAGTACTGATATAGTATTATACTAAAGGGACTAACTATTGTACTAGCAGGCTATTAGGTTGGTTCTAGATGATGTGTTTCATATAGCCGGATGTTGGGTACAGTATTAACCATGCTCTAAGTGTGGTGTGAGTGGGACTAAAGTTTAGTCCCATACTGCTAGGTGAGTGTGAGTTGCAACACTTTATAATGTGATCTATTCTAGCATTTGCATGAGCATGACAATAGGAAACCTACATGCACACTCTTCGGGAATGTGCGTGTCCTAGTTTTGTTGGTTGGAAAATTTATTAAGTCATTAATTAATAATTAACGGATGCCTTAATTACTCAGCCTTTTTCTTTAGACAAACCTTGGTGGGGCTATTATTGACTTGGATGTGGGGTTTGGGCCAAATGCCTACTATTATACTATTATACGACCGACCTGACAGGCTCTACCCTAGATGCCATTGTATCATATGGTTTCTCATTGTTCTAGATCTTAGCACCGCCACACAATTCTTCTCCTGCCCTCCTTTCGGCGTGCACCGCGAGAAGGGACAACAGTCCTCCAAACCCCGCCTTTCGTGATCCTATACGGGAGAGGGGCGATCAGGTTTTTGGGGAGCACACTCCACTACTAGAAAAAAGGTTGTTAGTGGCACACCAGTTTTTGCTATTAATGGCGCACTATTGGTGCGCCACTATTAACACGTCACTAGTAACAAATAGTAATGGCGCACCTCTGGTGCGCCATTAGTATCCCAGATAATAGTGGCGCACCACATAGTGCGCCATTACTATGTCCCACAGTACGCCATTACTATGCCTCCTAGGGGGGCATATTTACCTTCACGTATGCCCCCAAGTGTGCCATTACTATGCCCCATAATGCGCCACTGGTATTTATCTTGGTGCACCACTAATTCTCAATATGGTGCGCCACTACTATGAATAGTAGGAATTATTATTTTTTGCTTTTCTAGTGTTTGCACACGTTACAAAATACGTTACAACACAGAATATAAACATCACACAATAGAATTCATCATATTAGTCTCCAAATTCGAAATAGCAAACAAAGTTCAAGTATTAGCCAAGTTTAGGTCTCGAGACATTAGCAAAGTTCATCATATTAGTCGAGTTTGTCGTCACATTACAAAGTCGATATCGATCATCTAAACTACCATCACATAGAAGAGAGCTGCGGTCACGATGAGCATCATCGCGATGAAGCTGGTCTTCATCCAGTTCCTCCTCCGCTCCCTCCTCTCTCCCACTAGATATCGCGTGTATCTAGCTTCTGCCTCCACCCTAGTAGTATACCCTTTGTAACTGTTACCGCTAAAACGGTGAACCTGTCTCCAACACTTCCCCCAGTCGTCGTAGACTCCGGGAACCTTACCCTTGTACACGACATACGATGACATCTCTATGCACTAGACAAACAAAAGGTTAGTAGCAATTCACAGATAATATATAAGCAATATATAAGTATGCAACAAAAGGATCGAAAGAGAAAAGCAACACATTAATAGGAAGATTCATGGTCCTACTAATAAATAGCATCGATTACATATAAGTTGAACGACTGTCCAAACTAAAGAGACATACAAGTTCATTAAAGTTTAATTACAACATGAGCTAATCAATATTTCAGAACTACATAGCATCAATACTTTCGACTCGACTCAGGGACCGAAGCATGGATGAAGCTGCCGTCTATCGTGATGGTCATGAATGTGCGGTTGTTGTCAGCCTGCATTTGTAGCGTTGTTTCTATTTCACTATTGGACGGTTGATATTTGAGGTAGAACTGCCCCGAGGTACGAAGGACATCTTAAAAGATGATTTCCGCAAACTCTGACTGGATGCGAAAGAATTCTTGTCTGATGTCCGCGCCCTGGATTGCCGACAAGCGTGCGGCCCAGTCTTTGAGATTATTTGGTAGCCTAAGGTGATTATGGTCCCGTATGATCGCCTGCATGTGATGGAGGGCGTAGTAGGCATCCTTCTGACTGCCAGGCGGCTGCTTGACGCAGGGGAACGTCGTTCCGTGGGTGAACACGTGCTTGTCGTACCTACAAATTGGCCTCCTGAAGGTGCCTCAAGATTTGGCGTAGCCGGGGAGAGCATCATCAAGAACTTTCTTGATATTTGTGTAGTCTTTCTTCGACTGACGGTCCGAGTTGGAATACATGGCCATGGAATATTTCGGGCTTAAGAGGATGAGTGTGCAATGTGTGTCACTGCACAAAACACGGAATGTTAGAAAAAAAGAATGACCGAAATCGAAGAAATCATATGTTACAGGGGGGGGGGAGGGGATGACTTACTCGGAAAAGTAAGGCACGAGGAAGTTATCCTTATCTGGGTTTGCCAGAATGACGCCTTCGAGGTATGAACTCGCGACTAGCCGGTCCCCAGCGCTGCCCAAGATCTTGGCACGCATGTAGAAGGGGTCGACTATCACGATGTCCGGGGTCTTGTCTCTAATGATCCGCATCTCCATACTGAGTGAAAATCGCTGAATGAAGGTGTAGTGCAGCGGATGAAGGTTAAACATAGCGAAGATGTCATCAAACTGCAGGACGATCATATGCCCGATGGTTCTATCGACAAAGCCCTTGCCCTCTGGCACCTTGGCCACGAAAACCGGGTATGCCACATCATTCTCGGGGAGACGCCGCTTCTCCATAGAAAGAACACAGTCATGCAGACTCCGCATAGCACCGGTTGCAACATTGAGCATATTAGTCGGTAGCATCGGCCTACCCGCCACATGCACCGTCCTCGAGATATCCTTAGGTATTGGTGGCCCGTCCTGAGCACGGATCATACTCGGTGCCGGCTGGCTCGCACCCTTGTTATTTTTTCTTTTCCGTCCCTTCTGCTTATTCTGCTGTAATGGGATCGAGTTCTGCTCAGAGACCGCCTTCTTGAGTGTGTTCGTGATAGAGGCAAAGGTGTCCCGTCTTTCGATGAGATGGTGGCTATCGTTTTGGTGGAAGTCGACTTTGATGATCCGACTACGAACGTGCGAGGACGTCGCGCCTTAGCAATCGCTAAACCAACTCCGAGAGGTTATTGACCACGCCAGAGCACGATCAACCTAACCACAAAGGTCTATTTCCTGCAAGCAAACAAAGAACAAGCAAGAAACTAAGATTGCAATCTGTATATTGCGAATAACAGAGTAAAGCTTTATTAATGAAAGTGGGGTTCTGTGATGCCTTTGTCTGGTCATTGAACACAAATGAAGTACGCGAAGTTGCAGCTATGGCGGCCTTTTAATCTAAACAAAACCCAAAGTCTAAACGGTGCCCTAAGGGCTGTATATTTGGAGGAAGAGGGGGGGAATTTCGTGGACCTTGGTGGAGGGGTCCGAAACCAACCCTATCTCTTGTTTCCCCACACATAAGGACTCTAAAAATAGCCTATACTTATGTATTTCGAAATTACATGGGCCTGGCCCAATAAAAAGGTGACGCAGCACCTAGAATAGCCTCTGGACAAAATTTATGAAGTGGCATCTTGTATATTTCGTCCAAGGCTCCATGCACTCGTTATGGTGGCTTCAAAGCCGTGCAACCATCACTTGTAACTCCGTTCTTGTTCCCCTTGTGCATGCCATCATCTCCATGCGTGTTCTTGCTCCAATGTTCATCCTTCTCCAAGCTAGGCCCTTCTTTTGTAAGCAAAACAAATGTATCCAAATTAGGCAGCCTCATTTTCTCATGAACATTAGAATCATTACCAAGAAACGAAAGTACCTGGTTATTTAGTTGGCGTGCACGAGCTTTAGTAATTGGTCCAGTATGTATAGCAGCAGGCGCTGTGGGTGTAACAATGGTACTGATGTCCTCATCATCCTCCCCTTCTTGAAATGAAGTCATCCTCTATGAAAGTTCATCTTCCTCACCCAATTAAGGCTTCAAATCTGCAATGTTAAAAGTGGGACTAACCCCAAAATCTGCAGGCAGCTCAAGTTTATATGCATTATCATTTATTTTCTCTAACACCTTAAAGGGACCATCAACACGTGGCATTAGCTTTGATTTGCGCAAATCAGGAAATCTATCCTTACGCAAATGTAACCAAACAAGATCTCCAGGTGCAAACACAACATGTTTTCTACCCTTATCTCCAGCAAGTTTATATTTAGGATTCATATGCTCAATGTTTTCCTTAGTTAACTCATGCATTTTTAAAATCAATTCAGCATGGTGTTTAGCATCAAAATTAACCTTCTCCGAAGATGGAAGAGGCAACAAATCAATAGGTGCACGAGGTAGGAAACCATACACAACTTCAAAAGGGCACATCTTAGTAGTAGAATGCAATCGATTATAAGAAAATTCAATATGAGGCAAGCATTCCTCCCACATTTTCTTATTATTCCTCAAAACAGCCCTAAGCATAGTAGACAATGTTCTATTGACTACTTCAGTTTGTCCGTCTGTTTGGGGGTGACAAGTAGTACTAAAAAGCAGTTTAGTCCCCAACTTAGCCCATAAACATCTCCAAAAGTGGCTAAGAAATTTAGTATCATGATCTGAAACAATAGTATTTGGCACACCATGCAAGCGAATAATTTCACGAAAGAACAAATCAGTAACATTAACAACATCATCACTTTTATTACATGGTATAAAGTGTGCCATTTTCGAGAATCTATCCATGACAACAAATATGCTATCCCTCCCCTTCTTTGTTCGAGGTAAACCTAAAACAGAGTCCATAGATATATCCACCCAAGGAACACTAGGTACAGGCAAAGGCATATATAAACCATGAGGATTGAGTCGTGACTTAGCTTTTTGACATGTAGTGCAGCGAGCAATAAAACGCTCAACATCTCGTCTCATCTTTGGCCAAAAGAAATGTGTAGCAAGTATGTCCTCCGTCTTCTTCACGCCAAAGTGTCCCATTAATCCTCCTCCATGCGCCTCCTGCAACAACAAAATACGAACGGAGCTAGCTTGAATGCATAGCTTGTTAGCACGGAACACAAATCCATCATTAGCGATGAACTTGTTCCACATTCTTCCTTCTTTACAATTCTGCATTACATCTTTAAAATCAGCATCATGCACATATTGATCTTTGATGGTCTCCAAACCAAATATTTTGAAGTCAAGTTGTGAAAGCATAGTATAGCGACGAGACAAAGCATCAGCAATAACATTTTCTTTTCCCTTCTTGTGTTTAATGACATCAGGGAATGTCTCAATGAAGTCAACCCATTTAGCATGTCTACGATTCAGTTTAGCTTGACTTTTAATATGTTTCAAAGATTCATGATCAGAGTGTATAACAAATTCTTTGGGCCATAAATAATGTTGCCATGTTTCTAAAGTCCGAACAAGAGCATATAATTCTTTATCATAAGTAGAATAATTTAGACTAGGCCCACTCAATTTTTCAGAAAAGTATGCAACAGGTTTGCCATCTTGTAATAAAACACCTCCTAATCCAATTCCACTAGCATCACATTCAAGCTCAAAAGTCTTATTAAAATCAGGAAGTTGGAGTAAAGGAGCATGTGTCAACTTAACTTTCAATACCGTGAAGGCTTCTTCCTGTGCGGTACCCCGAAGAAAAGGCACATCCTTCTTTGTAAGCTCATTGAGAGGTGCAGCAATGGTGCTGAATCTCTTACAAAACGCCTATAGAATCCAACGGGGCCAAGAAAACTCCTCACTTGTGTGACTGTTTTGGGCTGCGGCTAACTCTCAATAGCTTCAATCTTGGCTTTGTCAACTTCAATTCCCTGTGGAGTAACAACATAGCCAAGAAAAGATACTCGGTCGATGCAAAAGGTGCACTTTCCAAGGATACCAAACAAACGTGCATCACGTAGAGCAATAAAAATGGCATGTAAATGGTCCAAATGTTCTTCCAAAGATCTGCTATAAATCATTATGTCATCAAAGTAAACTACCACAAATCGTCCAATGAAAGCACGTAAAACTTCATTCATTAATCTCATGAAAGTACTAGGTGCATTAGTTAACCCAAAAGGCATGACTAACCACTCATATAATCCAAACTTAGTTTTAAATGTTGTTTTCCATTCATCTCCGAGTTTCATACGAATTGGATGGTATCCACTACGCAAATCAACTTTGCAGAATATTGTAGAGCCACTCAATTCATCAAGCATATCATCTAGCCTAGGAATAGGATGACGATAACAGATAGTAATATTATTAATGCCTCTACAGTCAACACACATACGTGATGTACCATCCTTTTTCGGCACTAGAATAATAGGAACAACACAAGGACTAAGGATTCGTGTATATAACCTTTGTCGAGCAGCTCCTGTACTTGACGCATAATCTCCTTCATCTCCTCTTGATTGGTACGGTATGGTGCATGGTTGGGTAATAATGCACCAGGAATTAAGACAATCTGATGCTCAATCCCTCAAATGGGAGGTAATCCTGGTGGCACGTCTTGTGGAAAGACGTCAGCAAACTCCTGCAAAATGTGAGTGACAGCAGGAGGTAAAGAGGAAGGCATGTCCTCGAATGAAAATAATGCCTCGTTGCACACAAAAGCATAGCAAACAGATTTGCTGAAATCTAGCTCATCAATATCTGATTTAGTGGCAAGTAAACATGCACTTTTCAATTTAATTTCAGAAGCAACACTAGATGGTTTACTATTAGGCTTCATTTGTTGCTCAAATAGTTTTGCCACAATCTGATTTCCACTCTTATTTTTCTCCTGTTTTGCTTTATTAGCTCTATTAATATCATCTTTCAAAATGGACTCAGGAGTCATAGGAAGAAAAGTAATATTTTTATCCTTATGAACAAGAGTATACTGATTGTTTCTACCATGGTGTACATAATTTTTATCAAATTGCCATGGTCGACCAAGTAATAAGGAACATGCTTGCATCGGTACCACATCACAATCAACATAATCAGCATATGTAGAGATACTAAAATGCACACGAACAGTACGTGTTACCTTAACCTTGCCGTTGTTGTTGAACCATTGGATGTAGTAAGGATGTGTATGTGGTCTTGTGGTGAGAGATAGATTCTCCACCATCTCCATGCTAGCCAAGTTGTTGCAGCTCCCTCCATCTATGATGACGCGCACACAACGTTCCTTCACAACTACCTTTGTATGGAACAAATTGTGCCTCTGATTTTGCTCAGCTTGTGTGACCTGCACACTCATAACACGTTGAGCAACTAAACATTCATACCTGTCAGCGTCTTCAGGAGCCATATATTGCGTCTCATGATCAGAATCATCTCCACCATGTTCTTCACGTGTAATAAGAGCCAAAGTCTCCTCATCATAGTCACTAGCAAACTCATACCCACCATCCTCAGTAGCAATCATCACACGCTGAGATTTGCATTCTCTTGCATAATGACCTCTTCCCTTACAACGACGACAAATAATATCACTTGTGTGCCCTATTGATGCCATGGAAGAAGAACTCTGTGCAGGCCCGGCAGGTGCGCTCTTGGCAGATAATGGTGGTTGTGCCTGCTTTCTTGTATCACAGCTGGAGGCGGCACCTGATGGAGGAGCTGGTGCAGTTGAAGTAGAAGATGCATGCGTTGTCCATGATGAAGGTCCGCCTACAGAAAAGTTAGTTCGCGCCAATGCTTGTCGATCCTGCACTTCACATTCAGCTTTACAAGCAAGATGGAATAAATGAGGGATATTAGTATACTCCTTATACTCTAGAATGGTCCGGATCTCTCTATTTAATCCACCCATAAAACGTGCAAGCATAGCTTCATTCTACTCAACAATACCGCATCTAATCATGCCAGTTTGTAATTCCTGATAATATTATTCTACATAATTTTTCCCTTGTCTTAAACGCTGCAATTTTTTGAAGCAATTCACGTTGATAATATGGTGGAACCCAACGAGTACGCATAGCAGTTTTCAAAGCAGCCCAAGTAGTTGGAATAGGATATAATCTACAATGTTCAGATCACCATACACATGCAAAACTAGTGAAAGCACAAACAGCAGCAGCAACCCGTCTCTCCTCGGGATATTGTAAACATGTAAAACATTGTTCAGTTTCTAACTCCCAAGTAAGATATATATCAGTAACATATCTACCTTCAAATGGTGGAATATTCAATTTCAGTTTAGGTGGTGGTGCAGGCCTATCGTTGCGAATATATACCTGAGGTCGACCTGCTGGTGGTGGTGCTGGTGGTTGCACGTAGTTCTGATTTTGATCAACCTCATCGTCGTAATAGTCCTCCACCTCTGCAGTAGTAGCGGGAGCTACAGAAGCACCAACAGCAGTAGCAGCGGCACCAGAATTTTGTCCTGGCTCAATAGGAACACGTTGTGCTTTCCCTATTGTATTGCGGCGTAGAGCTGGTTGTGGGAGATGTTTGAGTAATTCATCAAACTTGGCGTCCAACTTGGTCTCAATTGACTTCTCAATGTCATCCATCTTCTCCATTGCCTTTCCAAAGCTGACCATCACGTCTTCCACCTGTTGACCCAACATTTGATGAAACTTATCATGAAGCTCCTTGTTCATCATGTTCTCCCAGTCAATCTCGTCGGCTTGTGTTCCTGCCATAGTTAGCAGCAATATAAACAGAACCTAATATGATCCTATAGACTACTGGAATATGGTGGTGGTGGGGTGTCACAAATCCGTCAAGCGAATCTCAAATTCTTACCAATTCTTACCCAGCAGGAGGTGGTGATCGGCAACCGTTGTAGTCAAAACTCCCAAAGCTTGGATAGAGAGATTACCAGGGAGAGTCAAATGCACGACGTAGATGTATGTGGAGCTGGGAAGGCTTATAACATGGTAGCAAAAAGGGCCATCAATAATCAATTCAGAGATGCAAAGTTGAATAAACGCTCAACGATGGTACTGTGCTGGTCCTAGGCTAGACCGTGCTAGAGACGCGAGCCTAGAATACTAACAAAATCACGGCGCTGCACGGAAACAAGGGAAGAGCACACTCTGATTTTTTTTTCTGCTCTTTTTTTTTGCTCCTCTTTTTTTGCCAAAAAATCACTATAATGGCGAGTGTCTCAATACTCTTCCCAAGTCAAGATAACAGGATAGACACGAAATTTTTGCGACCATTTTTTTTCGACTGCCCGGACCCAAAAACTGGAAACGGCTCAAAAAAAAACTTTCTATAATGGCAACTTTCTCAATACGCTTCGAAACACCTAAAAATAGGATAGCCAGAAAATTTTTTGTCGAGTGCGTTTGTGGAAAATTTTGGGCCTAAACGGAAGGTGGTTTCTGGGCTCTTTTTTTTTAAACCTACTCTGGCAAGGAAACACGAATCGGCAAATACATGGATCTTGAAAACAAGCCTAATATGAAAAGAACTCGGATTGGTGGTGGATATATGGTGGTATATGGTAGCGGTGATGGTATATGGTAGCGGTGGTAGGATATGGCAGCGGTGGTGGTATATGGCAGCGGTGGTAGGATATGGCAGCAGTGGTGGTATATGGCAATGGTGGTAGGATGGTGCTGCGGCGGCGTGACAAACTGTGAGAGAACTCGAAACTCTAAAGGACTAGACGCTAAGACCAGCAACTTGACACAATGATGCAACCGCAAATTCAACAAAGCAAAATACTGAAAAGACTATGCAAAGGCTCACACAGGTTCGGATATGATGACCTAACCCTAATTTTTTTTCTGGTTTTTTCGTGGACTATAGGTATGAAGAACAGACTCGGTCTAAACTACGAAAAACTGTAAAATCTCACTGAGCAACCTGGAAATATGATACCACTTGATAGAGGCAAAGGTGTCCCGTCTTTCGATGAGATGGTGGCTATCGTTTTGGTGGAAGTCGACTTTGATGATCCGACTACGAACGTGCGAGGACGTCGCGCCTTAGCAATCGCTAAACCAACTCCGAGAGGTTATTGACCATGCCGGAGCAAGTTCAACCTGACCACGAAAGTCTATTTCCTGCAAGCAAACGAAGAACAAGCAAGAAACTAAGATTGCAATCTGGATATTGCGAATAATAGAGGAAAGCTTTATTAATGAAGGTGGGGTTCTGTGACGCCTTTGTCTGGTCGTTGAACACAAACGAAGTACGCGAAGTTGCAGCTATGGCGAAATTTTAATCTAAACAAAACCCAAAGTCTAAATGGTGCCCTAAGGGTTGTATATATGGAGGAAGAGGGGGGAATTTCGTGGCCCTTGGTGGAGGGGTCCAAAACCAACCCTATCTTTTGTTTCCCCACACATAGGGACTCTAAAAATAGCCTATACTTATGTATTTCAAAATTACATGGGCCTGGCCCAATAAAAAGGTGACACATCACCTAGAATAGCCTCTGGACGAAATTTATGAAGTGGCATCTTGTATATTTCGTCCAAGGCTCCATGCACTCATTATGATGGCTTCAAAGCCCTGAAATCATCACTTGTAACTCCGTTCTTGTTCCCCTTGCGCATGCCATCATCTCCATGCTTGTTCTTGATCCAATGTTCATCCTTCTCCAAGCTAGGCCCTTCATTTGTAAGCAAAACAAATGTATCCAATTTAGGCAGCATCATATTCTCATGAACATTAGAATCATTACCAAGAAATGGAAGTACCTGGTAATTTAGTTGGCGTGCGCGAGCTCTAGTAATTGGTCCAGTATGTATAGCAGCAGGGGCTGTGGGTGTAACAATGGTATTGATGTCCTCATCAGTTGGGGCTGATAATATTTTGCACCTCGGCTATTTGAGTCTTGGTGAAGGCGGCAGCTGGAGGCGTCTCCTGAGAACTGAACGCCAGACGACGCCTGTTGCAATTGGGTTTCTTCACGGTACCAGCTAGATCGCGATCGTCTTTTGCAGGGTTGGGTTCTAGAGAAGGAGGCCCCAAGAATTCGTCACCGTACCCATGTTCGTTGAAGTACTTATCGATGTTGGAAAATGTACCATCGTCGTTGTCCGGATCCTGTGCCATATGCATGTTCGGATCAGCTGACGGCAGTAGTGTTGCGGCGTCTTGCCATGGCTTGGTGCCGGCACGACTGGGGGTGTTGTCTGTGGGGTGGTGTCCCCCGCCCCCAAACGAATCTAGCTCTTTGGCCGAAGCAGGGGCCAGCTTAAGCAGGCTCTGAGGGTCATCAAATCATCTTCGTCGGCCCTAGGGGGTCGAAATGGAGGTAACAAGTCATCGCAGCCCCGCAGCACCTGAACTAGTTGAACCCTATACACGGTTGGTGGCATCGGATAACCATGGATCACGCGGTTTCCTGGTTGAACGATTTTTTCCTTGGCAACATCGATCAACTCGCCGTCCACAAAGTGCAGGAGAGTGCATGGAACGTCGGCGGCGCCCTACTAAAACATGTAGGGTGTCAGGGATGCCCAGTCAAAGGCAAGGAGATGAAGTCATCGGCCGAGGCTTAGTTACCGTGATGGCGTCGAGCTCGGCTAATGTCGAGGCATCGCCAGCAGCGGGCGTGCAAGTGACGGAGGGGCTGCTAGTTGCCGAGGTGCCGGCCGGCGTATTCTTCCCACACCCGGGTGCACTAAGCTCCAATGCCGGTGCCGACGCTGGAAACACCAATGCCGCCTCCCCCGGAGACACCAATTCCATTTCCATACTTCAACTTAGTTGCATGTAATAATTGAGCTTGCCACTAACACACACACGCGCGGCCGACATGTCGTGATTCGATCTTAGCTATCTTTTCACAATCTTCTTGCCCTTCTTTTTCGCAAATGGAGTTCTTCTCCTGAACAGACATCCTTTAGGTAGGGTGGTCCTGATTCTTCTTGTGGTGTATGGTACTTCATCGTCATCGTCATTTTCCATCTTCGGGTCGCCGTACTTGTCGAAGTCGTGCTCATTGGCGACTCCATCCATTCCGATAATGTTCGTTTTGCCACTCCTCACGACAACATGATTGGGCTTTGACGGGTCGGTAATGAAGAAGCATTGGTCCACTTGGGAAGCCAGTACCCATGGCTCATTTTTCGTGGTGATGTTTGCGCCCGCGGCCTTGGATTTGGCTTCGAGTATAACCATGGTGGTGAAATACCGGTCTTCTTTTAGGACGCTCTTCGCCCATCTGACACAGAACATCGGGACCTTCTCTCCAGCGTAGCTCAGCTCCCAGATCTCCTTGATCCTTCCATAGTATCTGTCCTTGTTGTTACCATTGTAGGATTCCATCGTTACCCCGGAGTTCTGATAATCGCTCTTTATGTCCTATTCTCGGTGTAGAATGTGTAGCCGTTGATATCGTACGCCTCATAGGTCATCAGGTTGTGCTTGGCGCCCTGTGACAAGGCGAATATGATTTTTTCTTCCACAGAAGAATCCTCATGTAAAGGGTACGACAGAAGCATGTCCTTGAACCAACGCGTGAAACATGAGTTGTGCTCTTTGATTATTTCTCCGTCCATCCTCTGTTGGCCTTGGTCATTGTGCGTCTTCTCAATAAAGGTTTTGTGCTCTACCACCCAAGGATCGACCACATCTATGTGTTGTAGCGCGACTAGGTTTGCTCTTTCAAAGTCGGCGAGTCGACCCTTGAAGTAGACATGCATTTCGCGGTGACCCTCGCAGTGACCCCATCCAGCGAGCCTGCCGAGATGCCTGTTGACGGGCAGACCAACGGGGTTCTCGATGCCTAGATAATTCGTGCAGTAGGAGATGCACTCTTCGGTTAGAAAGCCCTTGGCTATGCTTCCATCTGGACGTGCCCTATTGCGAACGTATCCTTTGATGACACCATTCATCCTTTCGAACGGCATCATGTTGTGTAGGAACATCGGCCCGAGTTGGATGATATCCTCCACGATATGGACCAACAGATGCACCATAACGTCGAAGAATGCGGGCGGGAAGTACATCTCAAGCTCGCATAGTATCACCATGATCTCTTCCTGTAGCCTTCTGAGTTGCCTCACGCCAACCGACTTTCGACAGATGACGTCAAAAAAGTTGCATATGCCAAATAGCATTTCACGGATGTGCGCATCCATGATCCCACGGATTGCAACTGGAAGTATCTGCGCCATCAGCACGTGATAGTCGTGAGACTTCATCCCGCTGAACTTATGCTTCGCTGAGTCTAGGTATCTACTTATCTTCCCCGCGTAACCATAACGAAGTTTTACTCCTACGAGGTAGGTGAAAAACTGCTCGATCTCCTCCCGACTTAGAGTGAAGCACGCGGGAGGGCAGTCATATTCGATCTTCTTCTCCTTTTCTCCTTTGCGAAGACTTTCCATGTCCTTCGCCTCATCATCATCATCATCATTAGGGCATTTTGCGTGAAGCTCCTCCCTGATGCCCATTGATTGCAAGTCTGCCCTTGCTTTCGGCCCATCTTTGGTCCTCTCTGGCATGTTGAGCAGGGTACCAAGCAGACTCTCGCACACGTTCTTCGTGATATGCATGACATCAAGGATGTGAGGCACATGGAGGATCTTCCAGTACGGCAAGTCCAAGAAAACAGATCTCGTTTTCAGTACCTTTAGCAGCGGCTCTGGCGCCTTTCGCTTCTTTCCCGGCGGTGGGCACTCTTTCCAATTTTTCAACAGCTCGTATATTTCCTCGCCGCTCCTCGTACGCGGGCATCTTCGGGGTTCGGTTCCACCATCAAACTAATCCTTGCGTTTTCTCCATGCATCATCGTCGCGAAGCCACCTTCGATGTCCCATGAACACGGTTTTCAAAGACCCGTGATCTCTATCTAGCTGGCGATACGTTGTGTCATCCATGCACCTGACGCATGCACAAAATCCGTGGACCACCTGCCCCACGACATATCCATAACCGAGATAGTCGTGCACCGTCGTGAGCAGTGCGACTCTCATAGGGAAATATTCTTTCGCTGCGGCGTCCCACGTATTGGCTGGCGTTTTCCACAGCGTGTCTAGATCCTCTTTCAGCAGCCCCAGATACAGATTGATGTCGCTCCCTGGTTGTTTCGGCCCTTCAATTAACATACTCATGTGAATGTACTTCCTCTTCATAACCAGGGAGGAAGGTTGTACATCCACACAAACACAGGCCAGGTGCTATGTGTGATTCTCTGGCTGCCAAACGGATTGACTCCATTTATGCTCGCGCCCAGCACAATGTTCCTTAGATCGTCCCCAAATTCTGGGTGTTCGAAGTTCAACGCTTGCCACTGGCTTGCATCCTTAGGGTGACTCAGCATCTTGTCTTTTTTATTTATCTCCGGATCATTTCTGTCATCTTCTCGCTTCTTCTCCTCCCTATCCGCGTGCCAACGCAGGAGCTTTGCTAGCTTAGGGTCCGCAAAATACCGCTGCAGACGAAGAGTGATTGGAAAGTACCACACCACTTTTCGAGGAGCTTTCTTCCTCTTCTTGTATCGAGTGACGCCGCACAGCGGACATATGGTAGACTCCGCGTGCTCGTCCCGATAAATGATGCAATCGTTCATGCACACATGGTATTTCACGTGCGATAAATCCAGAGGACACACAATTTTCTTCGCCTCCTCGAAAATGGTCGAGCACTTGTTCCCCTTGGGAAGACGTTCGTGCCAGAATAACATGTTCTCGTTGAAGCATGCGTCGGTCATTTTGTGTTTTACCTTCATCTCTAGAGCCATGAGCGTTACTTTCAGGCGGGTATCCTCGGGCCTACATCCTTCATACAGTAACCGCGTCTATCTCCAGTTGATCCAGCTTGGCTCTCTCTCGGGCGGCAACTCTAGCGTTACCCTTCTGCTTGATAAGCAGGTCTTGAATATGAGGGACCTGCACCCAGCCCATCGATGGTCCATCATTGTCTGCTCCGGCATCTTCATCTTCATGATCATGCCCTTCATCTTGATCTTCCTCATCATCATGTCCGGCATCTTCTACATGATGACTGTGTCCTGCATCTACTTCGTGATCATGTCCTGGAGATTCTTTGTCTTCTCGCCCGCCCTCACCGCTATTGTCTTGCTGCCCTTCCTTATTTCTTGCCCGACCCCCATGGATGACTTCATAATCATCTTCATCACCTTGCCACCGATAGCCATCCATGAAACCACACATGAGCAGGTGGTCCCGCACCTGTCTGGAATCCGGGTCCATAAGGCTCCTCAGCTTGCATCTTCGACACGGACATCTTATCTCCATCTCGTTCTTTTGAAGCATCTCAGCCTTCGCGGATCTCAAAAACCTATTCACGATGCCTTCGGTCATCGTGCATACCATGGTCGCCTGCGGGGTAGAGCAAAACGATATTTTAGAACCAAAATTTTTTTGGCATGACTTTGCCTAAAAATAGGACCAAAAAGAATGCATAGTGCTAAATTCTCGCCGAAACAGAAATGAATCAACATTCTGGCAAAATATTGGCAACTATCGCATTTCAAATACCTGTACCGGCAAACACAAACATATGCAACACCACAAACATACGTAGATCTAGGCCATAAAAGGTGTGCACATTGTTGGAGGGAGAAAAAAGTAGATCTAGAACATAAAGAAAGCTTTCCCCTTACTTACCTATCAAAAAAAGGAAATTTAACCACTTAATTTGGGTGAATCAATGGTGCAAATGAGCTGAGGAGGAGGAGGCAGCCGAGACCAAGCTTGGTAGAGGTGGAGAGAATGAAGTGGGGAAACTGAGTGTGGTAGGTGGCGGTCAAAAATATCCAGCTGCTCTCAGGTTACCAATGGCGCACCTCCTAAGAATGCGCCATTGGTAACCAAGGTTACTAATGGCGCACCTGGTGTGTGGTGCGCCATTACTAGTTTTGAAAAAAAAATTGTTAGTAGTGGCGCACCATGTGTGTGGTGCGCCATTACTAGTTAAAACTAGTAATGGCGCACTATCCCCAGGTGCGCCATTACTAGTTTTGAAAAAAAATAAAAAAATGTTAGTAGTGGCGCACCAAGGGTGTGGTGCGCCATTACTAGTTAAAACTAGTAATGGCGCACTATCCCTTGGTGCGCCACTGCTAAGTCTGGGTAAGTGTGTGGGGCCAGGACAAAACTAGTAATGGCGCACCAAACACCAGGTGCGCCATTAGTAATATGGCCACTAATGGTGCACCTATATCTGGTGCGCCACTGCCATATAGCAGTGGCGCACCACATACGTGGTGCGCTATTAATGTCCATATTAGCTATAGCCGTTTTTCTAGTAGTGCTCTTGTGACTGCTGCCAGCGACGACTTCCTCAATGACAGCCTTCTTCCCCGACCTCGGTAACCTCTTCATCAACGACGTGAGTGACAACATCAACCAAAGCGGTTCTGCTCCCACTGTACAGTATGTGATTTGTCCTCCTGGTTTAGTCCGCATCATTACTTTGATCTTTGCAATTGTCGTCGTGATCTATTTACTGTTGATTCAGATTAAATCTCATAGTAAATTACTCATATATTCAACAATCCAATCAAAAAACATGATTATAGGCAATTTACTCCGAGTGGTTTTGCTGCGCTTTTGAAGCCACCTACTTTTAAGGGGGTGCAATATAAAAGGTGGCGCACAAGAGCAGTATATTGGTTTCAGATCATGTACTGCTATGACGCCACTAAGGGTAAGCCTGAGGGCGATCTTAATCCTACACAGCAGGAAGCTTTTGAGAACATGGATACCCTCTTCAAAGCCGCCCTGCTGAGTTTTCTTGACGATTCCATTGTGGATTCATATATGTCATTTGACAGCGGCAAAGACATGTGGGTTGCGCTCAAGGCCACGTTTGGGGCCTCGGATGCTGGCAACGAGTTGTACGTCATGGAGGAATTCTGTGACTACAATATGACTGATGAGCGCTCTGTTGTTTAGCAGACTCATGAGATACAATCACTCGCTAAGGAACTTGAGTACTTTAAGTGTGTGTTGCCGGAAAAATTTGTTGTTGGGACCATCATTGCTAAGCTTCCACCTTCGTGGAATGATTTTTCTACTTCTCTAAAAAACAAGAGACATGAGTTTTCCGTTTCGGATCTCATTAGCACTCTTGATTTTCAAGAGAAGGCGAGAGCAAAAGACACACATGCTCGGGTCGCTGAGGGAGCTTCTAGTGCCCACATGGTACACGAGAAGAACTTCCAGCCCAACCAGCCCTAAAACAACAAGAACAAATCTCAGGGGAAAGGCAAGTTTGATGCAAAGAATAAGCCGTCACATTCTATCAACTTCAAGAAGAATTCTCATAACGGGAAGGGATACAAACCTCAATTTTGGTAGCACCGCACAAAATTTATATGGCTACATCTACCTGCTGTCAGCTAACCTCATGGTGCTCCAGGTATTCCTACATTCGTAACTAGGTACAATGACCACCGCAAGATGAAATAAGCTTATTCGTATGTTGACTTGTTGATTGCAGTGTGGAACGATCATGTCATGTGCGGAGGAGCAAACAAGCAATGCAGCCGAAAGTGGAAATCAACCAAAGACTTATGAAATTATATATAATCTTCCTCAGGCGGGTCAGTATCCCCTTCGTCCAGATGATCGTGTTTTGTCATGCCGAGCTATTGATATGCTACTGTTTTGCAACACCATTTAAGTATGGCTATTGTTTTCATATCTTTTCAGATTCAGGACAATGAAGATGATTTCAGGGGAACTTAGGGATGGCAATGGGTAGGGTATGTGCAGGTATGATCTTTTTCTGCCCAAACCCATACCCAAATCTTTTTTCTAGACCCATCCATTTCAATATCCATGGGCACAAATTGGTACCCATGCCCATACCCATCGGGTATTTTATACTCGATGGGTATCCGGTGGGTACAATATATAACGTTGGCATGATAAGGAGAAGCCAAGAAAAGGGTCTAAAACTAAATTTAGGTACTCAACTATAACAATCTAGTTTGCACTCACATCAAACGTTCACACTGGCGATTGACACAACAAGGTCTTAATGTCCATTACAAACTAACATTGAAAACAAACAAGTTTGCAAGCCTGCAATGCTAATTACCTTAGGTTTACCCAGATATTATAGGGTTTAATATATTTATATATTTTTGGGTACCCATTAGGTCACCCATGGGTATAATTTCAGACCCATACCCTACCCATGCATTTTGCGGGTATGGATACCCATTACCCATGGGTATGAAGTGGTAGAAAGTCGCACCCATGCCCACTGTTTTCGGGTAGGGTACCCGCGGGTACCCGTACCCATGGGCAAAACTGCCATCCCTAGGGGAACTGCACAATATGGACTCATGTTGAGTCATCTCTATTGCCTCATGTGTTTGCTGCAAATGTGTCAGCCATCGTTGTACACAGAGGTAATGATTTCATGCACATTGAAAGCCCGTATATATTGTACTAGAATTAACCGTTCAGCTGTCGTTCTTTCGACATACTCTTTTTTCAGACCTTTAACTGTTTTCAATCTTCATGTCTACTTAGGCACAACCACATGGAGCAAAACATATAACCAATCGGTGGCGTAATAAGCACCAGGATTTTCTCAGTTCTCACGACATTCGTTTGAGGAAAATAACGATGGAAGGATATGCATCCAATGAGGCAAACAAAAGCTTTGTCACATTCTTCCTGTTGAATGCGAGGTTACTATTGACCATGAGGCTTAAGTTTTACCGCAAGAGATTTCTCACGGACGGACACGTTGAACACCAAAAAAAGAAGTTTTAAGTGGACAAAATGGGCTTCTAAACGTGCTTAGCTTCTATTTACAACAAGTTGTAGTCATCCTAAAATATTTTTTTTTGCATAGGATGTTGATTTTATGGATCAGACCGATCCATTTGTTTGTGACTGTGAAAAATAGTGGTTGGGTTAGATGTTACTGCCATGTTCAATCTGGGTTTTGTCTAAAATTTTGATGAACAATTAATCCTTGGGCTTTATGTACCATTTGTATGCTTGAGTTGCATGTTGTTGCCCTCGTACTACACTCCACCTGCCACTACACTGCCGCATCTTCCACGACTGTTGTTCGTTCCCGTCTGAGGCCTCGCCGTCGTTCTCCGCCTTGGTTCGCTCGCTGTGCCCGCCGCCATCTGGCATTGTCAACATGGTCAACAACCTAGAGGAATAAAGAGATGACTATACGTGGAGAGGCTGACAGTAGGGACCCACCAGGGTCATTGCATTACGGAAGCAGGTGTCTCGTTATTACAAGCCAAAAAAATACTTCCTCCTAATTGTTTGACAACTAGGTCCCACGCCATTGTCAATGTAGTCAATAAACGAGAAAATTACACAACAAGCGGATAACACCAGGGACCCAGTAGCTCGCCTAGTTGTTTTTGAGTTTCAGAGATGGAGCTCAACTGCGCGTTGTGCGGGGGTTGTGGCCCGTCTAGCCCACGCTTACGCTTTTATTTAAGCACATGACGAGCCCATTTAATATCTTTTTTCTTTCTGAAAATGGCTAGCCCAGTTCTTTTTTTTGGAGAATACCAAAACCGAGGCCTACATGCTTTACTCAGCCCAGCTGGGCTGCAAATCTTTCAAGACGAGGAGGGATGTAAGTAGTAAGAAATGGGCTTTCCCCAGAAAATGGGCTATAAGTTGTAATAAATGGGCTATAAATTTTTAAACCAAAGCCAACCGGCAAGTACATTAAAATATCATTTTTTTCTGGATTTCTCTACTCTCTACTCTTATAAAACCAAAGCCAACTGGCAATTACATTAAAATATCGTCTTTTGTCCCACAAGATAAACTACTCATACAAATGCATCTTCATGTTTCGTGCAACGCATGGGCATCTTGCGAGTTAAGATTTTAAATTTCATTCATTTTTTTGCGGTGAATTGTTCTTTGAATTTTATTTTGATATAATTTTTAAAAAAATATTTTTAACATGACTCAAAATTTTGTGATTAAAAGAGTTCGGACCCCACCAAAATATGCAAAATTTCGTTGATTTTTTTTAGCAATGCCCAGAATAAATGGTCTATAATGCTAATAAAAAGAATATCAGCTTCAACTATCCTTTAGAATTAGCAAATGGGCTGTAAATTATTGAAAATAATGGCAAATAGGCTGTATGCTGCTTTCCACGGGTTTGGAGGCTGACTTCTGGGCCTATTAGGTTGACGATGACCTGTCCTAAAAAAAATTGACGCGTACGCAAGGCTTTGTCAACTTAGTCAACGTAGAGCAGTGACTGTTGGAAGTCCATCCAATGGCTGCCGCACTTATTCAATCTCTAATCTTCCTGCTCTAGCCGCCCAAACCAGCCACGGTGGGACTGCTTTCTCCCTCCTCTCGTGGCTGGTTGTGCTGCCACTAGGCCATCCTTCTACCTACCCGCACATCCAGTTATTTTCAGGCGACATCAGGCTCACCATGTAGCCGAACAGTCAGCACTTGGGCATCCACTGCGGTGGCTTCACTAGCTCCGGGTCGTTCCCTTCCTGGGCCTCGCCATCATCCATTGCGTTTGTGCTCTCGGCGTGGCGAGGTCAACATGGTTAACATACAATAGCCATTGGAAGAAGCTAACAGTAGGGGCCCACAGAAGGAAATGCCTCCTTATTACTCGCAAAATAATGATTCCTCCACCTAACAGCTAGGACCCACCAGAAGGGCCTCTGTATTTCATGAAAAAAGGTTCCCCCTGCTGTCAGCTTGGACCCACCAGCTATATCTTCGTACGCAAGGAAGAGTCTCCTTATTATACACAAAGAAATGAATACCCCCCTACTAGCTTGGATCCACCATATTGGGAGGCTGACTTGTGGGCCTACTAAGTTGACGGGGATGGAGCGCTTTGTCAACTTAGTAAATATGAACGATTTTAGCTCTAGTGACCGTACGATGTCCATCCAACGGCCGTAGAGCTTCTTCAACCTCTAGTCTTCTTGCTCCAGCCGCTCAAACTAGTGCAGGTCGTGTCGCCTGCTCCTACCTCCCATGGCCGGCTGTGCTGCTACGGAGGCCTCACCGCCGCCTATTACTCCCGCCGCTGGCCAAGCCATCCCCCTGCTCATCCACACCCCCTGTTGTTCTATGGCGACGGCAGCCTCACACCGCAGCCGAACCAGTGAACCCGCGTACTCCTCTCTGCGTGGACTTCCACGGTCGCGTCTTCCCCAGCTCCGTGTCGTCCCCTTCCTAGGCCTGGCCGTCGTCGACCGCCCAGGTGCTCTCGACGCAGCGTGGTCAATGTGGTCAAGGAACGACTTCCATCAGAAGAGTATTGTACGTGGAGAGGCTGGCAGCTGGGTCCATGGACGCAGCAAGGAAGTGCCTCCTTATTACGCAGAAAATAATGATTCCTCCACCTAACAGCAGGAACCCATTCACGAAAAAAATGATTCACCCATTGACTGTTGGGACCCACCAGCTACATCTTCGCACGCAAGGAAGTGCCTGACAGTCAGGACCCACCTGGTCGAAGCATACGTAGCGTTGTCAATTTGGTCGCGAACATGTACGTACATACTGGTCGATGTAGAGGCGCGCACGTGGCGTGGTAGAGATGCGCACGTGTTGTAGTAGAGGTGCGCACATAGCATGTACACGTATGTACAGTGGCCAGGGTGCAAGAAAAAAAATACGACCATGTACGTACATACGGGAGGGGTCTCGAACGCCTACTCGTGCATACGTACGGACAGGGTTCGTGTACATGGCTGGGTCGGAGCGGAGAAACTGCATCATCGTCGTGTTCATGGGGAGCTAACCAGCTGGGTCGGAACGGAACGCGTCGTGTTCATCAGCAGTCAACCAGCTTGGATGGAACAGGCGATGGAAACGAGGTCTGGTGTACCGCAGAATGGAGGAAATGGCCTTGTGTTTGACCGACCATTGTCGAAATGGGATCCTGTTCATCAGGAGAGGTCTGGCATACCGCAAAACAGAGGAAACAGACTTCTCTTGGACCTCCTATGGTCGAAACGGGGTCCTGTTAATCAGGAGGGGTGTAGCGTACCGCAAAAAAGAGGAAACGGACATGTGTTGGAGTGCTACGGCCGAAACGGTGGTCCTGTTCATTGGGAGGGGTGTGGCATACCGCAAAACGGGACTCCACGGGATACTGTTCATCTCAACCGTCGACTGCCTCCACGGGCTACTGTTCATCCACCGTCGACCTCCTCCAACCTCCACCTGCGACTGTTCATCCACGGGCTCCTGTTCATCTAGCCTCCACCGCTCCTCCACCGGCTACTGTTCAACTAGCCCTCTCCACGGGGTCATGTTCAACCACCCCTCCACGGGCTACTGTTCATCCAGCCCTCCACCGGCTAAAGTTCAACCAGCCCTCCACCGACTACTGTTCAACCTTCCCTCCACGGGGTCCTATTCATCCAGCCCTCCACGGGGTCCTGTTCATCCACGCCCAACCAACTCGATCAATCAGGGTCCTATTCATCTAGAGGCAACACCAGGGGGTCCTTGTCGGTGTACTAGAGTAGGGGTACCCTAGTATCCCGAACTTGTGCACGGGCAGTTGCAGCACCCCGCGGCAAGGCTTGCCGGGTGACCGCCAAGGTCCTCCGTGGCTCCTTTGGAGTCATTCAAGAACAAAGTATTCAAGCCAAAGAGACGAGGCCCCGGCAAGAGGAGCTTGCCGGGAAGGCCAACCAAGGCATTTCAAGGAACTTGCCGCGACGCGCCGCGCGTCCCGGCAAGGCCCGGTGGGCGACAAGCTTCCGGACGCGACAAGACAACGGCCGCGGCAAGGCGCTTGCCGCGGCAGGCTACCACTCTGTACCCACGCTCCAGCACATCCACCAACATGTCGCCTTGGGGTCTTTCCAGGCGCGCGTGGCAGGAGGCTGTGCAGCCAGCGGTGCGAGGTGGCAAGCGACGCTGACAAGATCGCCATCGTGGCAAGCGGTGGCGTCCCTGACGGTCCTTTTTGCACTATTTGAGCGACGCAGACGGGCATTCAATGCCTTTGTCCCCTGCCGTCAGGGTTAGGTAGGATACACTGTACAGGTAGTTGTACCAACCACCCCTCCTTTTCCATTTTTACCCTTGTCTACGTTGCCACCTGTCGGTGACCCTTGTGCGTATAGAAGGAGGCCCATGCGCAACGTAGAAGGGGGTGAGAAACCAGAAAACACTCACTCTCGGTCTCGTTAGCAGCTCGAGTGTACTGTAGCACTCAGCGCTACTGAGCAAGAACTCAATACAATCAGACAAGCAGCAGTAGGAGTATTATCTCTCCGGAGAGCTCCAAAGCTGGGTAAACTGCTCGTGTGTTTCGCCTCGATCCACTCTTCGTGCGATCTCCGCCCCCCGCCGAACCGAAAGGGGCTTGGTCCGCCGGTCCCCATAGGTGTTCGTGGATCAGCCTCCCCAACATCTTTGGCGCGCCAGGTAGGGGGCGTCGAGGTTGTGTGAACCTGATCCGGCGTTCACACAAGCCAGATCTTCATCTTCTTCATCGACATGCCACCAAAGAAGAAGACTTCGGCGGCAGCTGTTCCGTCCACGTCAATCCCACCACCACCGGAGCAAACGAGTGGTGGGGAAGACGCCGGCGGAAGAACGGACATCGACGAGGGAGCTCACGGTGCTGCCAGGTCCAAGGACAAGGCTGCGCAGACCTCGGCGTCCATACACATACCGCGCCCATCTCAGGAGGCGCAGGACCGACAGCGTCATGGTACTCGCAGTGCCATACGTCTGTTGGGCCAAGATCGAGCTGGTGGGTCTCGGGGTGCTCAAGACCAGCATGCACGCCAACATGCTGACACGAGCGAGACATGGTCGCCTGGACGGGATACTGCTCCTTCTAACATAGTTAGAAGTCCGAGCATACCCCGCTCCTCGCACCGTTCGCCACTGCCACCCACCACTCCAGCAGAAGCTTTGGCGCGAGCTCAACTGCTCCTGGATTACCCTCCAACGGAAGACAAGATCGACGGATGGAGGGCCACCATTCAGAGTCTCATCGGCTTCGCCAACGGCGACACTCCGCGGCAGCCGAGTACTTCGCTGCCGCGGCAGGACCGCCAGGCACGAGCCGATGGCGACGAAACCGGTGGGGGTGCAACTACCATGCACTCTCTACCCCGAAGGCCAAGATCGCCGACTCGCCGGATCCACCTCGACAGCGACTCCACTACATCATCAGATCCATGAGATCGTCGCGATCAGCGCCAAGTTCTTCACGAACGACAGCAAGAAGACGCTCGTACTCGCATCGAGCGCCGAAGAGAAGCGCGGCGTCAATCAGACCATCGCGCTGGGCCCTCTGTCGACATGCATGCGCCAGGGGAACCAGGCGACTTGCCGTATGCGGTAGGCTGCCCTGCGTTCACTCGTGAGCTGCGGCAAGTCCAGTGGCCCAGCACAAAAAATTTCAAGCCAGATGTACCAGAGAAGTACGACGGCAAGTCGCATCCGTCGGAGTTCCTCAGCATCTACACCATCGCGGTGCAAGCTGCCGGGGGCAGGACAACAAGATCCTGGCCAACTACTTCCTGCTGGTGCTCAAGCCCAATGTCAGATCCTGGCTCATGCACTTGCCGGACAACTCCATATCCTCCTGGGCAGACCTATGCCATCAGTTTGTTGGCGCCTTTACAGGCGGCCACAAGCCTCATGGCCAAGAGAGCGATCTTCATCTGCTCGCCCAGAAGGAAGGAGAGCCCCTGCACAAGTACATTCAGAGATTCAGCCGTGTACAGCACAACATCCCAGATGTCCACCCTGCCGCGGTAATCAGCGCATTCCATCAGAACATGCGAAACCGCAGGATGCGGGAGGAGATGGCGATGTGCAAGATCAGAGACGTCAGTGAGCTATATGCCCTGGCCGACAAGTGTGCACGTGCTGAGGAAGGGAGGAGACTCCCCGGAGAGAATACAGGAGCAGCAGGATCTGATAGTGAGGAGATTGCCCCGGCAAGGAAAAACCGGCGGCGGAACAACAGGAAAAAGAAAGGCAAAGATGTGCTAGTTGTTGAGCAGTCCGGCAACGGAGGTGGCGCCAAGAAAGCCAAGGCTGGTAGCTCCGGCAAGGAGATTGCCGCAGGCATCAACTACCAGGCTGTGGCGGTCGCCGACAAGCAGGACGGCACCAACAAGCAGTACTACAAGATCCACCGCACCAAGGGCCATGACCTCCAGAGCTGCAAGAAGGTCGAGCAGCTTGTCGAGCAGCAAAAGGCTGAATACGAGCGACGCGACAAGGAGAAATCCCAGGAAGGTGCTGGAGGAGCCGGCAAGAAACGTCCCGGCTGAGGAGGACGCCGCGGCAAGGCCAAGCAGCGGCAAGGAGACACACCTCCCCGCGGCCGCGACAAGGATGAAGATGATGACGACGATGAAGATATGGATGATGACGAGACCGATGAGCAGGAGTTCCAGAAAGCCACAGAGGTCATGTGCGTTGACGGCGGTGCTTCTCTGCATACTTCACACCGACAGCTCAAGCAGTGGGTGCGGGAAGTTAATGCAGCAGAACCACCCGTCGAGTCACGCAAGCCTCTGAAATGGTCCAGCACGCCTATCATCTTTGATATTGAGGACCACCCTGATCGCATAACTGCGGTCGGGTGCTTGCCGATGTTGGTTTCACCAACAATCCGAAACCTCAAGGTCACTAAGATGCTAGTTGACGGCGGGGCCGGCTTGAACCTGATCTCCTCCGCGGTGTTCCAGAAACTCCAGATCCCTAACAGCGAGCTCGAAGAGACCGGTACATTTCAAGGAATCAACCCGGGAAGGAGCAAGCCGAAGGGAAAGATCACGTTGCCGGTAACATTTGGCAGCGAGCTGAACTTCAGGACTAAGAGGGTCACATTTGATGTTGCTGACTTTCCATTACCTTACAATGGAATCCTTGGCCGTCCAGCACTCGCCAAGTTCATGGCAGCCTCTCACTATGCATACAACGGCTGAAGATGCCAGGCCCGATAAGTGTCATCTCTGTCCCTGGCGACAAGAAGGATGCTCTTATTTGCGCCGACAAGATCTACCGGGAAGCAGCAGCAGCAGCAGATCGCAAGTCACTTGCCGTCGAAGCTCCCGGGGCGAAGAAGAAGACCAAGTCCGGCAAGAGTTCTGATGCCCACTCCGGCAAGCGCACCTCTTCGGAGTGCTGCGCTACCATCGAGGACGCACCATCGAGCTCCACCGGCAAGTATAAGAAGACAATGGCAGCTCCTCCTGAAACCAAGAAGGTGTCCGCCAAGGAGGACGGCACTGGTGGTACCTTCACCATCAGCGCCACCCTTGACCCCAAATAGGAAAGCATGCTCGTTGCTTTCCTGCGGGCGAATGTCGACGTGTTTGCGTGGCAACCGTCTGACATCCCCGGTGTTCCCAGGAAAGTAATCGAGCACCACCTTGCCGTCTGTCCTCATGCGCGGCCCGTCAAGCAGAAAGTCAGGAAACTGGCGGTGGAGCGCCAAGAATTCATTGCAGAAGAAATCAAGAAATTGGAAGCAGCAGGCCTTGTCAGAGGAATGCTCCATCCTACGTGGTTGGCCAATCCTGTAGTCGTGCGTAAGGCAAACGGAAAATGGAGGCTTTGTATCGACTTTACCGATGTCAATAAAGCTTGTCCCAAAGACCCATTTCCCTTGCCGCGCATCGACCAGATTGTTGACTCCACGGCCGGATGTGACTTGCTTTCATTTCTTGATGCATACTCAGGATACCATCTGATCTTCATGGTAGAAGAGGATGAGGAGAAGACCGCATTCATCACCCCATGTGGCACATACTGTTTCGTACGGATGCCTTTCGGTTTAAAGAATGCTGGTTCAACATTTGCGAGAGTAGTCCATAACGCTTTTGAGACACAAATACACAGATATGTGGAAGCATACATGGATGATATAGTGGTCAAGAGCAAGGACAAAGCGACTCTGATTCAAGATTTAGACGAAACCTTTGCAAATCTGCGCAAGATCAACCTCAAGCTTAACCCCGAGAAGTGTGTGTTCGGAGTCCCCTCCGGCAAGCTTCTCGGGTTCTTCGTGTCTCAACGGGGAATTGAAGCCAATCCCGACAAGATCAAGGCCATTGAGCAGATTGACGCACCAAAGCGCGTCAAGGATGTACGAAGACTTGCCGGTTGTGTAGCTGCTCTCAGCAGGTTTATCTCTAGGTCTGCTGAGCGCGCCCTGCCATTTTTCAAAATTTTGAAAAAGGCAGGTCCAATGAAATGGACTCCGGAGGCGGAGGCTGCGCTGCAGGACCTAAAGAGATACCTGTCCTCCACTCCAACACTTGTCGCACCTAAGCCACAAGAGAAGTTGCTGCTATGTATAGCGGCAACCAATCAAGTGGTTAGTGCTGCGTTAGTAGCGGAGACGGAGGCGGATGATGAGCCAGCAACCACGGCAGATGCATCCAGCGACAAGTAGGGGACTTCACCGGCAAGCTCTAGTCCCGACAAAGATGGATCTGCGCAGGAGCGTGAGAAGATGCAGAAAAGAATGGTGCAGCGCCCAGTTTACTTTGTCAGTTCCCTTTTGCAGGGGGCTAGGTCAAGGTACTCTGGTGTGCAAAAATTGCCTTTCGGCCTTCTCATGGCCTCGAGAAAGCTGCGCCATTACTTCCAAGCACATGAGATTACGGTCGTCACTCGTTTTCCGCTGAAAAGGATACTGCAAAATCCAGAAGCAACAGGCAGGATTGTCAAGTGGGCGCTGGAACAATCAAGCTTTGGCCTCAAGTTTGAGAGCACTTCAACTATCCAAAGCAGAGCACTGGTGGAGTTCATAGCAGAATGGACGCCAACACAAGATGAAGAAATTCCAAAAACGAGCATCCCCGTCAAGGAAGCAAGCAAGGAGTGGTTGATGTACTTTGATGGTGCCTTCTCGCTACAAGGCGCCGGTGCGGGCGTGCTACTCGTTGCACCCACCGGAGAGCACCTCAAGTACGTAGTCCAGATGCACTTTCCCAAGGAGCAAGCAACGAACAATACCGCAGAATATGAAGGATTGCTTGCCGGTCTCAGGATCGCAGCAGACCTTGGGATCAAGAAGCTCATTGTCAGGGGTGACTCACAGCTTGTCGTCCGCCAAGTGAACAAGAATTATCAGAGTCCGTTGCTGGAAGCCTACGTTGATGAAGTGAGAAAGCTAGAAGACCACTTTGACGGCCTACAGATGGAACATGTTCCAAGAGCTCAGAATGACATTGCTGATGGCCTGTCGAAGTGCGCCGCACTTAAGTTACCTGTGGAACCAGGGATCTTTGTGCTCAAGCTGACTCAACCGTCTGTAAAGCCATCAACTGGACAGAGCAAGAAGAGGAAGTTGATTTCTGGTTACTATTTTCCGGCAGAGCTCCCCGAAGCCGCCACCAAGAAGGTCGTCAAAATCAACACCAAGGGTGCTGAGGAGCAGTCTACTCTGGCAAGCATTAGGATTTGTTCCGTTGAAGCAGACGCTCCCGACAAGTTTTGCTCCGGCAAGCTTGCCGGGGAACATCAAGCTCCGGCTGAGCCGCAGGTTCTCGCCGTAGAAGCAGATGTTCCCGCAACAGCAGATGTGCCTTTAGTCCTTGTTGTCGAGCCACAAGCTCCAGCATGGGCACAGCAGATTGTCCTTTTCCTTCAGACAGGAGAACTTCCCGAAGAGCAAGAAGAAGCGGAAAGAGTAGCCCGGCAGTCAAGTATGTACCAGTTTGTCGACAACACACTATACAGAAGAAGACTCAACGGTGTGAAATTGAAGTGTATTCACCGGGAAGACGGACAAAAGCTGTTGGCAGAGATACATGGAGGCATATGTGGTCACCACATTGGCGCAAGAGCACTTGCCGGCAAAGCGTTCCGGCAAGGTTTCTTTTGGCCGACAGCCCTCCAGGATGCAACTGCACAAGTAACCAAGTGTGAAGCGTGCCAGTTCCATTCCAAGCAGATACACCAGCCAGCTCAAGCACTCCAGACGATCCCTTTGTCTTGGCCATTTTCGGTCTGGGGGCTCGATATCCTCGGCCCTTTTCCCCGAGCTGTCGGGGGCTTTGAGTACGTGTACGTTGCAATAGACAAGTTCACAAAGTGGCCGGAAGTGGAACCAGTGAGGAAGGTGACAGCACAGTCAGCCGTCAAGTTTTTCAGGTCAATTGTTTGCCATTTCGGGATCCCTAACAGGATCATCACCGACAACGGCACACAATTCACGAGCCGCACCTTCACGCAGTACGTCTAAGATCTTGGCGCCAAGGTCTGCTTCGCTTCTGTTGCTCATCCAAGAAGCAACGGTCAAGCGGAGAGGGCAAATGTTGAAGTGTTGCGCGGGCTCAAGACCAGGACTTTCGACAGGCTGCACAGGTGCGGAAAGAACTGGATTGATGAGCTGCCGGTTGTTCTTTGATCGATCAGGACGACACCAAATCGAGCCACTGGCCAGACACCTTTCGCTCTAGTCTATGGAGCAGAGGCAGTTCTCCCCACAGAACTTGTATACGGGTCACCTCGAGTGCTCACTATGATGAGCTCGAGCAAGAGCAGTTGCGACAAGATGACGCGCTGCTCCTTGAGGAAGATCGTCTTCAGGCTGCTGTACGAGCTGCTCGATACCAGCAAGCTTTGCGCCGCTACCATAGCCGCAAAGTTAATGCCAGAAGTCTCGAGGAAGGCGACCTTGTTCTTCGGCGCGTTCAGTCCGCCAAGAATTCCGACAAGTTGACGCCGAAGTGGGAAGGCCCTTACCGGGTAAAACGAGTCACTAGACCTGGCGCAGTTCGCCTTGAGACCGAAGATGGCATTCCGGTGAGCAACTCCTGGAACATTGAGCATCTTCGTAAGTTTTACCCGTAAGGCGCGGTTGCCGGAACCTGTTCCGGCAACCACTTTTTGTACAAGTCTTGCCGATGTTGCATGTAATCCTTTGTACAAAGCCGGGTGCAGAACCCGTGCATAAGTAAAGCTCATGTGCTCTGCGCATCTTGTCAATTTCATGCTTTCTACTTTATTTTTTGCATGCGTTATCTGACACTTTGTGCAGCGCCTACCCCCGGTAAGCAATAACGAGCCATAAGGCTCCACATCTTTATTTTCTCTTCTTTCTTTTTCTCAAAAAGGAAAGGAAGGTTCCCTCGCCCACAAGTTTGCCGGGGGGAAAGGAGAAGATAATGGTGTGGACCAGGCATCGTTCAAGGGAGTTTCGCCTTACCGGAAAGCAAACGACAGAAAAGCTAAGTTGCCAAAGTTTGAGCAATTAGTTTTAATTTTTAAGTTATCTTCCTCGAACGACCGTGCTTTGTATGGAAAACCTGTGCGCGGAGGAACCAACTCGTAGCTAGTTGCGCCCTTACTTTGTTTCGAGTCCGCTCAACAACTTAAGTGAGCTGCGACTAGTTGCGACAAGGTTTCTTGTCGGAAGCAGCACCGCCAGCAGGCTGCTGATGTCCCGCACTCAGCGCTCGCGGCTAAGGTGCCTGCGCCGACAAGTTCCCTAAAAGCATAGGGCAAAAACATACAAAGGAAGGAATCAAATAAAGGAAATAACGCAGCAATCTCTACCCAAAATAGAGTTATATTACAAGATAGCTTGTCGCAGCTCTAACAGATTGTTCTTATAACATGACCAGCAGCGACAAGAAAAAGAGAAAACGGGCGGCCTAATCTACGCGATCGCCCTCAACCCTCTTGATCTCGCTCACCTTGTCCACAATGGGTGCGACAAGGGCCTTGAGCGCTTCCAGATCAGCATACGGAGGCAGGGACCTGAGGACATTGGTGAGGTTGAGGCCTGGGTTGCGGAAGGCCACCTTCACCAGCACCTTCTAAAGAACTCCCGCGCAGATCTTGCGCGACTCGTCGGCCATCTGCTTTGGGATCTTCTCCCGGAGTCGCTGGAGTGCCGTCGCCACGCCTTTGAAGAACAAGCTGAGCTTGGCGCTGGGTTGGAGGTGCTCATCGGAGGAGTACCCGAGATCCTCCATCCCTAGCTGCGCCAGCTCCCCGTCGATGGCTGCGGCAACATTCACCAGACCCTCGGTCAAGTGTTCCACAGTCTCCCTAAAAGCATCCTGGGCGGCAGTAGCACTCGCCAGCAGCGCCTCGTTGGCCTTGATCTTCTCCGACAAGGCCACATCCCGCTCCCTGGCACCGTCCAGCGTCTGAGTCAAAGTAGCCAGCTTCAACTCGAGATCTGCATTGGAGTCCTTGGCGGCGCCAAGCTCCTTGCTCCTCTCAGCAAGAAGACCCTGCAGCTCACCATGAGCGGCAGCGTCCTTCTCGCGCTCACGCTTGAGTGCAGCGAGCTCCTCGCCGCTCGCCTTGAGGTCGGCCTCCAGCTGCGCCACCCTTGTCTCCAGCTCCTTCTTGGCGGCCTCGGCAGCTGCGGCAGCATCCTTTGCCTCCTTGAGAGCCCCACCGATTGCTTGCTCGTGCGCGGCAAGCTCCTCCTCGTGGCTGTCAAGATTGACCTTGCGCTGCGCCAACTCGCGTTCCTACGCAAACAGCTTCTCGGCAGCAAGCCTCTTCAACTTCGGCCTTCTCGAGGAGGAAGGCTTTCCGCTCCTCGGTGAGCCGCTCCCGCTCCTCTGCCAGGGACTAGAGAGCTTCCTGTCTGAGACCCCGGAGCTCCTCCGCCCGCTTCTCGATGTCCACTCCCGCCTTCGCGACAAGTGCTTCTCAGGATGCCAGCTTGGCTTGTCGGGATCGTCGCTGCTGCTGCTTGGCGTGTCGACCAACGTCAGCCCAGCGGAGGTGAGCACCTCTCCATTAAGAATCTCTCCTTCGACCGGCGCCCTGGAGCTTGACGCCCAGGGGAGCTTGATGAAGATGCCATCGCCGGCCTTCAAGTAGGCCCCGGGCTGGGGCTCTTCGGAGCCTGGCTCTGCAGCAGCGGCGGAGGGATCGGCGGTCGGCGCAGCGCCTGGCGCTCCTGCGGCCTCGGGGCCGTCAGTGCGATCGCCGGATCCCTCGCCAGCTTCTGCGGCGGCAGCCTTGGCGGCCTCTTCGCCAGCGAGATCATCAGCGCCGGCTTCTCCTTCGGTGGCAACGGCGGTGTCGGTGTCCATCGGCTCCGTGGCAGGTGGATCTGACGAATGGAAAAGGGAGAGGAGTCAAGCAAATATGCAAAAAAGAAAATCAGAAGAAGAAGAACCAAAGGGAAGTTTTCAAGCAAGTGGCTTACCTGTACTAGGACCTGCAGTCGTGGTCTCAACCACCGGAGGGTCGCTGGCGTTGTCCCTTGCCGGAGAACTGTCCCTTGCCGGAGAACGCTCCCTTGTCGGGGAATCCTCCCTTGGCGGTGTAGTGGAAGCAGATGGCACTTCGGGAGTGGCTTCCGGGCACTCCTGGTGAGGCTGCTCTGCTCCTGCACAAATCAGCAGTCAGATATTAGCAAAGAAAGAGCACCCAAGCGCACCAGACAGCAGGAAGTAAACCATATACTTACGCTAGGGGCTGCGCTGGGGGCTGCTTTGGGGAATAGTTGCCGGCTCCGGCAAGGTGGTCTCGGACATGTCCCTTGCCGTTGCAATGGGATCATCCTCGATGACAATCACTGGGGCCTTGGCTCTCTTCGCCACTCTCTGGGCCAGCGTCCTGAAAAGGAATAGGTTCAGGTAAAGCAAATCAGATACAAGACAAAGTAACAAAAATTGAAGAACTACAAGAACAGCAAGGAATCTTACTCTTCTTCTTCCTCGTCGGAGCTGAGCGCGGAGAGATCGAAGTCCGGCTCGCCTCTGGTGCGGCGAGGCGGAGGAGTAGGTTCCCTTGCCCGCTTGGCAGGAGCAGTAGCGGTGGACCGGGAAGACCCCGCCCCAGTTGTCGCAGCGGCGTGAGGCGCTCCCGCGGCAACAGTGCTTGCCGCGGTAGAGCGTGTCGCGCGGCACGGCGGTTGTTGACTCGTTTGCCGCCCCGCTACATCCCCAGCCTTGTGGAGACGCCTTCTTGGCGGAGCTGGGGGCTCCGCCTGCGGCAAGCTGTCTGAAGGTTCGGGCCCGACAGGCTCTCCCTCGGCGGGCTCGCTCGACTCGGCTTCAGGCCCGACAAGCTCTTCCTCGCCGACGAACTCCTCTCGCTCGACAAGGCTTGCCGCCTCTGCTGCCTCTGCCTCCTCCACGGTGAACCCGAACTCGCCCGCGGCAGCTGCTGCCGCCGCCTCCTCCAGCCTAGTGGCGATGCGCTGCATCTCCGCACCGGTGGTGTCGCGGGTGAGGCTCTTCTGCTCGTCGGAACGGACCGGCACTTCAACCAAGCCATCAAAGAACTCCTGCACGATGGCGTCTGCTGGCTCTTGCCAAGTTGGGACAATTCCATGCGAGTCGCACAGCGGCATCATTGCACGGATGCGGTCGAGCGAGGAGTTGTTGCACAACGGAACCACACCCCTCGGCAACATGAATGGGTGTTGAGGATCGCGCTTGAACAGTTCCAGGAGAATCGCATCCAGCTCCAGGACGGTGAAGTTGAAGTTGAGGCCCAGGCGCAGCCTCATGATATCCGCCGAGTTCTGGAACTCCCAGGCGGGTCTCCTCCTCTCCTGCAAGGGGGTGATGCGGCGGCGAAGAAAATCTGCGCCAATGGCGCCTACGGTGAGCCCGGCAAGCCTGAGGCGTAGGATCCGGGTGACGGCAATCTTCAGCCTGTCGTCTTCCGGGGCCACGTTGCTCCAATCTTTGCCACGCACTATTGGGGCTTGGCGCAAGGCAGTAAATGGCTGCGGGTTCTCCTCGACAATCAAGCACCACTCTGCTCTCCATTCCTCCCACTTGCTGCGGAGCTCTCCCTCCAGATAAGCTTCCTTCTTGCCGACTCTCGAGATCGAGGCGATCCCGCCGGCAAGAGGCTCTCCTCTCTCGACTCGGGGCATAAAGAAGTGGCAAAAAAGAGCTATGTTTGGATGGACTCCGACAAAGTTTTCGCAGAGATGTGCGAAAACTGCCATGGTCAGAACGGCGTTGGGGGTGAAGTCAAGGAGGCGGAACCCGTAGGTGTTCATGATGTCATAGAAAAATTCAGAGAAGGGCGGGCAGAGCCCGCAGTAGAAGAACAGCGCAAAGAAGGGGTACCCGTTTGGAGCTAGTTCAGAAGCAGCGGCCAGGAGTACCTTCGTGCGCGGATGCGCTCACGTCTCTGTCGACCAGAAAAGGTATTTGTACTCCCTCAGCTCCTTCGCGCCGAGCTGAGGGGGGAAGATGGCCCGCTCCTTTCGCAGCGCCGCGAGCCGCTGCGCCTCGACCGATTTCACGCCCTTTCCCTTGTCGGCTTTCGGAGCCATGGCGGAGGTGGTGGGGGAGATCGACGGCGTTGGTGGTGCTGGTGGCCATGGGGGGCGGAGCGCTGCTCTCTTTTAGCTTCGGGAAGAAGGGGGAGCGGCGGAGATTTGTGAAATTGGAGTAACAACCGACGAGATGGGCGAACTGCCCCTGTTTCCCCTGCTTATAAAGAGGGAGGGGGCGGACGTTTCGTCCTTCCGAATAAAGAAACCACCCACGATCTCTCCCACGATGCCGCATTCGACGCGTGCCATTGGGGGAGGGCGCGGTGGATACGGAGTAAGATACGGCGTAACCCAGGCCGCGCGTGCCCGTGCCCTGTTTTGGGCCTGGCCCAACAGCGCTCGGCGTCGTGTGTGGCCCAGGCCCGGGGGCTCCTGTCGGTGTACTAGAGTAGGGGTACCCTAGTATCCCGAACTTGTGCACGGGCAGTTGCAGCACCCCGCGGCAAGGCTTGCCGGGTGACCGCCAAGGTCCTCCGTGGCTCCTTTGGAGCCATTCAAGAGCAAAGTATTCAAGCCAAAGAGACGAGGCCCCGGCAAGAGGAGCTTGCCGGGAAGGCCAACCAAGGCATTTCAAGGAACTTGCCGCGACGCGCCGCGCGTCCCGGCAAGGCCCGGTGGGCGACAAGCTTCCGGACGCGACAAGACAACGGCCGCGGCAAGGCGCTTGCCGCGGCAGGCTACCACTCTGTACCCACGCTCCAGCACATCCACCAATGTGTCGCCTTGGGGTCTTTCCAGGCGCGCGTGGCAGGAGGCTGTGCAGCCAGCGGTGCGAGGTGGCAAGCTACGCTGACAAGATCGCCATCGTGGCAAGCGGTGGCGTCCCTGACGGTCCTTTTTGCACTATTTGAGCGACGCAGATGGGCATTCAATGCCTTTGTCCCCTGCCGTCAGGGTTAGGTAGGATACACTGTACAAGTAGTTGTACCAACCACCCCTCCTTTTCCATTTTTACCCTTGTCTACGTTGCCACCTGTCGGTGACCCCTTGTGCGTATAAAAGGAGGCCCATGCGCAACGTAGAAGGGGGTGAGAAACCAGAAAACACTCACGCTCGGTCTCGTTAGCAGCTCGAGTGTACTGTAGCACTCAGCGCTCCTGAGCAAGAACTCAATACAATCAGACAAGCAGCAGTAGGAGTATTATCTCTCCGGAGAGCTCCGAAGATGGGTAAACTTCTCGTGTGTTTCGCCTCGATCCGCTCTTCGTGTGATCTCCGCCCCCCGCCAAACCGAAAGGGGCTCGGTCCGCTGGTCCCCATAGGTGTTCATGGATCAGCCTCCCCGACAGTCCTGTTCATCCAACCCCCCACCGGGATCTGTTCATCCAAATCCCCCCCCAACAACACTCACTTTTCATCTAGAGGCAGCATCAATCAGCTTCAGTTAGCAGCAGTAGCAAAGGAATCCCTCGATTGGGTTTAGTTAAAAGCCATCGATCGATCGCTCAGGTTCAGTAACGCGTAGCCTGCAGTGCAATCGCTCGGGTTCAGTTAGGCGAACGCCTCTCTTGGCTTCAGTTAGAGCCCAACGCCATGCACCCACGTGCGTATGTGTACGAGAGAAACGTGCATCGCTCGTCCCTCGACCACCCACCGTAACCGGGAACTCCCTGATAATTTCCTCGCCCTCGCTTCTACCATGATTTTTTCTGTCATGGACGGCCCAAAGAATGTCATGCAACTGCGTCTTCGGCCCGCCCAGGACGAAAAGCCCATTTTCTGTCCTGATTTTTTGTCATAGAAGTAGGAGCCCACCACATCTATGATGATACCAGGTTTGTCACAATTATCGTCATAGAAGTGTCATAAGCATGACAGAAAAAATTCATTCGGCCCAAAATGTCACGGATGTGTCTTTTTTTTGTAGTGTGTGTTTTCAGGGAAGAACTGTTGAGCAATCCGAATTGCTATTGAATAATATATTTAGTAATTATAATGATTGGACACTTCCTGAACCAACTCCTAATCCAACTCCGAAGAAAAGGGGTATTCTATTCCTCAGTCCTGAAGATATCCAAGAGGCAAAGAAATCTATGAAAGAAAAATGTATTAAAGCTGAAGATGTTAAGAATTTACCACCTATTAAAGAAATACGTGGTCTTGATAACCCGACACAGGTAGTAAAGGTAAATTCTCTCTATAGATTTGATGAAGGTTATATTCCTTGTAATAAGTCTGCTAGTCAATGCTTGGAGGAGTTTGATAATTTCATTGTTAAACAAGAAAACTTCAATGCTTATGTTGGTAGACAATTGAAACGTAATGCTTATATGGTTGAACACTTGAGTGATTATATGTCTAGAGTTAAAGGTGACCTTAAGCTTATTAGTAAACATGCATCCATGGTTACCACTCAAGTAGAGCAAGTTTTGAAGGCACGAGATGATTTTCTCAATGAATTAAAGAATAAGAACAATGATAATGATGTTAGAGTTATGACTAGAGGTGGTAAAATGACCCAGGAACCTTTGTATCCTGGGGGCCATCCTAAGAGAGTTGATCAAGATTCTCAGAGAACTAATACTGATACACCTAGTCCTTCTACTAAAAAGAAAAAGAAAAATGATAGGACTTTGCATGCTTCTAGTGAACCTGTTATAGACACACCTGAGAATCCCAATGATATTTCTATTTCTGATGCTGAAACACAATCTGGTGATGAACATGAACCTAGTGATAATGTTAATAATGATGTTTTGATGCTCAACCTAGTAATAAAAATGATGTAGAGATTGAATCTGCTGTTGATCTTGATAACCCACAATGAAAGAATCAACGTTATGATAAGAGAGACTTCGTTGCTAGGAAGCATGGTAAAGAAAGAGAACGTTCAGAAACCCATGCCTTTTACTCCTAAGCCATCCAAGGAAAAGGATGATGAGGATTTTGAGCGCTTTGTTGAAATGATTAGACCTATCTTTTTGCGTATGCGTTTGACTGATATCCTTAAAATGAATCCTTATGCTAATTATATGAAAGATATTGTTACAAATAAAAGAAAGATATCGGAAGCTGAAATTTTCACCATGCTTGCTAATTACACTTTTAAGGGTGGAGTACCCATAGGATATCCAGGAGTACCAACTATACCATGCTCCATTAAAAGAAACTATGTTAAAACTGCTTTATGTGATCTTGGAGCTGGTGTTAGTGTTATGCCTCTCTCTTTATATCGTAGACTTGATTTGAATAAGTTGACACGGACTGAAATCTCTTTGCAAGTGGGTGATAAATCAACTGCTATATCCGTCGGTATTTGTGAGGATGTGCCAATTGTGGTTGCAAATGTTACTATTTTAACGGACTTTGTTATTCTTGATATTCCCGAAGACGACAGTATGTCGATCATCCTTGGTAGACCTTTTCTAAATACTGCAGGGGCTGTTATTGATTGCAACAAAGGCAATATCACTTTTCATGTTAATGGTAATGAGCATATGGTACACCTTCCGAAGAAAAAACCTGAAGTTCATAGTATCAATTCTATTGGAAAAATCTCAAGATTACTATTGGAGGTTTTGAACTCCCTCTTCCTACTGTCAAAAAGAAATATGACATTCTTATTGTTGGGGACATGCACATCCCCGTTGAGGTAACCTAGTGTTATTTGAAAATTCTTCGGTTTCATGTTATTCGGAAGAAGTTTGTTAACAAGACTTGATCAACCTTGTTAGTGGTTTCCTTTTGATGAGCATGAGATGGATGAAGTTAGAAAGCACAACCTTCTGTACCCTCCTTTTACTCTCTGTTATTTATATTAAATAAAGAAAAAATAGTATTTTCTGTCTGTTTTCTGAATTATCCTTGCAATGAAAAAATACCCCAAAAATAAAAGTTCTCCAAATGCCCTGAAAATTGAGTATGATTTTTTGTAGAATATTTAAGAATTTCTAGCACTTAGAACACACCAGGGGGATCCACCATTTGGTCATGAGGGTGGAGGGCGCGCCCTACCCCCTAGGCGCGCCCCCTGCCTCGTGGGCCCCATGTGGCCCCCTCCACTTATTCCAGAACCCATACACTTCGTCTTCCTCCAGAAAAAATCATCCTGTAGGTCAAACCCGTGTTCTAGCTCGTTTTGCTGCCACTTTCGATCTCCTAGCTCAAAGCTCCATTCACAAAACTACTTTGGGGGATTGTTCTTCGGTATGTGACTCCTCCAATGGTCCAATTAGTTTTTGTTGTAGTGCATTATTTATTGCATTTTTTTGCTGCTGAGGTGACCCTGTTCTTGAGCTTGCATGTCAAATTTATATGGTCTAAAGTACTTTTAATGCATGATATAGCCTCTAGGCACTTGTGGGAGTAGTTGCTATCAATCTTGTTGAGTTTGGTTCACTTTTATTTTGAGTCACTAAAAATTTCAGACATTTTTCAGAGGAAGAAAAATGTTTAGGAAAATGTACCAAGGTGGTTCTTCAAGGAAGCAAGAACCAAGGCTCGTGATATGTGAGTCGGACCTTGAACCACCAAGGGAAGCTCAAGTGCGGCCTGTGAATGGTTGTCGGAAGAGTTTATGGTCCAAGCAGGCTTCAAGGATGAATTTGATGCGTATGTACGTAATGTTGATCTTGAGGACTTCGTATCAGATAAGTGCCGACAATACTACTACCTCATTGACTCCTTTGTGAGGAGGTTTAAATTTTCATCCACGCGCAACACTCACACTATTTTATTTGATCTCTATGATAAATCATATACCTTGGACCTTGAAGATTTTAATGTTGCTTGTAAAAGCCCATAGTGGGGCAACTTTAGTGAACCTCACAAATCTGAATATAAAGATTTTCTTGCTAGTATCACTATGGGAGAAACTAGAGAAATCGCACAAGCTACCATAGGGAGCATTCATTTCCCTTCCATACATTACTTTGCTCTCTTTATAGGTAGATGCATTAACGGTAAAGATGAGGTTTGTCACATGTGCATTCCAGGTCTTAGTGTCCTCAAGAGTGCGGTATTAGGTTACATCTTAATGGAAAAAGTGGGGATTTGTTCGGTGGAATTTATGCAACTCGTTTAGCTGATTATTTTGGTGTACCTATAAATGGAAATGATATTGAGTTGCCACCTGCTTATCTAGATTATAATGCTATGGTTCGCCATTAGTTTATTGAGAGGAACGAATAGTCGTTCCATTACCGACTAATCTTTGACAGATGGCGTGTTGTCCGTATTACTCTCCCTGCTCCTACTTTATTTCATTTTCAGGCAAACAAGAGATATTTTATAACCAGGGAGAAGGCAAATGAATATGAGAGGAGGATGGAGGAAGCTCGCCTCCAGGCGGCAGCTCTCCAGGCAGTAGTTGCTGCATCTAAACCCCGACTACAACTTTGGATATCCGCCAGGCTAGCCGTGACCATAGACCAACTTAGGCCAAAAGCCTAAGCTTGGGGAAATATGTATTTATCATCGACATTACATTCATGTCCGCACACTCATTCTAGTTGTCGGTGTTCATACTTTTTCATTGTACTATCCATGCTAGTTTATTTTATTTTCTTGCTTTCTTCTTGTGTGTTTGAAAAACTTTAATAAAAACCAAAAAAAATAGTTGTAGCTTTTAGCTAGTTTACTTCCATGCTTGTAGTAGTAACTAAAAAAAGAAAACCCAAAAAGATTTCTAGTTCTTCTTTTGCTTGTTGGGAGCTTTCCCATGTAAATAGTTTTATTCTTTTTTGAATTTCTTTTCTTTCATTTGGGGGTCGAGAGGAGAAGACCACGACGAAAATGATGAGTGGCTCTCATATGCATTATTGCTGATTTAACCAAGAGCCCATATTACCTTGCCTTGTCCTTTGAATTAAATGTTTGCAGATTCCAACTTAGTCCACACCGTTCGGTCGTGCACTATTATTATTATCCACACCGTTCGGTCGTGCAAGAGAAAGGCAATAATGACGATATATGATGAAATGATTGGGATGAGAGAAGCTGGTATGAACTTGACCTATCTTGTTTTTGTAAATATGATTAGCTCACCGTTCCTCATTCAACCCATTATATATGACACATGTTTGCAATGACAATTAGAGATTATAGTTGCTCATGCCATGCTTAATTAGCTAGGAGTTTATAATGGTTTACCTTGCGTGCCAACATGCTATTAAAATGGTTGTGAGGTGGTATGATGGTGGTATCCTCCTTTGAATGATTCGAGTGGCTTGACTTGGCACATGTTCGCGCATGTAGTTGAAACAAAATCAACATAGCCTCCACGATATTTATGTTCATGGTGATTTATATCCTATTCATGCTTGCACTCATTGTTGGTTAATCTTAATGCGTGTTCATGACTGTTGTCGCTCTCTAGTTGGTCGCTTCCCAGTCTCTTTCTAGCCTTCACTTGTACTAAGTGGGAATACTTCTTGTGCATCCACTTCCATAAACCTCAAAGTTATTCCATATGAGTCCACCATACCTTCATATATGCAGTATTTACCTGTTGTTCCAAGTAAATTTGTATGTGCCAAACTCCAAACCTTCAAATGAAATTCTGTTTTGTATGCTCAAATAGCTCATGTATCAACTAGGGATGTCTATATCTTCCATGCTAGGTGGGTTATTCTCACGATGAGTGGACTCCGCTCATCATTCATGAGAAAATGGCCGGTAACCGAGATGCCCAGTCCCACGCCCAATCAAATCAAAATAATTGCAAATACAACTCCCCTAGGATTGTTGTTAGATGGACGGTACCCGTTGTTTCAGACCAGCCATGGAATTTGCTCGTTGATGGTGAGGGAGTATAAACTTTACCATTCTGTTTGGGAACCGCCTATAATGTATGTAGCATGGAAGATATCGAGATCTCTTGGTTGATATGTTGACAATGAAAGTATGCCGCTCAAAATATTATTTATCTCTGTTTCAAAACTCGAGCTCTGGCACCTCTGCAAATCCCTACTTCCCTCTGTGAAGGGCCTATCTATTTACTTATGTTGAGTCATCATCCTCTTATGAAAAAACACTAGTTGGAGAGCACCGCTGTCATTTGCATGCATTGTTATTAATTTACATTGAGTATGACTATTACTGGATCTCTTTTGCCATGAATTACAATGTCTAGTCAGTCCTGGATCTTTAGGGGTGCTTTGCATTTATGTTTTGTGGTCTCGGAAAGTGCTAGCGAGATACCATCTTGTTATATCATATTATGATTATTTTGAGAAAGTGTTGTCATCTGAGATTTATTATTATTGCTCGCTAGTTGATTATGCCATTGATATGAGTAAATGTGAGACCTAAGTGTTATTGTGAATATTGTTCGTTCATAATTTTTGTTGAAAACTTGAATGTTGACTTTACATATTTGCAACAACAAGATCAAACAAAGTGTTATTGTAAATTTTCATGATCACATGGTATGTTTACTCTCTTTTGCGCAACAACCATTGTGTCATCCTAGTGCTAAGACCGCAAAGGTGCACTTGTTACATCCTGGATTCCATGAAGAGCCCGGGAAAAGACTAGTCCCTCCTAGAGGACCTTCTCGATGATTGTCTTTTTGATTGGAATACTACATGAGGCCACACGGTTGATAAAAACTATAGAGGAAGTGGAAACAAAATGATTGCATTCAGATGGAACACTCTATCTTGTATGCAACAACTGCTGACTAGTCTGACATGCGGCTTATACACCCGCATTCACATGGAAGAATTCATCCGGTCTAAGAAAATGTTAAATGATCATGATAAAATCCTCAAATGGGGTTAAGAAGTACAAAACAATCAGCCCGAAGTTGGCTTAGTACTAGAAGAACTACAAGTCATGTTCGCGGCTATCATAAACAAGGAGGTTTGCTTGTCGTCCGGCCAATTCTATAATAACTCCGAAGAAGATGCGTCCAACCAACAAAAGAGCCTTATGTAGTGCATTGCAGCGGGCAAAACTGAAACAGTGACTAATCATATTTGGTGTCATGCACTATGTAGTTGAGGACCATGTATTTTTGTAACTTGTTTATTCTTAATGTACTTCTCGTTCTTTATTTTAAGTGTTTACCACTAGTTTTATTCCTGATTTGCTCGCATTTAATTGATAAGTGTCCCCTATTTGCATCATCCAATGCTACTGTGGCAGCATAATATATTCTGCGATGGCAGCGATTTTTATTTTAGCCTGGTGCATCAATTAGTGGCGGGCAGGTTTGTCCGTCATAGGTATGGCTGCCTGAAACGTATCCAATGTATCTACTTTTCCAAACACTTTTGCCCTTGTTTTGGACTCTAACTTGCATGATTTGAATGGAACTAACCCGGACTGATGCTGTTTTCACCAGAATTGCCATGGTGTTATATTTGTGCAGAAATAAAAGTTCTCGGAATGACCTGAAACTTCACAGAGTCATGTTTTGGAGTTAATAAAAAATATTGGCAGAAGAATCAACAGAGGGGGACCCACACCCTGTCCACGAGGGTGCAGGGCGCGCCCATCCCCCTGGAGCGCGGCCCCCTGCCTCGTGGGTCCCCTGGACCTCCACCAACCTCAACTCCAACTCTATATATTCACGTTTGGGGAGAAAAAATAAGAGAGAAGGATTCATCGCGGTTTACTATACGGAGCCATCGCCAAGCCCTAATCTTCCTCGGGAGGGCTGATCTGGAGTCGGTTCGAGGCTCCGGAGAGGGGAATCCATCTCCATCGTCATCATCAACCATCCTCCATCACCCATTTCATGATAATCACCGCCATGCATGAGTAATCCCATCGTAGGCTTGATCCATGGTGGTGGGTTGGATGAGATTTACCATGTAATCGAGTTAGTTTTTTTAGGGTTTGATCCCTAGTATCCATTATGTTCTAAGATTGATGTTGCTATGACTTTGACATGCTTAATGCTTGTCACTAGAGCCCGAGTGCCATAATTTCAGATCTGAACCTATTATTTTTTCATGAATATATGTGAGTTATTGATTCTATCTTGCAAGTTATAGTCACCTACTATGTGTTATGATCCGGCAAACCCCGGAGTGACAATAGTCAGGACACTTCCTAGTGATGACCGTAGTTTGTGGAGTTCATGTATTCACTAAGTGCTAATGCTTTGGTCTGGTACTCTATTAAAAGAAGGCCTTAATATCCCTTAGTTTCCAATAGGACCCCGCTGCCACGGGAGGGTAGGAAAAAAGATGTCATGCAAGTTCTTTTCCATAAGCACGTATGACTATATTCGGAATACATGCCTACATTACATTGATGAACTGGAGCTAGTTCTATGCCACCCTATGTTATAAGTGTTGCACGATGAATTGCATCTGACATAGTTATCCATCATTGATCCATTGCCTATGAGCTCTTCACATATTGATCCTTGCTTAGTTACTTCTCTGTTGCCACTGTTACGATTGCTACAAAACTGCTACTGTTACTTTTGCCACCGTTATCATTACTTCCATACTACTTTGCTACTAAATACTTTGCTGCAGATATTAAGTCTTTCAGGTGTGGTTGAATTGACAACTCAGCTGCTAATACTTGAGAATATTCTTTGGCTCCCCTTGTGTCGAATCAATAAATTTGGGTTGAATACACTACCCTCGAAAAATGTTGCGATCCCCTACACTTGTGGGTTATCACTACCCGCCACTGCTACGAAAGAGATAACACGGGCGGTCATATAGCACCGCTCGCCACTGCTAGGGCCCTACCAATGGCGGGCGGGTGCCCGCCACTGATGACCCCTTAGCAGTGGCGAAGTCAGTGGCGGGCGGCCCAAAGAGCCTCGCTCGCCACTGCTAGCCATTTGGCGCCCGCCACTACTAGGCATTCCTATAGTAGTGGCATATAATACAACCTGGTCTTATCATCCGTCTATCCATACAATTTTAGATCCCTTGATGGACAAACAAGCAAAGTTTGTTTTCTTCAATTTGTTGCATGTTTAACTACAACTTAGTAAAATTAATGTATCTACCCTAACTTACTAGTTTGTACTTTATTTTCATGCAGGGCTTTTTAAATATATAGTTAAAGAGATCGTGGTTACTCTTGCATCAAAATTTTGCTGGAAAGACATGAAGCATCTTGTCAAATTTGTTGGTAGACTTGACTCCCTTATTAAGCATTTCCATGTTGGATGCCTAGTGGGAATATGTGAGACAGTGGTACAAAGCTTGAACAGGATGAATTGTGGCATTCACAAAATTAGGTAGAATGACGTTTATGTTAAATACTCTCTCAGTGAACTGTTGCTTCATATAGTGTCATGATTGCTTTATTCATCTTTTAACAAATACTTCCGCCTTCGGTTATTCCTGAATTGATGCCCAATTCTGGTAAAATCACGTTGGCTATTGGTCACAACAAGATGTTCATGTCAAGGTACATAATTTCCCCTAGAATGGGAACCATTCACATTTATAAGTGGAAGGTTGTGATGGCAATGCGGCCACATTTGAAAATGGGAGCCAATGTTATGCTCATGTTATACTAAGGCATTGAAGGGCTTTTCCTGTGCATTGATGACATTCTGTGATGAAGTCACAGTCCAATGATTTCCACAAATTATGAAAGTTAAGTACTGTATTTAATGTACTATATCTGGAGTATCACTTAAGTACATGTGGATGACAAGGTTTTGAAATACTGCATGTTAAGTATTGCGTTAATTATTTGCCCTTTGAAGATATGTTTCAAATATGTCATAAGATATAATATGTAGGTCATGTATTCTGAACATGATCATAATGTAGAACACTTGAAAATTAAAACAACTATCTATGCATGAATTGAAAATGCGGACAACGCATATGCCTCTTAAAGTGGAAAGTTTCAGTAGTACAAGGCACTGAATTTACTTTCACTGAAATTTGCTTGAATTACAGTAAATTTCACACAACGCAGTACACACAAACATACAAACCTTTAAGTCACATAATTTTGAAGCATTGCAAAGATTAAGACGAATATAGTTGAATTCCTCCCAAATAGTCGCACTGCTATGGTCACGACTATGCTCACCGCCAGGTTGTGGCGGTGACCATTACCGCCATGCCCACGGCCACGCCTAGGGCACCCGCCGATGTCGTGGAACCCAACATGTCCACAATCCGCGCCACCTCCACCACCACGACCCGCGACAATGCCGTCTCGTCCGACTAGACCTTCGCGGCCACCATCATAGTAGAATGCATGGAAAGAGGCTTGGTTATCGGGGTAATAAGCGTTGGCGGCCATGGCCCACTGAGGCCAATCAAACGCACTATAAATCTTGGGAGGGAACCCAAGCGCAGGCACGGGCGCAAGCGCTGGCACGCGCATTGGTGTGGGTGTGTCCATCTACGTTGCCTCCATCTCCATCAACATAATATTCTCTAGCTCCTGTCCATCTTTGACACAAAGGGGTGATACGTCTCCATCATATCTATAATTTTTGATTGTTCCATGCCAATATTCTTCAACTTTCATATACTTTTGGCAACTTTTTATATTATTTTTGGGACTAACATATTGATCCAGCCCAGTGCCAGTTCCTGTCTGTTGCATGTTTTATGTTTCACAGAAAACCAATATCAAATGGAATCCAAACGGGAAAAAAATGGACGGAGAATTATTTTGGAATATTTGGGATTTTCCGGAGGAAGAATCAACGCGAAACGGTGTTCGGGGTGGCCATGAGACAGGGGCGCCCTCCCCCGTGGGCGCGCCCTGGACTCTCGTGGGCCACCCGTAAGGTGGTTGATGCTCTTCTTTTGCCGCAAGAAAGCTAATTTTACGAGAAAAATCTGGGCGAAATATTCACCCCAATCGGAGTTACGGATCTCCACATATAAAGGAAACGGTGAAGGGGCAGAAAGAGGGAACGCAGAAATAGAGAGATAGATCCAATCTCTGAGGGGCACTCGCCCCTCCCAAGCCATGGGAGCCAAGGACCAGAGGGGAAACCCTTCTCCCATCTAGGTAGGAGGTCAAGCAAGAAGAAGAAGAAGAAGAAGGGGGCATCTCTCCCCCTTGCTTCTGGTGGCGCCGGAACGCCGCCGGGGGCCATCATCATCAGCGCGATCTTCACCAACACCTCCATCATCTTCATCAACATCTCCATCACCTTCCCCCTTCTATGTACAGCGGTCCACTCTCCCGCAACCCGTTGTACCCTCTACTTGAACATGGTGCTTTATGCTTCATATTATTTTCCAATGATGTGTTGCCATCCTATGATGTCTGAGTAGATTTCTATTGTCCTACCGGTGATTGATAAATTGCTATGATTGGTTTGAGTTGCATGTTTTATTATTGGTGCTGTCCTATGGTGCCCTCCGTGTCGCGCAAGCGTGAGGGATTCCCGCTGTAGGGTGTTGCAATGCGTTCATGATTTGCTTATAGTGGGTGGCGTGAGTGACTGAAACACAAGCCCGAGTAAGTAGGTTGTTGCGTATGGGATAAAGAGGACTTGATGCTTTAATGCTATGGTTGGGTTTTACCTTAATGAATCTTTAGTATTTGCGGATGCTTGCTAGAGTTCCAATCATAAGTGCATATGATCCAAGTAGAGAAAGTATGTTAGCTTGTGCCTCTCCCTCAAATAGAATTGCAATAGTGATTACCGGTCTAGTAACATAGTCAATTGCTTAGGGACATTTTCACAACTCCTACCACCACTTTTCCACACTCGCTATATTTACTTTATTGCATATTTATCTAAACAGCCCCTAGCTTTTATTTACGTGTTCTTTATTATCTTGCAAACCTATCATATCACACCTACAAAGTACTTCTAGTTTCATACTTGTTCTAGGTAAAGCGAACGTCAAGTGTGCGTAGAGTTGTATCTGTGGCCGATAGGACTTGAGAGAGTATTTGTTATACCTTTAGCTCCTCGTTGGGTTCGACACTCTTACGTATTGAAAGAGGCTACAACTATGCCGTATACTTGCGGGTTATCAAGACCTTTTTCTGGCGCCGTTGCCGGGGAGTCATAGTGTGGGGTGAATATTATCGTGTGTGCTTGTTTGCTTTATCACAAAGTAATTTTTATTTGCTGTTCTTAGTTGTTTTCTATCTTTAGTTATGGGTAGGAAACGCAAAATACCAAAAAAATTAGTTGTACCTATTGCTCCAATGGTTGAAGAACCACTCCAAATCTATCAAACTACTGAAGCTTTTTGCTTGGATCATCTTTGATCCCTATGTGCTCGTGCTGAAACCCCAACTAGCTTAGTTGAGGGAAAATCTTTAGATGAGCATGCTTGTTATGTGCGACACCGTATATCTGAAAAAGGGAAACTATTATGGGATCAAATTCAACGTTGGCAATGCTATGTTGGAATTTATGTGAAATATATGATGTTACTTGTTGTTCTGAAAACCCTAAGAAACACCTTCCCTACCAATGTGAGTTTGATAATGGAATCATATCTTCGTATGCTAAGGGTGTTTATAATTACTGTGATGTTCAACAAATTGAAGAATTTGTTGCTTTTAAGGGTGCTTTTGCAATTGCTTCTTTGATTGAAAAGTATGATGCTACTCTTTACTGTCGGTGTACTAGAATAGGGGTACCCTAGTACCCCGAACTTGTGCACGGGTAGTTGCAGCACCCCGCGGCAAGACTTGTCGGGCGAACGCCAAGACCCTCTGTGGTTCCCATGGAGCCATTCAAGAACAAAGTATTTAAGCTCAGAAGACAAGGCCCCGGCAAGAGGAGTTTGCCGGGAAGGCCAACCAAGGCACTTCAAGGAACTTGCCGCGACGCTCCACGCGCTCCGGCAAGGCAACAAGGCCACGGCAAGAGGAGCTTGCCGGGAAGACCAACCAAGGTACCTCGAGACCCGGCAAGTGACAAGCTTCCGGACCCGACAAGATAGCAGCAGCGGCAAGGCGCTTGCCGCGGCAGGCGGCCACTCTGTACCCACGCTCCAACGCATCCACCAACGTGTCGATCTGGGGGCCTCTCCAGGCGCGCGTGGCGGGAGGCTGTGCAGCCAGCGGTGCGCAGTGGCATGCGAAGCTGACAAGATCGCCATCGTGGCGAGCGGTGACGCCCCTAACGGTCCTTTTCTGCACTGTTCGGGCGACTCAGACGGGCATTTAATGCCCGTGTCCCCTGCCGTCAGGGTTAGGTAGGGTGCGTTGTAACTGTACCAACCACCTCACTTTTTACATTTGTACCCTTCTCTGCGTTGCCACCTGTCGGTGACCCCTTTAGCATATAAAAGGAGGCCCATGCGCAACGTAGAGGGGGTTCGGTTCGGTTCGGTTCGGTTCGGTTCGGCTCATTCGGAACCCAGAAAACACTTAGCTCTCGCGGGCAAGAACAAAGATAATACAACCAGACAAGCAGCAGTAGGAGTGTTATCTCTCCGGAGAGCTCCGGAGCTGGGTAAACTGCTCGTGTGCCTCGCCTCGATCTGCTCTTCGTGCGATCTCCGCCCCCCGCCGAACCGAAAGGGGCCCGGTCCGCCGGCCCCATAGGTGTTCGTGGATCAGTTTCCCCCGACATCTTTGGCGCGCCAGGTAGGGGGCGTTGAGATTGCATGAACCTGATCTAGCGTTCACACGAGCTAGATCTTCATTCCCTTCATCAACATGCCACCGAAGAAGAAGACTTCGGCGGCAGCCGCTCCGTCCACGTCACTTTTGCCACCGTTGGAGCAAACGGGTGGTGGAATGGACGCCGGAGGAAGAATGGACGTCGACGAGGAAGCTCATGATGCCGCCAGGTCCAAGAACAAGGCTGCACAAACCTCGGCGACTGTACATGTTCCACGCCACTCTCAGGAGGCACAAGACCAACAGCGTCATGGCACTAGCAGTGCCATACGCATGATAGGCCAAGACCAAGCTGGTGGATCTCGGGGCGCTCAAGACCAGCATGCACGCCAGCGTGCTGGCACGAGCGGGGCACGGTCGCCTGGACAGGATACTGCTCCTAATAACATAGTTAGAAGTACGAGCACGTCCCGCTCCTCGCGCCGTCCGCCACTGCCACCCACCACTCCAGCAGAAGCTTTGGCGCGAGTTCAACTTCTCCTAGATTACCCTCCGACGTCGGACAAGATCGACGAATGGAGGGCCACCATTCAGAGTCTCATCGGCTACGCCAACGGCGACACTCCACAGCGGCCGAGCGCGTCACCGCCGCGGCAGGGTTGCCAGGCGCGAGCCGGTGGCGACGAAACGGGTGGAGGTGCAACTACCATGCAATCACCGCCCCGAAGGCCAAGATCGCCGACTCGCCGGATCCACCTTGACAGCGACTCCACTGCATCGTCGGATCCACGAGCTCGTCGCGATCAGCGCCAAGTTCTTCATGATCGGCAACAAGAAGACGCTCAAACTCGCATTGAGCGCCGAAGAGAAGCGTGATGTCAATCCGACAAGCGCGCTGGGCCCTCTGTTGACATGCATGCGCCAGGGGAACCAGGCGATCTGCCGTACGCGGTAGGTTGCCCTGCGTTCACTCGTGAGCTGCGGCAAGTCCAGTGGCCCAGCACGAAAAACTTCAAGCCAGACGTACCGGAGAAGTACGACGGCAAGACGCATCCGTCAGAGTTCCTCAGCATCTACACCATCGCGGTGCAGGCTGCCGGGGGATGGGATGACAAGATCCTTGCCAACTACTTCCCGCTGGTGCTCAAGCCCAACGTCAGATCCTGGCTCATGCACTTGCCGGACAACTCAATATCCTCTTGGGCTGATCTGTGCCATCAGTTTGTCGGCGCCTTCACAGGCGGACACAAGCCTCATGGCCAGGAGAGTGATCTTCATCTGCTCGCCCAGAAGGAAGGAGAGCCCCTGCGCAAGTACATTCAGAGATTCAGCAGTGTGCAGCACAACATCCCAGACGTCCACCCTGCCGCGGTGATCAGCGCGTTCCATCAGAACGTGCGAAACCGCAGGATGCGGGAGGAAATGGCGATGTGCAAGATCAGGGACGTAGTGAGTTATATGCACTGGCCGACAAGTGTGCACGTGCTGAGGAAGGAAGGAGACTCCCCAGAGAGAATGTAGGAGCGGGAGGATCTGACAGTGAAGATGCTGCCCCGGCAAGGAAAAACCGGCGGCGGAACAACAGAAGGAGGAAAAGCAAAGAGGTACTAGTTGTTGAGCAGTCCGGCAACAGTGGTGGCGCCAAGGAAGCCAAAGCTGGTGACTCCGGCAAGGAGGTTGCCGCGGAGATGGCGGTCGCCGACAAGCAGGATGGCACCAACAAGCAGTATTGCAAGATCCACCGCACCAAGGGCCATGATCTCCAGAACTGTAAGAAAGTCGAGCAGCTTGTTGAGCAACAGAAAGCTGAATACGAGTGGCGCGACAAGGAGAAGGCCCAGGAAGGTGCTGGGGGATCCGGCAAGAAACGTCCCGGCCGAGGAGGACGTCGCGGCAAGGCCAAGCAGCGACAAGGAGACAGACCTCCCCGCGGCCGCGACAAGGATGAAAATGACGACGATGATGAAGACATGGATGATGAGGAGACTGATGAGCAGGAGTTCCAGGAAGCCACAGAGGTCCTGTGCGTTGACGGTGGTGCTTCTCTACACACCTCGCACCGCCAGCTCAAGCAGTGGGTGCGGGAAGTTAATGCAGCAGAACCACCCGTCGAGTCACGCAAGCCTCTGAAATGGTCCAGCACACCTATCATCTTTGATATTGAGGACCACCCTGATCGCATAACTGCGGTCGGGTGCTTGCCGATGTTGGTTTCACCAACAATCCGAAACCTCAAGGTCACTAAGATGCTAGTTGACGGCGGGGCCGGCTTGAACCTGATCTCCTCCGCGGTGCTCCAGAAACTCCAGATCCCTAACAGCGAGCTCGAAGAGACCGGTACATTTCAAGGAATCAACCCGGGAAGGAGCAAGCCGAAGGGAAAGATCACGTTGCCGGTAACATTTGGCAGCGAGCTGAACTTCAGGACTGAGAGGGTCACATTTGATGTTGCTGACTTTCCATTACCTTACAATGGAATCCTTGGCCGTCCAGCACTCGCCAAGTTCATGGCAGCCTCTCACTATGCGTACAACGTACTGAAAATGCCAGGCCCGATACGTGTCATCTCTGTCCCTGGCAACACGAAGGATGCTCTTATCTGTGCCAACAAGATCTACCGGGAAGCAGCAGCCGCAGCAGAACGCAAGACACTTGCCGCTGAAGCTCCCGGGGGGAAGAAGAAGACCAAGTCCGGCAAGAGCTCTGATGCCCACTCCGGCAAGCGCACCTCTTCGAAGTGTTGCGCTACCGTTGAGGACACACCATCGAGCTCCACCGGCAAGTGTAAGAAGTCAATGGCAGCTCCTCCTGAAACCAAGAAGGTGTCCGCCAAGGAGGACGGCACTGGTGGTACCTTCACCATCAGCGCCACCCTTGACCCCAAATAGGAAAGCGCGCTCGTTGCTTTCCTGCGAGCGAATGTCGACGTGTTTGCGTGGCAACCGTCTGATATCCCCGGTGTTCCCAGGAAAGTAATTGAGCACCACCTTGCCATCTGTCCTCATGCGCGGCCCGTCAAGCAGAGAGTCAGGAAGCAGGCAGTGGAGCGCCAAGATCGCAGAAGAAATCAAGAAGTTGGAAGCAGCAGGCCTTGTCGAGTGCTCCATCCCACGTGGTTGGCCAATCCTGTTGTTGTGCGCAAGGCTAACGGGAAATGGAGACTTTGTATTGACTTCACTGATGTTAATAAAGCTTGTCCCAAAGACCCATTTCCCTTGCTGCGCATCGACCAGATTGTTGACTCCACAGCCGGATGTGATTTGCTTTCATTTCTTGATGCATACTCAGGATACCATCAGATCTTCATGGCAGAAGAGGATGAAGAGAAAACCGCATTTATCACCCCGTGTGGCATGTACTGCTATGTACGGATGCCTTTCGGTTTGAAGAATGCTGGTTCAACATTCGCAAGGGTAGTCCACCACGCTTTTGAGCCGCAAATGCACAGAAATGTGGAAGCCTACATGGATGACATAGTGGTCAAGAGCAATGACAGGGTGACCCTGGTTCAGGATTTAGATGAGACATTTACAAATCTGCGCAAGATCAACCTCAAGCTTAACCCCGAGAAGTGCGTGTTTGGAGTCCCTTACGGCAAGCTTCTCGGGTTCTTCGTGTCTCAGCGGGGAATTGAAGCCAATCCCGACAAGATCAAGGCCATTGAGCAAATCGAAGCACCAAAGCGTGTCAAGGATGTACGAAGGCTTGCCGGTTGCGTGGCTGCTCTCAGCAGGTTTATCTCTAGATCTGCTGAGCGCGCCCTGCCATTTTTCAAAATTTTGAAAAAGGCAGGTCCAATGAAATGGACTCCGGAGGCGGAGGCTGCGCTGCAGGACTTGAAGAGATACCTGTCCTCCACTCCAATACTTGTCGCACCTAAGCCACAAGAGCAGTTGCTGCTGTATATAGCGGCAACCAATCAAGTGGTTAGTGCTGCATTAGTGGCGGAGAGGGAGGCAGATGGTGAGCCGGCAACCACGGCAGATGCATCCAGCGACAAGCAGGGGGCTTCGCCGACAAGCTCTGGTCCCGACAAAGATGGATCTGCGCAGGAGCATGATAAGATGCAGAAGAGAATGGTGCAGCGTCCAGTTTACTTTGTCAGTTCCCTTCTACATAGGGCTAGATCAAGGTACTCTGGTGTGCAGAAGTTGCTTTTCGGCCTCCTCATGGCCTCGAGAAAGCTGCGCCAGTACTTCCAAGCACATGAGATCACGGTCGTCACTCACTTTCTGCTGAAGAGGATACTACAAAATCCAGAAGCGACAGGCAGGATTGTCGAGTGGGCACTGGAACTGTCAAGCTTTGGCCTCAAGTTTGAAAGCACCTCAACTATCCAAAGCAGAGCATTGGCAGAGTTCATAGCAGAATGGACACCAACACCAGATGAAGAAATTTCAGAGACGAGCATCCCCGTCAAGGAGGCAAGCAAAGAGTGGCTGATGTATTTTGATGGTGCCTTCTCGCTGCAAGGCGCCGGTGCAGGCGTGCTGCTTGTCGCGCCCACCGGAGAGCACCTCAAGTACGTAGTCCAGATGCACTTTCCCAAGGAGCAAGCAACCAACAATACTGCAGAGTACGAAGGATTGCTTGCTGGTCTCAGAATTGCAGCAGACCTTGGGATCAAGAAGCTCATTGTCAGGGGTGACTCACAGCTTGTCGTCCGCCAAGTGAACAAGAACTACCAGAGTCCATTGATGGAAGCATATGTTGATGAAGTGAGGAAGCTAGAAGAGCACTTTGACGGCCTACAGATGGAGCATATCCCAAGAGCTCAGAATGACATTGCTGATGGCCTGTCAAAGTGCGCTGCACTAAAGTTACCTGTGGAACCAGGGATCTTTGTGCTCAAGTTGACTCAACCATCCGTAACACCATCAACTGGACAAAGCAAGAAGAGGAAGTTGGTTTCTGGTGACTACTTTCCGGCAGAGCTCCCCGAAGCCGCCGCCAAGAAAGTCCCCAAGATCAACACCAAGGATGCTGAGGGGCAGTCTGCTCCGACAAGCCTTATGGTTTGTTCCATTGAAGCAGACGCTCCCAACAAGTTCTGCTCCGGCAAGCTTGCCGGGGAACATCAAGCTCCGGCAGGGCCGCAAGTCCTTGCCGTAGAAGAGGATGTTCCCGCAGCAGCAGATGTGCCTTTAGTCCTTGTTGTCAAGCCACAAGCTCCAGCATGGGCACAGCAGATTGTCCATTTCCTTCACACAGGAGAACTTCCCGAAGAGCAAGAAGAAGCGGAAAGAGTAGCCCGGCAGTCAAGTATGTACCAGTTTGTCGATAGCATACTGTACAAAAGAAGGCTCAACGGTGTGAAATTGAAGTGTATTTGCCGGGAAGATGGACAAAAGCTGTTGGCAGAGATACATGGAGGCATATGTGGCCACCACATTGGCGCAAGAGCACTTGCCGGCAAAGCTTTCCGGCAAGGTTTCTTTTGGCCGACAGCCCTCCAGGATGCAACTGCACAAGTAACCAAGTGTGAAGCGTGCCAGTTCCACTCCAAACAGATACACCAGCCAGCTCAAGCTCTCCAGACAATCCCTTTATCCTGTCCATTTTCGGTCTGGGGGCTCGATATCCTCGGCCCCTTCCCCCGAGCTGTCGGGGGCTTTGAGTACTTGTACGTCGCAATCGACAAGTTCACAAAGTGGCCGGAAGTGCAGCCAGTGAGGAAGGTGACAGCACAGTCAGCAGTCAAGTTCTTCAAGTCAATTGTTTGCCGTTTCGGGATCCCTAATAGGATCATCACCGACAACGGCACGCAATTCATGAGCCGCACCTTCATGCAGTACGTCCAAGACCTTGGCGCCAAGGTGTGCTTCGCTTCTGTTGCTCATCCGAGAAGCAACGGTCAAGCAGAGAGGGCAAATGCTGAAGTGCTGCGCAGGCTCAAGACCAGAACTTTCGACAGGCTGAGCAAGTGCGGAAGAAACTGGATCGAGGAGCTGCCGGTGGTTCTTTGGTCGATCAGAACGACGCCAAATCAAGCCACTGGCCAGACACCTTTCGCTCTAGTCTATGGAGCAGAGGCAGTTCTCCCCATGGAACTTGTACACGGATCGCCTCGAGTGCTCGATTATGATGAGCTTGAGCAAGAACAGCTGCGACAAAACGACGCGCTGCTCCTAGAGGAAGATCGTCTTCAGGCTGCTGTACGAGCTGCTCGATACCAGCAAGCTTTTCGCCGCTACCATAGCCGCAAAGTTAAGGCCAGAAGCTTCGAGGAAGGCGACCTTGTTATTCAGCGCGTTCAGTCCGCCAAGAATTCCAACAAGTTGACGCCGAAGTGGGAAGGCCCTTATCGGGTGAGACGAGTCACAAGGCCCGGCGCTGTCCGCCTTGAGACCGAAGATGGCATTCCGGTGAGCAACTCCTAGAACATAGAACATCTTCGTAAGTTTTTCCCGTAGGGCGCGGTTGCCGGAACCCCGTTCCGGCAACCACCTTTTGTACAAGTCTTGCCGCTGTTGCATGTAATCCTTTGTACAAAGCCGGGCGCAGATCCCGTGCATAAATAGAACCCCATGTGCTCCGCACAACTTGTCCATTTCATGCATTAGTTTCTTTCTTGCATGCGTTATCTGACACTTTGTGCAGCACCTACATCCGGTAAACAATAACGAGCCGAAGGGCTCCATATCATTATTTTCTCTTCTTTCTTCTTTTTTCAACAAAGGAAAAGAAGGTTCCCTCACACACATGTTTGCCGGGGGGGAGCAGAATATTGTGGTATGGACCAGGCGTCGTTCAAGCAAAGTTCTGCCTTGCCGGGAAGCAACCGACAGAAAAGCTAAGTTGCCAAAGTTTGAGCAATCAGTTTTTAAATTTTTGAGTTATCTTCCTCGAACGACCCTGCTTTTGTATGGAAAACCTGTGCGCGGAGGAACCAACTCGTGGCTAGTTGCGCCCTTACTTTGTTTTGAGTCCGCTCAACAACTTAAGTGTGTTGCATCTAGTCGCGACAAGGTTTCTTGTCGGAAGCAGCGCCACCAGCAGGCTGCTGAAGTTTCGCACTCAGCGCTCGCGGCTCGGGCGCCTGCGCCGACAAGTTCCCTAGAAGCGTAGGGTAAAAACATACAAAGGAAAGAATCTAGTAGAGGAAATAACATAGCAATTGATAACAGAAATAAAGTTACGTTACAAGATAACTTGTCGCAGCTCTAACAAACTGTTTTCATAACGTGATTAGCAGCGACAAAGGAAAAGAAGAAATGGGCGGCCTAGTCTACGCGGCCGCCCTCAACCCTCTTGATCTCGCTCACCTTGTCCACAATGGGTGCGACAAGGGCCTTGAGTGCGTCCAGATCGGCGTCTGGCGGCAAGGACTTGAAGACGTTGGTGAAGCTGAGGCCTGGATTGTGGAAGGCCACCTTCATCAGCACCTTCTGGAGAACCCCGGCGTAGATTTTGCGCGACTCGTCGGCCAGCTGCTTCGGGATCCTTTCCCGGAGCCGCTGGAGTGCCGTCGCCACGCCTTTGAAGAACAGGCTGAGCTTGGCGCTGGGTTGGAGGCTCTCGTCGGAAGGATACCCAAAGTCCTCCATCCCCAGCTGCGCCAGCTCCTCGTTGATGACTGCGGCAATGTTCACCAGACCCTCGGTCCAGTGCTCCACAGTGTCTCTGAAAGAGTTCTGGGTAACTGCAATGCTCTCCAGCAGCGCCGCGTCAGCCTTGACCTTCTCCGACAAGGTCTTCTCCCGCTCCTTGGCGGCCTCCAGCGTCTGCGTCAGCGTGGCCAGCTTCAGCTCCAAGTCTGCATTGGAATCCTTGGCGGCGCTGAGCTCCTTGCCCCTCTCAGCGAGAAGACCTTGCAGCTCACCGTGGGCGGCAGCATCCTTCTCACGCTCACGCTTGAGCGCGACAAGCTCCTCACCGCTCTTCCCAATATTGGCCTCCAGTTGCGCCACTTTCTCCTCCAGCTCTTTCTTGGCGGCCTCTGCGATCGCGGCAGCGTCCTTTGCTTCCTTGAGCGCCCCGCCAAGTGCTTGCTCGCGCTCGGCAAGCTCCTCCTCGTAGTTGTCGAGGTTGGCCTTCCGCTGCACCAGTTCACCTTCTCGCGCGGACTGCTTCTTGGCGGCCAGCCTTTGCTCCTCCTCAGCTTCAGCCTTCTCGAGAAGGAAGGCCATGCGCTCCTCGTCGAGTCGCTCCCGCTCCTGTGCCAGGGACCGGAGAGCTTCTTGATTTTGGCCCTGGAGCTCCTCCGCACGCTTCTCCATGTCAACTCCCGCCTTCGCGACAAGCGCTTCCCGGGAAGCCAGCTTGGCTTGTCGGGCGCGGTAGAGTGACAGCAGCTTCCGCAGCAGCTGCTCCTCCTCAGGCTCGCCACTGCTGCTGTCGGGCGCGTCGACCAACGACAGTCCAGCAGAGGCGAGCACCTCCCCATCGAAAGTTTCCCCCTCGACCGGCGCCCTGGAGCTCGACGCCCAGGGTAGCTTGATGAAGATGTCGTCGCCAGCCTTCAAGTAGGCGCCGGGTTGGGGCTCCTCGGAGCCCGGCTCCGCAGAAGTGGCAGAGGGATCGGCGGTCGGCGCAGCGCCTGGCGCTCCTGCGGCCTCAGGGTCGTTAGTGTGACCGCCCGACCCCTCGCCGGCTTCTGCGGCGGCAGCCTTGGCGGCCTCCTCGCCGGCGGTCTCATCAGCACCAGCCCCTTCCTCGTCGGCGCCCTCTGTCTCCATTAGCTCAGCCGCAGATGGGTCTAAAGAACGAAGAAGGGAGGAAAATCAATCAAAAATCCAAGAGAAGAAAATCAGAAGCAGAAGAACCCAAGGGGAAGTTTTTGGACAAGTGAATTACCTGCGCCAAGATCTGCAGTTGCGGTCTCGGCCGCCGCAGGATCGACGGTGCTGCCCCTTGCCGGAGAGTTCTCCCTTGCCGGAGAGCGCTCCCTTACCGGGAACCCCTCCCTTGGCGGCATAGTCGAAGCAGATGGCACTTCGGGACCAGCTTCCGGGCGCTCCTGATGTGGCTGTTCTGCTCCTACACAAATCAACAAGCAAGATATCAACAAAGGAAAAAGCACTCATGCGCGCCCGACAGCAGAAAGCTAACTATGAACTTACGCTGGGGGCTGCACTGGGGGCTGCTTTGAGGAGTGATTGCCGGGTCCGTCAAGGTGGTCTCGGACCCACCCCCTGCAGACACGGTGGGGTCATCTTCGATGACAATCACCACGGCCTTGGCCCTCTTCGCCGCTCTCTGGGCCAGCGTCCTGAAAAGAAAGGAGTCCAGATTGAAGCAAGTCAGATACAAGATATAAACAGCAAGATTGAAGAACTACAAGAGCACCCAAGAAACTTACTCTTCTTCCTCCTCGTCGGAGCTGAGCGCGGAAAGATCAAAGTCCGCCCCTCCTCCGGTGCGGCGAGGCGGAGGAGTAGGATCCCTTGCCCGCTTGGCGGGGGCGGTGGCGGTGGCCCGGGAAGATCCCGCTCCAGTTGCCGCTGCTGCGTGCGGCGCTCCCGCGGCAACATTGCTTGCCGTGGTAGAGCACGTTGCACGGCTCGGCGGCTGTTGACCCGGCTGCCGCCCCACTACGTCCGCGCCCCTGCGAAGACGCCTTCTTGGCGGGGCCGGGGGCTCCGCCTGCGGCAAGCCTTCTGAAGGCTCAGGCTCTTCCTCGCCGGCATCGCTCGGCTCAGCTTCAGAACCAGCAGGCTCTTCCTCGCCAATGAACTCCGCGCGCTCGGCGAGGTTTGCCACCTCCGCAGCCTCCGCCTCCTTCACGGTGAACCCGAACACGCCCACGGCAGCTGCGGCCGCAACCTCTTCCGCCCTAGTGGCGATGCGCTGCAGCTCCTCATCGGTGGTGTCACGGGTGAGGCTCTTTTGCTCGTCAGCGTGGACCGGCACTTCTTCAAGTTGTCGAAGAACGCTTGCACGACGTCATCTGCAGGCTCTTGCCAAGTTGGAACGATTCCGTGTGAATCGCACAACGGCATCATGGCGCGGATCCGGTCAAGCGAAGAATTGTTGCATAATGGGACGACGCCCCTCGGCAGCATGAATGGGTGCTCGGGGTCGCATTTGAACAACTCCAGGAGCATTGCATCCAGCTCCAAGACGGTGAAGTTGCAGTTGAGGCCCGGCCGCAGCCTCATGATGTCCGCCGAGTTCTTGAATTCCCAGGCAGGCCTCCCCCTCTCCTGCAGGGGGGCGATGCGGCGGCGGAGGAAATCTGCGCCTACAGCGCCTACAGTGAGCCCGGCAAGCCTGAGGCGAAGAATCCTAGTGATGGCGATCTTCAGCCTCTCGTCTTCCGGGGCCACGTTGCTCCAGTCATTGCTGCGCACTATTGGAGCTTGGCGCACGGCGGTGAAGGGCTGCGGATTCTCCTCGACGATCCAGCACCACTCCGCTCTCCACTCATCCCACTTGCTGCGGAGCTCACCCTCCAAGTACGCCTCCTTCTTGCCGACTCTCGAGATCCAGGCGATCCCTCCGGCAAGCGGCTCTCCTCTCTCTACCCGAGGTATGAAGAAGTGGCCGAAAAGGGCAACATTGGGGTGGACTCCAACAAAGTTTTCGCACAAATGTGCAAAAACTGCCATGGTCAGAACGGCGTTGGGGGTGAAGTCAAGGAGGCGGAAGCCGTAGGTGTTCATGATATCACAGAAGAACTCCGAGAAGGGCGGGCAGAGCCCGCAATAGAAGAATAGCGCGAAGAATGGGTACCCGTTTGGAGCCAGCTCCGAAGCAGCGGCCGGGAGTACCCTCGTGCGCGGATGCGCACGCGTCTCCGTCGCCCAAAAGAGGTAGAAGTACTCCCTCAGCTCCTGCACGCCGAGCTGGGGGAGAAGATCGCCCGCTCCTTCCACAGCGCCGCGAGCCGCTGCGCCTCGGCTGACTTCACGCCCTTTCCCTTGTCGGCTTTCGGAGCCATGGCGGAGGTGGTGGGGGAGGTCGACGGCGTTGGTGATGCTGGTGGCAATGGGGGGCGGAGCGCTGCTCTCTCGGCTTCGGGAAGAAGGGGGGGCGGCGGAGGTTCGTGAAGATGGAGTAGTAGCAACCAGCAAGGGGGAACGAACTGCCCCTGTTTCCTCTGCTTATAAAGAGGGACGGGGCAGACCTTTCGCCCTTCCGAATAAAGAACCACCCATGATCTCTCCCACGATACTGCATTCAACGTGTGCCGTTAGGGGAGAGCGCGGTGGATACGGAGCAAGATTCGGCGTGGCCCAGCCCGCGTGTGCCCGTGCCCTGTCTTGGGCCTGGCCCAACAGCGCTCGGCACTGTGTTTGGCCCAGGCCCGGGGGCTCCTGTCGGTGTACTAGAATAGGGGTACCCTAGTACCCCGAACTTGTGCACGGGCAGTTACAGCACCCCACGGCAAGACTTGCCGGGCGAACGCCAAGACCCTCCGTGGTTCCCTTGGAGCCATTCAAGAACAAAGTATTTAAGCTCAGAAGACAAGGCCCCGGCAAGAGGAGTTTGCCGGGAAGGCCAACCAAGGCACTTCAAGGAACTTGCCGCGACGCGCCACACGCTCCGGCAAGGCAACAAGGCCGCGGCAAGAGGAGCTTGCCGGGAAGACCAACCAAGGTACCTCGAGACCCGGCGAGCGACAAGCTTCCGAACCCGACAAGATAGCAGCAGCTCCAAGGCGCTTGCCGCGGCAGGCGGCCACTCTGTACCCACGCTCCAGCGCATCCACCAACGTGTGGATCTGGGGGCCTCTCCAGGCGTGCGTGGCGGGAGGCTGTGCAGCCAACGGTGCGCAGTGGCATGCGAAGCTGACAAGATCGCCATCGTGGCGAGCGGTGACGCCCCTAACGGTCCTTTTCTGCACTGTTCGGGCGACTCAGACGGGCATTTAATGCCCTTTTCCCCTGCCGTCAGGGTTAGGTAGGGTGCACTGTAACTGTACCAACCACCTCACTTTTTACATTTGTACCCTTCTCTGCGTTGCCACCTGTCGGTGACCCCTTTAGCGTATAAAAGGAGGCCCATGCGCAATGTAGAGGGGGTTCGGTTCGGTTCGGTTCGGTTTGGTTCGGTTCGACTCATTCAGAACCCAGAAAACACTTAGCTCTCGCGGGCAAGAACACAAGATAATACAACCAGACAAGCAGCAATAGGAGTGTTATCTCTCCGGAGAGCTCCGAAGCTGGGTAAACCGCTCGTGTGCCTCGCCTCGATCTACTCTTCGTGCGATCTCCGCCCCCCGCCGAACCGAAAGGGGCCCGGTCCGCCGGCCCCATAGGTGTTCGTGGATCAGTTTCCCCCGACATTTACAAATCTGAATGTTTTGCCATACTTGAATATGGTTATGATAATTATGCTTCTAATGTCTATGTTAAACCATATATTGAGAAATTCTCCGCTGTCCAAGAAGAGATTAATATTTTGCAGGAAGCTATGGAAGAAGAAATTGATGAAACTGTGAGCTCATTGGATGAAAAAGATGATGAGGAGAGCGAAGAACAAAAGGAGGAAGAGCGGATTAGCTACCCGTGCCCACCTTCCAATGAGAGTAACTCTTCAACTCATACATTGTTTACTTCCCCTTCGTGCTTACCGAAGGATGATTGCTATGATGATTGCTATGATCCCGTTGATTCTCTTGAAATATCGCTTTTTGATGATGCTTGCTATGCTTGTGGCCAAGATGCCAATATGAATTATGCTTATGGAGACGAACTTGCTATAGTTCCTTATGTTAAACATGAAATTGTTGCTATTTCACCCACGCATGATAGTCCTATTATCTTTTTGAAATCTCCCGATTACGCTATATCGAAGAAGTTTGTGCTCATTAAGGATTATATTGATGGCTTGCGTTTTATTACTACAGATGATGATTTTGATAGATATAATATGCATGTGCTTGCTGCTCCTACTTGCAATTATTATGAGAGAGGAACTACATCTCCGCCTCTTTATGTTTCCAACACGATAGAATTGCAAGAAACTGTTTATACTATGCATTTGCCTTTACTATGTGTGCCTGAATTGTTCTTTTATGACATGCCGATGCATAGGAAGAGAGTTAGACTTCGTGGTTTCTCGATATATGTTACTTTGTGCTCACTATTAAATTACAAATCATTGTTAATTAAAAGTGGCTTTGATATACCTTGGGATCCGGGTGGATCCATTACTTGAGCACTAAATGCCTAGCTTAATGGCTTTAAAGAAAGCGCTGCCAGGGAGACAACCCGGAAGTAGAGAGTCATTTATTTCTGTTGAGTTCTTTTATATAGTTTAAAAACAAAAGAATAAAGAGTGGAACATAAAAACTATTCATAAAGGAAAGTGAAAGTGAGAAAGACAAGCATTGTTGAAGTGGGAGCTAGCCTTGAACTTTGTTCATGCTCACAGAAACTTTGTGAATCTTGATTACAGAAACTTTTCATCAAAAAATAATTATCCCCTTATACAATTCCATTGTATTATAAAAATAATGTGCCAAGGTTTGCCTTTAGGATGTTTACAATGCTTGTTGGTTTGTACGGTGCAGGACAAAAACTTTGGCTGTAGTGCGCGATTTTACATTTTTAACTCGAACGTCAAGTGGGTCTGATTCCTTTTGCACTGTCTTACTGTACAGTGTTTTTATTTTACCTAATTGTTGTAGAATTTTTGGGGTATAGAAGTATGGTGGATGTTCAGATTGCTACAGACTGTTCTGTTTTTGACAGATTCTGTTTTTGATGCATAGTTTGCTTGTTTTGATGAATCTATCAATTTATATTAGTGGACTAAGCCATGGAAAAGTTATATTACAGTAGACACAATGCAAAAATAAAATATGAATTGGTTTGCTACAGTACTTAGAGTGGTGATTTGCTTTATTATACTAACGGATCTTACCGAGTTTTTTGTTGAAGTTTTTTGTGGATGAAGTGTCTAAGCGAGGAGGTCTTGATATGATGAAAAGGAAAAGAGGCAAGAGCTCAATCTTGGGGATGCCCAAGGCACCCCAAGTAAATATTCAAGGAGACTCAAGCGTCTAAGCTTGGGGATGCCCCGGAAGGCATCCCTCTTTCTTCAACAAGTATCAGTATGTTTTCGAATTCATTTCGTTCATGCATTATGTGCAAGTCTTGGAGCGTCTTTTGCATTTAGTTTTCATTTTTCTTTTATGCACCATGCTGGTATGAGATATACCTTGGTTGATTTATAGAATGCTCATTGCACTTCACTTATATCTTTTGAGTATGGATTTATAAAATGCTTCATGTGCTTCACTTATATCATGTGAAGTTTGGATTGCCTGTTTCTCTTCACATAGAAAACCGCCATTTGTAGAATGCTCTTTTGCTTCACTTATATTTGTTAGAGCGTGCGCATATCTTTTGTAGAAAGAATTAAACTCTCTTGCTTCACTTATATCAATTTAGAGAGATGACAGGAATTGGTCATTCACATGGTTAGTCATAAAATCCTACATAAACTTGTAGATCGCTGAATATGATATGTTTGATTCCTTGCAATAGTTTTGGGATATAAAGATGGTGATATTAGAGTCATGCTAGTGGGTGGTTGTGGATTGTAGAGACACTTGTGTTCAGGTTTGCAAGTCCCGTAGCATGCAAGTATGATAACCGTTGTGTGACAAATTTGAAGCATGGGGTGTTTCTTTGATTGTCTTCCTTATGAGTGGCAGTCGGGGACGAGCGATGGTCTTTTCCTACCAATCTATCCCCTAGGGGCATGCGTAGTAGTACTTTGCTTCGAGGGCTAATAAACTTTTGCAATAAGTACATGAGTTCTTTATGACTAATGTGATTCCATGGATTATACGCACTTCTACCTTTCCATCATTGCTAGCCTCTTCGGTACCGTGCAGTGCCCTTTCTCACCTTGAGAGTTGGTGCAAACTTCGCCGGTGCATCCAAACCCCGTGATATGATACACTCTATCACACATAAGCCTCATTATATCTTCCTCAAAACAGCCACGATACCTACCTATCATGGCATTTCCATAGCCATTCCGAGATATATTGCGATGCAACTTCCATCATCATCATATACATGACTTGAGCATTCATTGTCATATTTTCTTTGCATGATCGTAAGATAGCTAGCATGATGTTTTCATGGCTTGTCCGTTTTGATGTCATTGCTATGCTAGATCATTGCACATCCCGGTACACCGCCGGAAGCATTCATATAGAGTCATATCTTTGTTCCAGTGTCGAGTTGTAATATCGAGTTGTAAGTAAATAAAAGTGTGATGATCATCATTATAGAGCATTGCCCCATAAAAAAAGAAAAAATAAAAAAATAAAAAAAAGGAAGGGCCAAAGAAGCCTAAATAAAAAAGGGGGCCAAAGAAGCCCACCCAAAAAGAACAAAAAAGGAAACAAAAAGAAAAAGGAAAGGGGCAATGTTACTATACTTTTTCCACACTTGTGCTTCAAAGTAGCACCATGTTCTTCATATAGATTGTCTCCTATGTTGTCACTTTCATATACTAGTGGGAATTTTCATAATAGAACTTGGCTTGTATATTCCAACGATGGGCTTCCTCAAATGCGCTAGGTCTTCATGAGCAAGCAAGTTGGATGCACACCTACTTAGTTTCTTTTGTTGAGCTTTCATACACTTATAGCTCTAGTGCATCCGTTGCATGGCAATCCCTACTCCTCACATTAACATCAATTGATGGGCATCTCCATAGCCCGTTGATTAGTCGCGTCGATGTGAGACTTTCTCCCTTTTTGTCTTCTCCACATAACCTCCATAATTATATTCCATTCCACCTATAGTGCTATATCCATGGCTTGCGCTCATGTATTGCGCGAGGGTTGAAAAAGCTGAAGCGTGTTAAAAAGTATGAACCAATTGCTCGGCTCGTCATCGGGGTTGTGCATGATGGGAGCATTTTTGTGTGACGAAAATGAAGCATGGCCAAACTGTATAATTTTGTAGGGATAAGCTTGCTTTGGCCTTGTTGTTTTGAAAAGACATGATTGCTTTATTGGTACGCTCAAAGTATTATTGTTTTTTTATGTCAAATGATAGACTATTGCTTTGAATCACTTGTATCTTAATATTCATGCCATGATTAGACATATGATCAAGATTATGCTAGGTAGCATTCCACATCAAAAATTATCTTTTTTATCATTTACCTACTCGAGGACGAGCAGGAATTAAGCTTGGGGATGCTGATACGTCTTCGTCGTATCTATAATTTTTGATTGTTCCATGCCAATATTGTTCAACTTTCATATACTTTTGGCAACTTTTTACACTATTTTTGGGACTAACATATTGATCCAGTGCCAAGTGCCAGTTCCTGTCTGTTGCATGTTTTATGTTTTGCAGAAAACCAATATCAAACGGAATCCAAATGGGGTAAAAACGGATGGAGAATTATTTTGGAGTATTTGGGATTTTCCGGAGGAAGAATCAAGAGCGAAATGGTGTCCGGGGTGGCCACGAGACAGGGGGGCACGCCCTCCCCCCGGGGGCGCCCTGGACTCTCGTGGGCCACCTGTAAGGCGGTTGACGCTCTTATTTTGCCGCAAGAAAACTAATTTTACGAGAAAAATATGGGCGAAAGATTCACCCCAATCGGAGTTACGGATATCCAGATATAAAGGAAACGGTGAAGGGACAGAAAGAGGGAACACAGAAATAGAGAGATAGATCCAATCTCGGAGGGGCACTCGCCCCTCCCAAGCCATGGGAGCCAAGGACCAGAGGGGAAACCCTTCAACCATCTAGGGAGGAGGTCAAGGAAGAAGAAGAAGAAGGGGGCCTCTCTCCCCCTTGCTTTCGGTGGCGCTGGAACGCCGCCGGGGGCCATCATCATCACCGTGATCTTCACCAACACCTCCATCATCTTCATCAACATCTCCATCACCTTCCACCTTCTATCTACAGTGGTCCACTCTCCCGCAACCCGTTGTACCCTATACTTGAACATGGTGCTTTATGCTTCATATTATTTTCCAATGATGTGTTGCCATCCTATGATGTCTGAGTAGATTTCTATTGTCCTACCAGTGATTGATAAATTGCTATGATTGGTTTGAGTTGCATGTTTTATTATTTGTGTTGTCCTATGGTGCCCTCCGTGTCGCGCAAGCGTGAGGGATTCCCGCTGTAGGGTGTTGCAATGCGTTCATGATTCGCTTATAGTGGGTTGCGTGAGTGACTGAAACACAAACCCGGGTAAGTAGGTTGTTGCGTATGGGATAAAGAGGACTTGATGCTTTAATGCTATGGTTGGGTTTTACCTTAATGAATCTTTAGTATATGCGGATGCTTGCTAGAGTTCCAATCATAAGTCCATATGATCCAAGTAGAGAAAGTATGTTAGCTTATGCCTCTCCCTCAAATAGAATTGCAATAGTGATTACCGGTCTAGTAACATAGTCAATTGCTTAGGGACAATTTCATAACTCCTACCACCACTTTTCCACACTCGCTATATTTACTTTATTGCATCTTTATCTAAACAGCCCCTAGCTTTTATTTGCGTGCTCTTTATTATCTTGCAAACCTATCCTATCACACCTACAAAGTACTTCTAGTTTCATACTTGTTCTAGGTAAAGCAAATGCCAAGCGTGCGTAGAGTTGTATCTGTGGCCGATAGGACTTGAGAGACTATTTGTTTTACCTTTAGCTCCTCGTTGGGTTCGACACTCTTACTTATCGAAAGAGGCTACAACTATCCCGTATACTTGCGGGTTATCAAGGGGGCAGAGAACCCTCTTCTTGCTCCTCCTCAATGATGCCAAAGTAGAAGACCATGGGGTGCTCATACCGGGGCGCCATGGACGAGGTGTGTGTGTTGAATTGGATAAGGGAATGGTGCAAGAGAAGGGACGACCGCTATCTTAAAGTTGTCGTTGGCGAGCTCACCATTAAGAAGACGTGGATGGATAGGCAGCCGGAGGGGCGGTCAAAGGCTATCGTGGCCTTATATCTCTCCTCGAGTATGCACAGATAACCAGGGCGGTCTGACGCCCATTGGTTAAAGGCGCGTCTTCCAGCTAGAATCTCTGATGCGACCAGCTCGCACGCCTAAATGTTGACTACAGACATGCCTCCAGTCCGGTCGCCTACAAACATGCAACCAAGCCGCATGAACGTAGCCTGCACAGATTGTCGGCATTTTGGCAACCAGGGTACCTAGACATGCCTGCCTGCAGCCCACGGCGTGGCTCCATCAACGGCCTGGTATGGCCCATCTCCAACCATGACAAGGCAAGACTCTCGCGAGGGGCCAAGCCTCGTGAGGCAGACGACATCAAGACCTCCTGAAGGAGCGGCCTTCCCAGGCGGCCTCTTGAGGAGCGAAAAGTTCTATGCAAGTACTCACCTCATGAGGTTGAGGTGACGCCAGCCATGACGACCAAGACCAGGAGCGTGCTAGCAGGCGCAGAGCGGCAGGTTTCCTCTTTGGTGCTAAGGAGGCAAGCACAGGTGTGGAGTCCCAAGTAATTAGCCAAAGGTTGTCGTTTGTGTGCAACAAGACCAGGACCGCCAGAACAGCAGGATGGCTGTCATCGTCGAGCCCACCACAACGTCACGATCAGAAGCTTTGCAGGCAAAGACCACTGTTCGTCAGGATCAGATGTACTACTTCTCCCCTTTCGAAATTGGCCATTGTGGGATCCCTTCCCGCATAAGTTTTGAGGGAAGAGGACCGATGCCACTATAAATATAGCCTAGCCACCACCATAGCAGGGATCAGACCCCCCGAGACCGAACCCCTTGAGATCATCATAAGAACTAGCCTCCTAACGCTGTTCTTTCCCTTGTACTAGTTCATCCTCAGCCTCCGCGAGGCTAATCCACCACAGAGCAGGAGTAGGGTTTTACACCGCAAGGTGGCCTGAACCTGGGTAAACTGTCTTGCCCACTTCCTTCCCATTCATCGAGCTAGGTCGTGATAGCAGCGAGTCGATCGGCTAGAGAGGTTGATTTCTCCGCACACATCCCTGATTTCGTACCTTTCTTGGGTCTGCGGAGCCCGGAATCCGACATTTGGCGTGCCAGGTAGGGGGCATGTCGAAGCCTCTCTTTCGTCGGTTGTTTTGCCATGGCTCTGCTGTTCTCATGGCGGACGCTCGTCGAGTTCGTGATGAGCACTGGGCAGCCCTCGCCGCGCGCGTCGCTCAGACGGCACCCACCAGCAACGGCGCTCCCCGCCGCTCCCCGTTGTCTGTGGCCAATGCCGCAACCGGCCCTGCAGCCCACGAGTAGAAAGATTCATCGCTACTGCCCTCCATGCAATGCGACGGCCACACCGCCACTCCGTTGTTGACCACAGCTGCTGCCTCGTCCTCCCATGCCCGTCACGGGCCAATAACTGCACAGTCGGTGCCGCTCACGGTGCGCGAGCTTTTGCGCTACCGTCCGGCCAATGACCTCTACAAGGACTGGCTGGACCGCATCACCGAGCTCGTCAGTGCTGCTGGAGAGGCTCCTGTGTTGTCTCTTTCACTGCCTCCCCCGTAGCCCCAGGCGGGCGACGTGGCTCACGGCGCGCCTCCTCCTCCCCTTAAGCAAAATGTCGTCCCCGAGCCAAGGTGTGAGGCCTCTCAGCGCGACCAGCCGCGAAGGGCACCCACACACGATGAAGAAAGCTGCCAGGTCGTGCAACGGCCGCAAGGAGAGGCGCATGCGCTCCTAGCTCCTCCGGCGCCCGCCCCAAGACTGTGTGCAACCCGAGGTGGTTACGTGTGGGCGTCAAGACCTGGCTCCCCCTCCGCGGCGAGCCCCTGTGGCCACGGAGGGGTGCCAAGAGTTCACTCCAGAGCTTCGCTGTGTCATCTGGCCCGACAAGTTCAATCCGGATCTTCCTCCGCGCTATGACGGCACTCCCAACCCGACCGAGTTCCTTCTGCTCTACGAGCTGAGCATCGAGGCGGCGAGTGGTGATGAGAAGGTTTTGGTGAACTGGGTCCCCATGTCTCTCAAGGATGGTGCGCCCTCGTGGCTCCTGAACCTCCTGGTGGGATCGATCTCCTCCTGGTACGAGTGGCGGGAGCATTTCATTGCCAACTTCCAAGGCACCTGCGATCGCGCTCCTGCAGCTGGCGACCTGCAGCGCATCAAGCAACAACCAAGAGAGACCTTGCACAAATACGCTTCACCAACATCTGCCTCAAGATCCCCAAGGTGTCGGACGAGGCCATCATCTCAGCATTCACTGATGGCGTCCGGGACGTCTAGATGAAGGGGGAGCTTGCCATACACGAGGACCTGTGCTCGGCTCTGGAGATGTTCAATATGGCGACCAGGTGCGCAAGGGTAGAAGAAGGTCGTCTCTCGCTCCTCGAGCTCCCTGAGGCCGACCCAAAATACAACAAGGCCAAGGTGAAGGACGTGAAGCACAAGGGCCCGGTGGTGCTCACGGCCGAGCCTGAGATGAAGCGCGGCTGTGATCACCCTGAGTCTTCCAAAGGCAACCGCCCGTTCTGTGTCTTCCACAACGTGCACAGCCACAAGACCAACGACTGCCAAGAGCTCAGGGCCATCCGGGATGGGCACCTCGGCCGCCACCCTGAGCGCAACGATCGTGGCTACGGCTGCGGAGGAGGTCACGGCGGAGGCCGTTGGGACGATCATGGCCCCCGTCAGGGTTGGCGCGACCAGCCTCGTGAAGACTGCTGGCAGGACCAGCCTTGCGACGGTCCACGACAGGACCAGCCTCGTGAGAACCATCCTCAGGGCAACGCTGCCTTCCTCCGCTGCCACTGCCACCAAGAAGGAAAGAAGACCACCGCCAGGACAATGGGGCTGGGGGCTTCCAAGAGCCTCGTGCTATCGCCTGCATCTTGGGAGGCGCTCAGGCCCCTGCCTCCCATTGCATCTTCAAGTAGTTTGCTTGTGAGGTGAACGCGGCCCACCCCAAGCTCGAGGCGTCGCATCCACTCAGTTGGTCAAAGTGCTCCATCACCTTCGACTCTTCGGACCAGCTCAAATGCGTGGCCACTTCAAGCGCGCTCCCAATGCTCTACTCACCAACCATCAACAACGTTCTCGTCACCAAGACACTCATTGATGGTGGCACTAGGCTCAATGTCCTCTCTGTTGAGACATTTGACAGGCTCTAGGTGCCATACGACCAGCTTCAGCCCACCAAGCCATTCTTAGGAGTAACCGACGGCTCTACTCACCCCATAGGGCAGATTTGTCTCCCCATCACCTTCGGCAAGCGCGACAACTACCGTACCAAGCTCATCGACTTCAACATCGCTCACACTCGCCTGTCGTACAACGCCATACTCCGGTACAGAGCCCTCGCTAAGTTCATGGCAACAACTCACCACGGCTACAACGTCCTCAAGATGCCAGGAAGCTGTGGCATCATCACGGTCGTCCGCGATGAGAATGACGCGGTGTGCTCCCTCGAGCGTGCCTACCAGGCTGCAGCGGTCGAGAGCTCAAATGGCGAGGGAGCCACCCATCCCCCTGAGGTCGCCCCAAGAAGAAGAAGCAGCTCCTCCTCAGGGGCCCTCAAGAGGCTAGGGTGCCTGATGATCGCGCTTTAGGCCCCTCGCCCTCTATTGGGGTTCCTTTCCCTCTCACATAGGAAGGCGAGCCTGGCACCCCCCTCGGGTTGGGCTCGGGGGATCTTATCTAGAGGGCCTCTGACCTGGCCAGCGTCACGAGGGAGGCGTTCGGGCACCACGTGGAGGTGTGCTTCAACACGCGCCTCCGGGAGAAAAGCATAGGGTGCGAAGCACCAACCGCGCAGGACTTCATCATCAGGGCAATCGAGGATCTTCAGGAGGCACAGGCCATGCAAGGCGAGCACTGGCCCACGTCGCTCAATGCAGCTGCCACCCAGGACATGAGCGGCGAGCTGCTCGTGTGCGTCAACATCCCGGGCCTCAACATGGCTGCTTCTCAGGAGCACTTCTGGCCATCCCGTGTTGGTCGGTGTGGAGGCCACCCGCACAGCTACGTCTGCATGTTGTTCGGCCTGCCAGGCGCGGCTGCCTCGCTCCAGCGCTGCATGCAGGGCATCCTGGGTCTCATGAAGCTAGGCGCTAGGCAGTCCTGATGGAGGAGGAGCTGGAGCCTTTGGACCCCCCTGAGACTCAGGAGCCTGCTGGCTCATGAGGAGCAACTTCTGCCACGCATCTCTAGCTACTTCAACACCTCTACCACAATGGTGCCAGGTGACTTTTTATTTTGTTCAGTTGAGGGCGCCCCTCGGGCTGCATTATCCTCAAGCTGTATGGGTCCGCCCTGTAGCGTGTATCATTTTTAGCATCTATCAGAATTGCCTTCACGCTTTTATGAGCTGCTTTATATTATTACCTGCGTGTTTGGTGCTTCGCCACCATGAACGTCGTGCGCCCGCCCGCGACCGCCTCATGATTAAGGACCGGCACGACGTTTGTGCTCGTATCCATCTCTGCAGCGTCGCTAAAACCAGTGGCTGAGCTCTTGATACGTCTCCAACGTATCTATAATATTTTATTGTTCCATTCTATTATATTATCTTTTTTGGATGTCTAATAGGGATTTATATGCTATTTTACATTATTTTGGGGACTAACCTATTAATCGAGGGCCCGGTGCCAGTTTCTGTTTTTTGCCTATTTTAGAGTTTTGCAGAAAAGGAATACCAAATGGAGTCCAAACAGAATGAAACCTTCGTGGTGATCTTTCTTGGACCGAAAGCAAACCAGAAGACTTGGAGATGAAGTTGGAGATGCAATGAGGTAGCCACGAGGAAGGAGGGCGCGCCCAACGGGGTAGGGCGCGCCCTCCACCCTCATGGGCCCCTTGTGGCTCCCCTGACCTAGTTCCTTCGCCTATATATACTCTTATACCCTAAAAACATCCAGGAGAGCCACGAAACCACTTTTCCACCGCAACAACCTTCTGTACCCATGAGATCCCATCTAGGGGCTTTTTCCAGGATCCTGCTGAAGGGGTAGGAACTTAATTATTATAATTGTTCTTTAATAGATTCTGTTTTTCGCGTGTTGTTTGCTTATTTTGATGAATCTATGAGTAGTATCGGGGGGTATGAACCATCGAGAAGTTGGAATACAGTAGATATTACACCAATGTAAATAAAGAATTAGTTCACGACAGTACCTTAAAGAGGTGATTTATTTTCTTATACTAACGGAGCTCATGGGATTTTCTGTTGAAGTTTTGTGTTGTGAAGTTTTCAAGTTTTTGGTAAGGATTTGGTGGATTTTGGAATAAGGAGTGGCAAGAGCCTAAGCTTGGGGATACCCAAGGCACCCCAAGGTAATATTCAAGGACAACCAAAAGCCTAAGCTTGAGGATGCCCCGGAAGGTATCCCCTCTTTCGTCTTCGTATATCGGTAACTTTACTTGAGGCTATATTTTTATGCACCACATGATAGGTGTTTTGCTTGAAGCGTCTTGTATGATTTGTGTCTTTGCTTTTTAGTTTACCACAATCATACTTGCTGTACACACCTTTTGGGAGAGACACGCATGAATCATGATTTATTAGAATACTCTATGTGCTTCACTTATATCTTTTGAGCTAGACAATATTGCTCTAGTGCTTCACTTATATCTTTTTAGAGCACGGCAGTGGTTTTATTTTATAGAAATTGTTGAACTCTCATGCTTCACTTATACTATTTTGAGAGTATTTTAGAACAACATGGTAATTTGCTTTGGTTATAAAATTAGTCCTAATATGATGCGCATCCAAGATGGATATAATAAAAACTTTCATATAAAGTGCATTGAATACTATGAGAATTTTGATTCTTTATGATTGTTTTGAGATATGAAGATGGTGATATTAGAGTCATGCTAGTAGAGTAATTGTGAATTCTAGAGATACTTGTGTTAATTTTTTTGATTCCCGTAGCATGCACGTATGGTGAACCGTTATGTGATGAAGTTGGATTATGATTTATTTATTGATTGTCTTCCTTATGTGTGGAGGTCGGGATCGCGCGATGGTTAACTCCTACCAACCCTTCCCCTAGGAGCATGTGTGTAGTACTTTGTTTTGATGACTTGTAGATTTTTGCAATAAGTATGTGAGTTCTTTATGACTAATGTTGAGTCCATGGATTATACGCACTCTCACCCTTCCACCATTTCTAGCATCTCTTGTGTCGCGCAACTTTTGTCGGTACCATAACACCCACCATTACCTTACTCAAAACAGCCACCATACCTACCTATTATGGCATTTCTATAGCCATTCTGAGATATATTTCCATGCAACTTTCCACCATTCCGTTTATTATGACACGCTTCATCATTGTCATATTGCTTTGGATGATCATGTAGTTGACATCGTATTTGTCGTGAAGCCATCGTTCATAACTTTTTCATACATGTCACTATTGAATCATTGCACATCCCGGTACACCGCCAGAGGCATACACATAGAGTCATATTTTGTTCTTAGCATTGAGTTGTAAGTAAATAAAAGTGTGATGATCTTTATTATTAGAGCATTGTCCCATGTGGGGAAAGGATGATGGAGACTATGATTCCCCCACAAGTCAGGATGAGACTCCGGACGAAAAAAAGAGGCCATAAAAAAGAGAGAGAAGGCCCAAATAAAAAAAATGAGAGAAAAAGAGAGAAGGGGCAATGTTACTATCCTTTTTCCATACTTGTGCTTCAAAGTAGCACCATGATCTTCATGACAGAGAGTCTCCTATGTTGTCACTTTCATATACTAGTGGGAATTTTCATTATAGAACTTGGCTTGTATATTCCAATGATGGGCTTCCTCTAAGTGCCATAGGTCTTCGTAAGCGAGCAAGTTGGATGCACACCCACTTAGTTTCTTTTTGAGCTTTCATACACTTATAGCTCTAGTGCATCTGTTGCATGGAAATCCCTACTCACTCACATTGATATCTATTGATGGGCATCTCCATAGCCCGTTGATACGCCTAGTTGATGTGAGACTATCTTCTCCTTTTTGTCTTCTCCACAACCACCATTCTATTCCACCTATTGTGCATTGTCCATGGCTCACAGTCATGTATTGCGTGTAGATTGAAAAAGTTTGAAAATACTAAAGTATGAAACGATTGCTTGGCTGAAACCGTGGTTATGCATGATTTAAACATTTTGTGTGATGAAGATAGAGCATAGCCCGACTATATGATTTTGTAGGATAGCTTTCTTTGGCCATGTTATTTTGAGAAGACATGATTGCTTTGTTAGTATACTTGAAGTATTATTGTTTTTATGTCAATGTTAAACTTTTGTCTTGAATCTTTCGGATCAGAACATTCATGCTACCATAAATAAAATTACATGGATAAATATGTTGGGTAGCATTCCACATTAAAAAATATGTTTTTATCATTAACCTACTCGAGGACGAGCAGGAACTAAGCTTGGGGATGCTTGATACGTCTCCAATGTATCTATAATTTTTGATTGTTCCATGCTATTATATTATCTGTTTTGGATGTCTAATAGTGATTTATATGCTATTTTATATTATTTTTGGGACTAACCTATTAACCGAGGGGCCGGTGCTAGTTTTGGCTTTTTTGCCTATTTTAGAATTTTGTAGAAAAGGAATACCAAACGGAGTCCAAACGGAATGAAACCTTCGCGATGGTCTTTCTTGGACCGAAAGCAAACCAGAAGACTTGGAGATGAAATCGAAGACGCAATAAGGCAGCCACAAGGCAGGAGCGCGTACCCAAGGGGGTAGGGCGTGCACCCCACCCTCATGGGCCCCTCATGGCTCCCCTGACCTAGTTCCTTCTCCTATATGTACTCTTATACCCTAAAACATCCAGGAGAGCCACCAAACCACTTTTCCACCGCCGCAAGCTTCTATACCGATGAGATCCCATCCAGGGGCCTTTTCCGGCGTCCTGCCGGAGGGGGATTCGATCAGGGAGGGCTTCTACATCAACACCATTACCTCTCCGATGAAGCGTGAGTAGTTTACCACAGACCTTCGGGTCCATAGTTACTAGCTAGATGGATTCTCCTCTCTCTTTGATTCTCAATACCATGTTCTCCTAGATGTTCTTGGAGATCTATTTGATGTAATACTCTTTTGTGGTGTGTTTGCCGAGATCCGATGAATTGTGGATTTATGATCAAGATTATCTATAAATATTATTTCGTTCTTCTCTGAATTCTTATATGCATGATTTGATATCGTTGCAAGTCTCTTCGAATTATCGGTTTAGTTTGGCCTACTAGATTGATCTTTCTTGCAATGGGAGAAGTGCTTAGCTTTGGGTTCAATCTTGCAGTGTCCTTTCCCAGTGATAGTAGGGGCAGCAAGGCACGTATTGTATTGTTGCCATCAAGGATAACAAGATGGGGTTTTCATCATATTGCTTGAGTTAATTCCTCTACATCATGTCATCTTGCTTAATGCGTTACTCCGTTCTTTATGAACTTAATACTCTAGATGCATGTTGGATAGCAGTCGATGTGTGGAGTAATAGTAGTAGATGCGGGCAGGAGTCGGTCTACTTTACACGGACATGATGCCTATGTTCATGCTCATTTCCTTAGATGTCATCATAACTATGCGCTTTTTGTATCAATTGCTCGACAGTAATTTGTTCACCCGCCGTAATATTTGCTATCTCAAGAGAACCCGCTAGTGAAACCTATGGCCCTCGGGTCTCTCTTCCATTATATTGAATCTCGTTTACATCTTGCTGTTTTCCGATCTACTATTTTGCAATCTTTTACTTTCCGATCTATAAACCAAAAATATTTACTCTACCGTTTATCTATCAATATCATATCTCACTTTTCCAAGTGACCATGAAGGGATTGACAACCCCTTTATCGTGTTGGGTGCAAGTTGTTGATTGTTTGTGCAGGTATTCGGTGACTTGTGTGTTGTCTCCTACTAGATTGATACCTTGGTTCTCAAAACTGAGGGAATACTTACTTTACTTTGCTGCATCACCCTTTCCTCTTCAACGAAAAACCAATGCAAGCTCAAGAGGTAGCAGCTCTGTCTCGCGGGCCAGCCCCATGTACGTCACCTCCCGTGGCCCTTGGTACCTTGTTCTCGCATGAGCTAATCGTGAGTGGATAAATTAGGGCATGCAACACGGTGTCTCGCCGCCGTTGTTACTACGTGCCGGTTGTCTTTCTTTAGGATCGATGCATGAGAGACTGGGCATGGTGTCTGTGCTCGGGTCCGTCCCTGCAGCATCGACAAATCTAGCGGCTGAGCTCTGTTTGGCGGGTCGGCCCCGTTCACGTCACCTCCTGGGGTGGCTGGTGTTTGGCCTTCTCATGCAATCTCCTCCGGAGATTCACTCGGCGCATGTGACCTAACCATCTCACAGGTAGGGCCTCGTGAGTCCCGCGCTGGCTCACGTGTGCGCATATACACCTCCTCGAGTACTGCCGTGCAAGCCACGTGCCAGGACGGGGTTGTACACGCCCCGGAGTCTCCCCTCAGAGAGAGCTCCCACCCACGCATCAGTGGAAGCCCCATGCTGCACGCTGCCGGATGACACGGTCTAGGAGCGGCTATGCCCATGCAAGAGTGGAAGTGTCATGCTCCGCGCTGATGATAAACAACTGGAAGCACCCTAGCGGCTGCATCAACCTCAGGAGAGCCCTAGGGCTCGTCGTCCGGACCCACTGCACCAACTTTCCCTCGGGAGAGCCGCGCGAGGGGACTGGGCACAGGGGCTGCGTTTAGGTCACGCCTAACGCACGCCAGCATACCAAGTCTTTGGCACCTGGTCGTCTCGCGACCCTCCGAGGAGAAAGATGGCGAGAAAAGGTATGAGGACTCCAGATTAACCCGGACGCTGCTTGCACTTCCTTCACGAGGCCTTTCGTATGTCAAGAGGGACCCCTGAGCATCATGACTCAAGGGCCTCAGTGGTCACGTAGCCCCTCACCCCTTAGTCTCGTCCCAGCGATTCAGACGACCCAACGGTGGTTGAGGTATGCGCGGGGTCGGGGCTGCCGATGCAGAACACTAAAGCAAAATGGAAGGTAATCGAGCATAGAAAGGAAATCGCAGAATCCTAGTAGATTATTACAAAACATAATGTTTCACGAATTCAAAGCAGAAGTTCTTACGCCTCCACGAGGCACATTAAATTTTGCAGGATAAAGATGGGAAGTGCAGCCTTCAGTCTTGCTTGCTGCCACCAGGCGCCTTGGGGAGCGCATCCCCGATGGTACCGCTGTCGCCTTCGCCGCCGGCAGCGGTCGCCGCGGCCTCAGGGTCGATGCAGTGGAACTTCACCACCAGGGCCTCCACCAGCTCCTTCACGGCTTCGGCAGCAGCAACCAGGGACTCGAACGCCACCGACTCCAGCAGCGTGCCAAGGTCCAGGCTAGGTTATAGGAGATGGAGGTGGCTAAGGACACGCATCGCGGCCGCAATGAAGAGCACGCGACACTCCCCTTCCACCAGGGAGCCCACCATGGCGGTGATGTTCTATAGCACCTCGACAAGCTTGATGAGAAGACCGGGAAGGCCACCATCTGGGATCACCAGTGGCTCATCGTACCCCTCCCCGTAAAGGGAGCAAAGGGCCATGCGGGACTTCCGCTCGAAGGAAGCGAAGGCGTCGCGCCCAGCCTTCTCGGATGCGGCAAGTATTTTCTCCCTGGCCTCCAGCTTGGTCGTCTCCTTGGAGACGTGCTTGGTGTGGGATGCTTGGGCTGCTTACACTTCCACCTTCAGCTTCTCCAGGCGGCTCCTCTCCATGGCCTACTCTTCGGTCGCTTGCTACCGCTTGGCATCACGATCGGCGATCGCGGCCTCTCAGACCTTGAGCTCCTCCTCCCGTGCCTGGAGCTGACGCACATGAGAGGTCTGCTCCTCACAGAGCATCTTTAGCTTGGCCTCCAGCTCGCTGCAGCGACGCCTGGCGGATGCGGTGTTGGCCATAATAGTGTCGCGAGCTGCTACGGCTTCCGCAGCCTGCTTTTGGCCATCTGCGACGGCAGCCTCGGCCCGGCCCCAGACTGCCCTGATGGACGAGTCATCCAGGAGCCACCCCGAGATTACCTCCAGGCGCCCCATTGCTGCACACTCGTCAGCACCTCGAAGATCAGCCCGGAGTTGATCCGGCGTGGCGTAGGCCTCATCCAAAGCGTCGGGCCTGACGGAGGAGCCTTGATCTGCCGGCGTGAGAACCTGAGGAGGAGGTGGCACTGGCACATGTACTGGCTCTATCGCGACGACAGTGGAGGCAGGGGGCTCCGAGGTCTACGTGCCCTCTGTGGGACGTCAGGAACCGGCACCCCTGGACTCTGCTACGCCGTGGGAGCAGCATCCTCCTTCTTCTTCTTCACCCTGGGGCCCAGCCTGGCCGTCAGGAGAAAGACATTGTGAGCATGATGCCGTGATAGAAAGTCAAGGATGAGGTAAGGTACTTACTCATCATCGGCAATGTATGCTCTTTTCCTGCTCAGGATGGTGGCGCCCCCAAGCTTCTGCAGCAAGGGCCTTGCCACCACCGGAGGCCCAGCCGGACACGCGATAGGAGGCTCCCGAGCGGCAGCGGCAGGCGATGAGGTGAGAGTGCTACCCTGAGGATGTGCTGGAGCTGTTACCCCTTCGGGGCCCCGTGGATCAGCCTCCGCACTGGGGGTCCTCCCGGACCTCGTGACGACCCCCGTGGGGTGCGGGGATCCCCCGATCAAGCATTCCCCGGCATCATCATTGCCAGGAAGATCTCGGAGGAGCTCGTTCTACCGCGGAGGAGAAGTCTCCCCCATCCCTACCAGGATCACCTCCGAGTCCTCCTCCTCTTCTTTGCCATATATGGAGTCCTCGTCGGAGGACACCGGCATTTGGGAGTCAGGAGGCCCAAACAGCACGAGCCCTCGCTCTTTGAAGACCGGCATGCTGGCGGCCAGCTCCGCCCCGTCATCGCGGCGGTACAGCGGAAGGTGGGCTGCTAGGAGGCTGCCTAGATCCTTCCAGAGCAAGATCTACACGGCCTTGCTCAGCTCCTCGCTCGATAGGTCCCCTCGACATAGTCGGAGGTCGCCTTCTATGCCTTGGAGGTCCCACATGGGGCGCAAATGAACTTGGAGAGGGGTCAGGCGCTGCGTCAGGAACTCCCAGACGATCATGGCCCCGTCAGTGCCTCGTAGCCCATGTATTCCTGTAACTTCTTCAAGACCGGCGTCGCCCAGGGGTCGGTGAGCTTCTCATGAGACCATCAATCCAACTTCTCCAGCGGCTGATACGTCCATTTTGCATCATGCTTTTATATCAATATTTATTGCATTATGGGCTGTTATTACACATTATATCTCAATACTTATGGATATTCTCTCTTATTTTACAAGGTTTACCATGAAGAGGGGGGATGCCGGCAGCTGGAATTCTGGCTGAAAAAGGAGCAAACGTTGGAAACCTATTCTGCACAACTCCAAAAGTCCTGAAACTCCACTAAACCACCTTTTGGATTTATTAAGAATTTATGAGCAAAAGAAATAGGCCAGGGGGCCCACACCCTGTCCAGGAGACAGGGGGCGCCCCCCCTGTAGGGCGGGCCCCCTATCTCCTGGGCCCCTGGTGGGCTTCCAGCGACCATCTTCTGCTATATGAAGGGTTTTGTCCTGGAAAAATTCGTGGGCAAGCTTACAGGACGAAACTCCGCCGCCACAAGGCGGAACCTTGGCGGAATCAATCTAGGGCTCTGGCGGAGTTGTTCTGCCGGGGACACTTCCCTCCGGGAGGGGGAAATCATCACCAACGTCATCACCAACGATCCTCTCATCAGGAGGGGGTCAATCTCCATCAACATCTTCACCAGCACCATCTCCTCTCAAACCCTAGTTCATCTCTTGTATCCAATCTTGTATCCAAAACAACAAATTGGTACCTGTGGGTTGCTAGTAGTGTTGATTACTCCTTGTAGTTGATACTTATTGGTTTACTTGGTGGAAGATTATATGTTCAGATCCTTAATGCATATTATTACACCTCTGATTATGAACATGATTATGCTTTGTGAGTAGTTCCTTTAGTTCCTGAGGACATGGGTGAAGTCTTGCTATTAGTAGTCATGTGAATTTGGTATTCGTTTGATATTTTGATGAGATGTATGTTGTCTCTCCTCTAGTGGTGTTATGTGAACGTCGAATACATGACACTTCACCATTATTTGGGCCTAGAGGAAGGCATAGGGAAGTAATAAGTAGATGATGGGTTGCTAGAGTGATAGAAGCTTAAACCCTAGTTTATGCGTTGCTTCGTTAGGGGTTGATATGGACCCATGTGTTTAATGTTGTGGTTAGGTTTACCTTAATACTCCCTTTTGTAGTTGCGGATGCTTGCTATAGGGGTTAATCATAAGTGGGATGCTTGTCCAAGTTAGGGCAGTACCCAAGTATCGGTCCATCCACATATCAAATTATCAAAGTACCGAATGCGAATCATATGAACGTGATGAAACTGGCTTGACGATAATTCCCAATGTGTCCTCGGGAGCTCCCTCATTATTATTAGAATTTATCCAGGCTTATCCTTTGCTACATAAAGGATTGGGCCACCTTGCTGCACCTTATTTACTTTATTTACTTTTTCTCATTACTATTTATCTTATCACAAAACTATCTATCACCTACTATTTCAGTGCTTGCAGAGAAAACCTTATTGAAAACCGCTTATCATTTCCTTCTGCTCCTCGTTGGGTTCGACACTCTTATCGAAAGGACTACGATAGATCCCCTACACTTGTGGATCATCAAGACTCTTTTCTGGCGCCGTTGCCGGGGAGCGTAGCGCTCTTGGTGAGTGGAACTTGGTAAGGAAACATTTATATAGTGTGCTAAAATTTTCTGTTACTTGTCACTATGGAAACTAATCCTTTGAGTGGCTTGTTTGGGGTATCTTCACCCCAACCAGAAGAGCAAAGAGATGCTCCTCAACCTACTGAACTTTATGAAAATATTCACTTTGAGATTCCTTCGGGTATGATAGAAAAACTGCTGGCAAATCCTTTTGCAGGAGACGGAACATTGCATCCCGACTTACACCTTATCTTTGTGGATGAAGTTTGTGGATTATTTACGCTTGCAGGTATTCCCGATGATGTTGTCAAAAGGAAGGTCTTCCCTTTATATTTGAAGGGAGATGCAATGACATGGTATAGGCTATGTGATGACACGAGATCTTGGAATTATAAGCGATTAAAATTGGAATTTCACCAGAAGTTCTATCCTATGCATCTTGTTCATCGTGATCGTAATTATATATATAATTTCTGGCCTCGCGAAGGAGAAAGGATCGCTCAAGCTTGGGGGAGGCTTAAGTCAATGTTATATTCATGCCCCAATCATGAGCTCTCTCGGGAAATGATTATTCCGAATATTTATGCTCGGCTTTCTCTTGATAATCGCAACCTGCTCGATACTTCCTGTACTGGTTCCTATATGCTGAAGACTATTGATTTCAAATGGGACTTATTGGAAAGAATTAAACGCAACTCTGAAGATTGGGGTTCCGACGATGGTATGGAGTCAGGTATGACACCCAAGTTTGATTGTGTTAAATCTTTTATGGATACCGATGCTTTCCGTGAATTTAGCTCTAAGTATGGACTTGACTCTGAGATAGTAGCTACTTTTTGTGAAACTTTTGCTGCTCACGTTGATCTCCCTAAAGAGAAGTGGTTTAAATATAATCCTCCTGTTGAAGTGAAAGTAGTTGCACCTATTACAGTCGAAGAAAAGACTATTACATATAGTGATCCTATTATTCCTACTACTTATGTTGAAAAACCTCCTTTTCCTGTTAGGATAAAAGATCATGTTAAAGCTTCGACTATTGTTCGTAAGAGTAATACTAGGACTTATACACCTCCTAAGCAAATTAATGTTGAACCTAGTATTGCTATGATTAAAGATCTCTTGGATGAAGACTTACATGGGCATGTTATTTCTTTCATGGGTGAAACTGCTAATATTGCTAGACCCGATACTAAGACACGTAGACCTGTTGTAGGCACACCTGTTATTTCTGTTAAAATAGGAGATCATTGTTATCATGGCTTATGTGATATGGGTGCTAGTGCTAATGCTATACCTTACGATCTTTATAAAGAAATTATGCACGATATTGCACCTGTTGAATTAGAAGACATTGATGTTACTATTAAGCTTGCTAATAGGGACACCATTAAACCTATTGGGATTGTTAGAGATGTTGAAGTCTTGTGTGGAAAGATTAAATACCCTGCTGATTTTCTTGTTCTTGCTTCCCCACAAGATAATTTTTGTCCCATTATTTTTGGTAGACCTTTCTTGCATACTGCTAGTGCTAAGATTGATTGTGAAAATAATATTGTCACTGTTGGTATAGATGGTATGTCTCATGAGTTTAATTTCACTAAGTTTAGTAGAAAACCTCGTGAAAAGGAACCATCTAGTAAGGATGAGATTATTGGTCTTGCTTCTATTGATGTTCCTCCAACTGATCCGTTAGAACAATATTTGCTAGACCATGAAAACGATATGTTTATGAAGGAAAGGGAAGAAATAGATGAAGTGTTACTTAAACAAGAACCTATGCTAAAACATAATCTTCCCGTTGAAATTCTTGGGGATCCCCCTCCACCCAAGGGTGATCCCGTGTTTGAACTCAAACCCTTACCTGATAATCTCAAGTATGCTTATCTTGATGAAAAAGAAATATATCCTGTTATTATTAGTGCTAACCTTTCAGAGAAAGAAGAATAAAGATTATTGAAAACTCTGAAGAAGCACCGAGCTACTATTGGATATACTCTGGATGATCTTAAGGGCATTAGTTCCACATTATGTCAACATAAAATTTCAGTGGAGAAAGATGCCAAACCTGTTAGAGATCCTCAAAGACGACTAAACCCCAAAATGAAGGAAGTGGTAAGAAAGGAGATTCTAAAACTCCTTGAGGCAGGTATTATTATCCCGTTGCTGATAGTGAATGGGTAAGCCCTGTCCATTGTGTCCCTAAAAAGGGAGGTATTACCGTTGTTCCTAATGATAAAGATGAATTGATCCCGAAAAGAATTATTACAAGCTATAGGATGGTAATTGATTTCTGTAAGTTAAATAAAGCTACTAAGAAAGATCATTACCCTTGACCTTTTATTGATCAAATGCTAGAAAGGTTATCCAAACACACACATTTTTGCTTCCTAGATGGTTATTCTCGTTTCTCTCAAATACCTGTGTCAGCGGGGGATCAATCTAAAACTACTTTTACTTGCCCTTTTGGTACTTCTGCTTATAGACGTATGCCTTTTGGTTTATGTAATGCACCTTCTAGCTTTCAAAGATGCATGATGGCTATATTTTCCAATTTTTGTGAAAAGATTTGTGAGGTATTCATGGATGACTTCTCCGTCTATGGATCCTCTTTTGATGATTGTTTGAGCAACCTTGATCGAGTTTTGCAGAGATGCGAAGACACTAGTCTCGTCCTGAACTGGGAAAAGTGTCAGTTTATGGTTAATGAAGGCATCGTATTGGGGCACAAGATCTCCGAGAGGGGTATTGAAGTTGATAAAGCCAAAGTTGATGCTATTGAAAAGATGCCATGTCCCAAGGACATAAAAGTTATAAGAAGTTTCCTTGGTCATGCCGGTTTTATAGGAGGTTCATTAAGGACTTTTCTAAAATCTCTAGGCCTCTGACTAATTTATTGCAAAAAGATATTCCTTTTGTCTTTGATGATGATTGTATAGAAGAATTTGAAACACTTAAGAAAGCTTTGATCACATCACCTATTGTTCAGCCACCTGATTGGAATTTACCTTTTGAAATTATGTGTGATGCTAGTGATTATGTTGTAGGTGTTGTTTTAGGGCAAAGAGTCGATAAGAAATTGAATGTTATCCATTACGCTAGTAAGACTCTTGATACTGCCCAGAGAAATTATGCTACCACTGAAAAAGAATTCTTAGCAGTTGTGTTTGCATGTGATAAGTTTGGACCTTATATTGTTGATTCCAAAGTTACTATTCACACCGATCATGCTGCTATTAAATATCTTATGGAAAATAAAGATGCTAAGCCTAGACTTATTAGATGGGTTCTCTTGCTCCAAGAATTTGACTTGCATATTATTGATAGAAAAGGAGCTGAGAACCCCGTTGCAGACAACTTATCTAGGCTAGAGAATGTTCTTGATGACCCACTGCCTATTAATGATAGTTTTCGTGATGAACAATTAGCGGTTGTCAATGCTTCTCGTACTACTCCTTGGTATGCTGACTATGCTAATTACATTGTTGCTAAATATATACCGCCTAGTTTCACATACCAGCAAAAGAAAAAGTTCTTTTATGATTTAAGACATTACTTCTAGGATGATCCACACCTTTATAAAGAAGGAGTAGATGGTAATATTAGACGTTGTGTGCCTGAGCATGAACATGAACAAATCCTACGCAAGTGTCACTCTGAATCCTATGGAGGACACCATGTTGGAGATAGAACTGCACACAAGGTACTACAATCTGGTTTTTATTGGCCTACTCTTTTCAAATATGCTCATAAGTTTGTCGTATCTTGTGATGAATGCCAAAGAATAGGTAACATCAGTAGATGTCAAGAAATGCCTATGAATTATTCTCTTGTTATCGAACCATTTGATGTTTGGGGCTTTGATTACATGGGACCTTTTCCTGCCTCCAATGGTTATACACATATTTTAGTTGTTGTTGATTACGTAACTAAGTGGGTAGAAGCTATTCCAACTAGTAGTGCTGATCATAACACTTCTATTAAAATGCTTAAAGAAGTAATTTTTCCGAGGTTTGGAGTCCCTAGATATCTTATGACTGATGGTGGTTCACACTTTATTCATGGTGCTTTCCGTAAGATGCTTGCTAAGTACGATGTCAATCATAGAATTGCATCTCCTTAGCACCCACAGTCTAGTGGTCAAGTAGAGTTGAGCAATAGAGAGCTCAAATTAATTTTGCAAAATACTATGAATAGATCTAGAAAGAATTGGTCCAAAAAACTTGATGATGCATTATGGGCCTATAGAACTGCATACAAAAATCCTATGGGTATGTCTCCATATAAGGTGGTTTATGGAAAAGCATGTCATTTACCTCTTGAACTTGAACATAAAGCATATTGGGCTATTAAAGAGCTCTATTATGACTTCAAACTTGTCGGTGAGAAGAGGTTGTTTGATATTAGATCACTTGATGAATGGAGATCCCAAGCTTATGAGAATGCCAAGCTCTTCAAAGAAAAAGTCAAACGCTGGCATGATAAAAGGATACAAAAGCGTGAGTTTAACGTAGGAGATTATGTGTTATTATTCAACTCTCCTTTAAGATTTTTTGCAGGAAAACTTCTCTCAAAATGGGAAGGTCCCTACGTTATCGAGGAGGTCTACCGTTCCGGTGCTATAAAAATTAACAACTTTGAAGGCACAAATCCGAGGGTGGTTAATGGTCAAAGAATCAAGCATTATATTTCAGGTAACCCTATCAATGTTGAAACTAATATTATGGAAACCATAACCCCAGAGGAGTACATAAGAGACACTTTCCAGAACATTCAAGACTTCGAAAAGGCAAAGGTGAGTGGTACGGTAAGTATACTGACTCCAAAACAACTCTAATGGCAATTTTCATCAGTTTTGGATTATTTAAGAATTTTAGGAAGAAAGAAGTAGTCTGAAAGGGACACGAGGCTCCCACGAGAGAGGAGGGCGCCCCCCCCCCTGTAGGGCGCGCCCACCTGTCTTGTGGGCACCTCGTGTGCCTCCTGGACTCCTTTTTCTTGTATGTTACGTATTTTGGTCGGTAAAAATTCATTATATATACTCCCGAAGATTTTGACCACCGTATCACGCAAATATCCTCTGTTTTCGTTTCGAGCTGTTCCTGTTGCACATTCGGAACAAGATGTCGTCCCAAGATTCGGAGGGAGAGAGTTACGTGGCTAATTATATTGCAAATCCAAAAGTATATGCAGATGTGGAACATTATGGCTGGACCACAGAGGAAGAAGAAGACTATGATCCAAAGAGGAAGGAGGAGACAAGCTCCGATGAAGAGGATGATCCACTTCCTCAACCTGGTGATATGCATGTGGAGTTCAAGAAGTCAAGCCTCTCTAAGGTCCAATCTATCCCACCATGTTTTTTGCAGGACAGCAAGGCAGCACTATGCAAAAAGATAATGAAACTTGAGCTCGAGAATGAAGATCTGAGGGAGGAAAACTTTAGCCTCAGATGCAAGCTAGAGAAGAAAAATGCAACAACTCCTACTTCACCACATCCGAAGAAATAATCACATGGGTATGGGCACTCCCCTTGGCAACTGCCAAGCTTGGGGGAGGTGCCCCGGTATCGTATCACCATCACACTCCTATCTTTACCGCTTTATTTAGTTCGATCATTTTAGTAGTATCTTGATCTATTAGTTCGAAGTTTTGATATCAAGTAGTTTTGAGTTTTCATTGTGATCTCTTTTTGTAAGAGAGTCTGTGTGCTATCTATAATAAAGATTAGTGTTGAGTCAAGGGCTTTGATATGTTGCTATGATCTTGAGAAAGTAGAAAGAACAAAAGAGTTCATATTGATCTTATGGATAGTGATAACTTCACACATAGAAAGTATGAGGCATAAAAATTGTTGAGAGTTGATGAACGTAGCCTTGGTCATCGTTTCAATTAATAGGAAGTGATAAGGAAAGAGGGATTCACATATAGATATATTATCTTGGACATCTTTTATGATTGTGAAGCACTCATTAAGTATGACATGCTAAAATAGTTGATGTTGGACAAGGAAGACAACGTAATGGTTTATGTTTTCTGTCATCTTAGTTAAAGTATATTATCAGTGACCTTCTGAACATGTTGAGCTTGCCTTTCCCCCTCATGCTAACCAAAACTCCTAGCACAAGTAGAGATACTACTTGTGCTTCCAAACTTCCTTAAACCCAGTTTTGCCATGAGAGTCCACCATACCTACCTATGGATTGAGTAAGATCCTTCAAGTAAGTTGTCATCGGTGCAAGCAATAAAATTTGCTCTCTAAATATGCATGACTTATTAGTGCAGAGAAAATAAGCTTTGTACGAACTTGTTGTGGAAGTAATAAAAGCGACGGAGTGCATAATAAAGGTCCACATACAAGGGGCAATACAAAGTGACGTTCTTTTGCATTAAGATTTTGTGTATCCAACCCTAAAAGCGCATGACAACCTCTGCTTCCCTCTGCGAAGGGCCTATATTTTACTTTATGTTTTTACTTTATGCTTGAGTCAAGGTGATCCTCACCTTTCCACTTTTTCATTTTATCCTTTGGCAAGCTCCTCGTGTTTGGAAGGTCATGATACATATATCAAATTGAATGTAAGTTGGCATAGGCTATTATTGTTGACATCACCCAAAGATGAATACGTTGGGAGGCAACACAATAAGCCCCTATCTTTCTCAGTGTCCGGCTGAAACTCTATAACCACAAGTATTGCGTGAGTGTTAACAATTATGGGGGACTACGAGATAGTTGAGTATGTGATCTTGCTGAAAAGCTCTATTATTGACTCTTTCTGATGTTACGATAAATTGCAATTGCTTCAATGACTGAGATTATAGTTTGTTAGTTCCCAATGAAGTTTATGAACCATACTTGACATTGTGAATTGCTTATTACTTGATCATAGGAAATCATATGACAATATATATATATATATGTTGCTGTTTTTAGAATGATCATGATGCCCTCATGTCCGTATTTTAATTTTATCGACACCTCTATCTCTAAACATGTGGACATATTTCTCGATCTCGGTTTCCGCTTGAGGACAAGCGAGGTCTAAGCTTGGGGGAGTTGATACGTCCATTTTGCATCATGCTTTCATATCAATATTTATTGCATTATGGGTTGTTATTACACATTATATCTCAATACTTATGGCTATTCTCTCTTATTTTACAAGGTTTACCATGAAGAGGGGGAATGCCGGTAGCTGGAATTCTGGCTGAAAAAGGAGCAAACGTTGGAAACCTATTCTGCACAACTCCAAAAGTCCTGAAACTCCACGAAACCACTTTTTGGATTTATTAAGAATTTATGAGCGAAAGAAATAGGCCAGGGGGCCCACACCCTGTCCAGGAGACATGGGGCGCCCCCCTATAGGGCGCACCCCCCTATCTCCTGGGCCCCCTGGTGGGCTTCCGGCGACCATCTTTTGCTATATGAAGGGTTTTGTCCTGGAAAAATTCCTGGGCAAGCTTACGGGATGAAACTCCGCCGCCACGAGGCGGAACCTTGGCGGAATCAATCTAGGGCTCTGGCGGAGCTGTTCTGCCAAGGACACTTCCCTCCGAGAGGGGGAAATCATCACCAACGTCATCACCAACGATCCTCTCATCGGGAGGGGGTCAATCTCCATCAACATCTTCACCAGCACCATCTCCTCTCAAACCCTACTTCATCTCTTGTATCCAATCTTGTATCCAAAACCACAAATTGGTACCTATGGGTTGCTAGTAGTGTTGATTACTCCTTGTAGTTGATACTTATTGGTTTACTTGGTGGAAGATTATATGTTCAAATCCTTAATGCATATTATTACACCTCTGATTATGAACATGATTATGCTTTGTGAGTAGTTACTTTAGTTCCTCAGGACATGGGTGAAGTCTTGCTATTAGTAGTCATGTGAATTTGGTACTCGTTCGATATTTTGATGAGATGTATGTTGTCTCTCCTCTAGTGGTGTTATGTGAACGTCGACTACATGACACTTCACCATTATTTGGGCCTAGAGGAAGGCATAGGGAAGTAATAAGTAGATCATGGGTTGCTAGAGTGACAGAAGCTTAAACCCTAGTTTATGTGTTGCTTCGTTAGGGGTTGATATGGACCCATGTGTTTAATGTTGTGGTTAGGTTTACCTTAACACTCCTTTTTGTAGTTGCGGATGCTTGCAATAGGGGTTAATAATAAGTGGGATGCTTGTCCAAGTTAGGGCAGTACCCAAGTGTCGGTCCACCCACATATCAAATTATCAAAGTACCGAACGCGAATCATATGAACGTGATGAAACTGGCTTGACGATAATTCCCAATGTGTCCTTGGGAGCTCCTTCATTATTATTAGAATTTGTCCAGGCTTATTCTTTGCTACATAAAGGATTGGGCCACCTTGCTGCACCTTATTTACTTTATTTACTTTTGCTCGTTACTATTTATCTTATCACAAAACTATCTATCACCTACTATTTCAGTGCTTGCAGAGAAAACCTTACTGAAAACCGCTTATCATTTCCTTCTGCTCCTCGTTGGGTTCGACACTCTTACTTATCGAAAGGACTACGATAGATCCCCTACACTTGTCGGTCATCAGTGGTCCAGCCGGCAGCTCCATCTAAGCGTGGTGGCTCCGGGCGTCCAGGTAGATCCACCTGTGCCGGAAGTCGGCGACCTTCTTCCCGGCCTTCATGAGTGCATTTTCATCATAAAGCAAGATGAAGGAGACGCATCCGGAGCACTGGTTTGAACCGTGCGTCCGAAGGGAGAAGAAGTGGCAGAACAGTGCAACAGAGTGCTTCACCCCCATGAAGGCCTCACAGTAGAAGGCGAACATCGACAAGAGGAGGACGGAGTTGGGCTAGAGGTGTAGCACATGGATCTGGTAGTGGTCGAGGATGGCGAAGGAGAACTTTGAGAAAGGCGGGATGATGCCCGCAAAGATGTTGTAGAGGAAGAAGGGGAAGAACGTACTCACCAAAGTTTCCCCCTCGGCAGAGCCAACCCGAAGCTCGGTCTCTCACCCTCGTTGTCATTGCTCGCCGTTAGCGGGAGCACGGTGGCGAGATGCCCGGCTTCAGTGATGGAGGAAGGGCTGAGGGCCGGCGCGGCAGAAGGAGCGGAGTGTGCGGCCACGCAAGCAAGCTTCACTTTCTTGTCCGTCATTGGCGAGGAGCTCATGAGCAAGGGCTTGGTGGATCTGGAGGCGCTCTTGGCAGGAGAAGGATGAGATCGGGAGCAAGACGAAGGGAAGGCAATGAAGGCTTGGCTACAGGAGTTGGCCTTTTTGTCAGCTGCGTCAGTTGCCGAGGTAGCGTGGGGAAGTGGAGAGGCCCACGTCCGATCAAGAGCCACGTGTCAACTCAGTCCGCGGGAGATTGGGGCCTGTTGTGCTCCGCATTTGCCCTTTGGCTTCGCCCCGAAGCCAAGTGCGAGTGCGCCTTGGGCCCGGGGGCTTCTCTCAGCGTTCTGGGAACCAGGGTACCCAGACTTGCCTGCCTGCGGCCCACGGCGTGGATCCATCGACGGCCTGGAACGGCCCATCTCCGACCACAACAATGCAAGACCCTCGTGAGGGGCCAAGCCTTGCGAGGAAGACGACATCAAGACCTCCAGAAGGAGCGGCCTCCCGAGGAGCGGAGATTTCTACGAAAGCATTCACCTCATGAGGCTGAGGTGACACCAGCCATGACGACCAAGGCCAGGCGCGCGCTAGCGGGCGCAGAGCGACATGTTTCCTATTTGGTGCTAAGGAGGCAAGCGCAGGTGCGGAGTCCCAAGGAATCAGCCAAAGGTTGCCGTTTGCATGCAACAATACCAGGACCGCCAGAACGGTGGGATGGATGTCATCGTCGAGCCCACTGAGGGAGTCCTAGATTAGGGGGTCCTCGGACAGCCAAAATATGTATTGTTGCCGGACTGTTAGACTATGAAGACACAAGATAGAAGACTTCGTCCCGTGTCCGTATGGGACTCTCCTTTGTGTGGAAGGCAAGCTTGGCGATTCAGATATGTAGATTCCTTTCTCTGTAACCGACTTTGTGTAACCCTGGCCCCCTCTAGTGTCTATATAAACCGGAGGGTTTAGTCCGTAGGACAACAATCATAACCTAATAGGCTAGACTTCTAGGGTTTAGCCATTACGATCTCATGGTAGATCAACTCTTGTAATACTCATATTGATCAAGATCAATCAAGCAGGAAGTAGGGTATTACATCCATAGAGAGGGCCCGAACCTGGGTAAACATTGTGTCCCCTGCCTCCTGTTACCATTAGCCCTAGACGCACAGTTTGGGACCCCCTACCCGAGATCCACCGGTTTTGACACCGACATTGGTGCTTTCATTGAGAGTTCCGCTTTGACGTTGAAGATAGGCTTGATGGCTCGCCTTGTTATCAAGGACAACATCACCTCCGGGGGAGCCCTGGCCTCAGGCCAAACCCTCCGGCTGGGCGGCTTTACCATGGTCGCCCATTCGGCTATCCGGCCGACAATGACTTCTCGTGTCATCTAAAATCGCCTCCACGTCAGCTCAGAACACTCCGAACAGATGGATCCGATGGAGTTGATGTCTTTAAACGAACTCCTGAATCGAATCGCCACCTTAGGAGTCGCTACGGACTACGATCAGATTGGGCTTAAACCCCGATCAGAGAGAAATTGAATCTCCACCGATCACCCATCAGATAGCGGTATTGGAGGAGCAGTGCGGCGACTCTTCCCCTATGTTGAGGACGAACTATGTTCGGAACTTCGAGCTCATAGAGCCGGATACTCGCCCGCGGGAAGACTTGCCCCGTACTTCGAACTTAGAATCGGATTGCGGGCCTAAAAAATTGGTTGATATCCCGGAGCCCGAATGGTTAAGCTCGGAAGTTTCTCAAGCTCCAGATCCCAGATTGGGTCAGGATTCGGACTTAAATCCACCCACCAACCCAGATACAAGCAATCTTACCCACATTAGACAGCAGTCCCAAGAAACGGTCCATCACTTTTGGGCAAGATTCCTCCTTGCCAAGGACGGGATCAAAGACTGCGGTGATGAAGATGCAATCTCATTATTTTACAAAAATTGCACGGACGAGGGAATCCTCGATGCAATCAATCTCCGTCACATATCACACTTCACTGACTTGGCAACCATAGTACAGAAGTACTACGCAATGGAAAGTGCCTGGAAAACTCAGGCAGCCTCTTGGGAGCCACAGGTTTCCACTAAACCCCTCGTCCGAACAAAAAGGGTGCACCCTCGTCGGTCGCCTGATCCAGTGACCAAACAATCAAAGCCCATTACGGGGCGCGGAACCGTCCTAGAGGGATGGCTCTATAGGCCATGCAAGATACACACAACACCGGAAAACACACCAACCCAAAGCCTTAGAGCATGTTGGATACTCCAGTAGGTGGCCAAGAGCGGCGAGGATTTCCTCATCAAAAATACCGCAGAGCAACATCCCACGGAAAACAACAACCGTACAGTGCTGACAGTCTTAGAGACTTTCGCCTCAAACAATAGGCGCAAAAGCGCACTCCGCGGCCCCACCGAAGTCTGCCAAGTTGCAGCAATAAACCCTTGGAACGACATGGCCATAACTTTCAACGCCAGTGACGAACAAAAATTCAGAACAGTCCGGGCACCTACCGCACTTGTCCTGAGTCCAATTGTGGACGGTTTTCGATTTACCAAAGTTCTCATGGACGGCGGCAGCGGACTGAACCTCATTTATGAGGTAACTCTCAACAAAATGAAAATAGACAGGAGCCGCATTGAGCAAACTAGCACGACCTTTCGAGGGATTATTCCCAGTTGGGAGGCACAGTGTGCGGGAAAATCACACTTGATGTGGGATTCGGCATGCCGGAGAACTGTCGGTCCAAAGAGATAACCTTTCAAGTGGCCCCTTTTAACAACCGATATCATGCCCTTTTAGGGCGAGATGCATTTGCGAGCTTCCATGTTGTACCCCATTACAGGTACATGAAGCTCAAGATGCCCAGGCCTAATGGAATCATCACTCTCGCCAGCGATCCGAACATAGCACTCCGCGCCGAAAACAAAACCGCCGCCTTGGCCCTAGAGGCATTGTCCGAAGCCCTCGCGGCCGAAGAATTAACCGCACTCCGCTCCACGGTGGATAGGGACGACGTGATACTTGATAAGCGATCCAAATCCACCTCCTTCAAACCAACAGACAAAATAATCTAATTCCAAGTCCACCCAACGGACTCCACAAAGAAAGCATCCATCGGGGCACAGTTGGAGCCCACGGTCGACGCCGCACTGCGGGCGTTCCTACGCGAAAACTGGGACATATTTGCCTGGCACCCTTCTGATATGCCAGGGATCCCACGCAAGCTGGTCGAACACAGCCTAAACATACTGAAGGGATATAAGCTGGTCAAGCAAACATTACGGTGCTTCTCCGAACCAAAATGCCAAGATATGGGAGAGGAGCTAGCTAAGCTACTCGAGGCCGGATTCATCAAAGAAATAAAACACCCGGACTGGCTAGCAAACCTGGTGATGGTACCAAAGAAGGATAAATCATGGCGCCTATGTGTCGATTTCAAGGACCTCAACAAGGCTTTCCCTAAGGATACCTTTCCCCTCCCTCGCATCGATCAAATCATCGACGCTACCGCAGGACACGACTCACTGTGTTTCCACGATGCATACTCCGGATACCATCAAATCAAGATGAAGGAGTCCGACCAGGCCGCAACAGCCTTCATAACCCCATACTGGCCTTTCTGCTTCAACACTATGCCTTTCGGGATCAAAAACGCCGGTGCCACTTATCAACGCATGATTCAAACATGCCTGGAGAAACAAATCGGCAAGACAGTTGAAGCATACGTGGATGATGTAGTCATCAAAACTAGGTGCGTCGAGTCCTTAATAGACGATCTGCGTCTCACATTCGACAACCTCCGAACATATGACATCAAAATCAATTTGGAAAAGTGTGTTTTCTGCCTTCCCGCTGGAAAGCTACTGGGCTTCATCGTTTCCAATAGAGGAATTGAGGCAAACCAGATAAAATCTGAGCTTTGTCACAGTTGGCTACGCCAACAGACCTTAAACAAGTCCAAAAATTATCCGGATGCGTGGCAGCTTTAAGCCGCTTTACCTCCAGATTAGGAGAGAAGGAATTGCCACTATATCGCCTTCTCCGACACACCAAACACTTCGAGTGGACGGACACACTGATAGAGTCAGGGTGTCCCGATCTTTCGATGAGATGATAACTATCGATTTGGTGGAGACGACTTTGACGATCCGACTACAAACGTGCACGACGTTGCGCCTTAGCAATTGCTAAACCAACTCCGAGAGGTTATTGACCACGCCGGAGCACAATCAACCTGACCACGAAGGTCTATTCCTGCAAGCAATCGAAGAACAAGCAAGAATATGATAAAAGCAATCTGAATATTGCGAGTATATATGAAGTATTGATAAAGGTGGGGATCCGTAAGCGGTCTTGGTCTGGTCGTTGGACACAAACGAAGTACACGAAGTTGCAATGGCTAACTTTTAACTAAACAAATCCCAAGGAAAAGCTACTAGATGGATCTACTTACATAGGAGCAAGGGGTGGCGGCCAAGGAGGTGGGAGGACGTCCCAAGGCAGCCTAAAACTAAATCTAGGTCGTACAAGGCCAATGGGCCCAAGTGGAGGTGATGTAACAACACCTTTGGACTTGTAGCTTGACTCGGATTCTGCTGCAGCATCAGATTGTTTCGTCCACAACTCAACGCTCCGGACGAATTTGAAGGTGATTCCAATTGGGTTGGAAAGTGCACGAAATCTAGTTTCCAACAAAAAAAGAATCACCCAATTCGGAGTCCGTATGAAAAACTTGTGTGCATTTTGAATCAGGTATGTCTGTGCAGTCCGAATCTGAATCCAGAACGTGAGAGACTTGGACTCTATCTTCTCTTGGGCCAAAAGTGACGTGAGAGAACTTTTTGGACAGCAAATAAACATCTCTTTCTTCCTTATCTTCATATGTGGATTGTACAAATGTCCCATACACCTGCAATTAGAGAAAACACAAAAGTGTGTGAAGTATTTTTGTTCTGGATAACACAAATAGATTATTGAATAGTTTGCACTAGAAATCACCTGACAAATATGCATATATGCAATATTTTTGGTCATATCCAAGGTAGTCATGTCCTCATCATCCTCCCCTTCTTGAAAATAAAGCCGTCCTCGGCGTTGCTTAATCTGAAATGTGGCTAACAAAAGAGACAAGGTGTACATGTTGTATATGTATATGTCATCCATTTTTACTTCCCTTGATTTTTGCATATATGACACATGAATAGATGAGTAACTTGCATAGTTCATAAAATCTAAAGCCAAAAAATTAGCACAAGAAGTAGAAGGCATGAAAATATTGCAACTCAGTTTGCACATATAAGTGAAGCTCTTATTCATTTCAAAAGATTGACAATGTTCATCATTAAACCATCCCAACATTGGTGAATAAACCTTACTTGCATCAAATTTACATGCTACAACATGCTTAAATAAGCAAACATGCAATAAGTCGTTCAACACAGAATCATCACCAAGATTAGAGGTCATATCAAAATGATTAAACATTGGTTCTTTTGCATCAATAGTTAATTCAATGGGTGCACTCAACATTGTTGGTATTTCAGTTGTTTGATCACATGGCAAAGTCAAATTATCAACGTAGTCCTCTAAAATAGGTGGTGTGATCAAAGTAGTGGGTAGCTCATCAGATGGTGCATTCAAATTGACAAGGCATTCATCATTCTCATGTAGAGATGGAAGATTAGTACCTTTGTCATTACCTCTTATGATCAACTCAGATGATGTAGCCACTCTCGGGGGCGATGTGTCACATGGTGGAGGTGATGTAGTCCTGACAACAACGGATGTGGTTGTCATAGTATGCCTAGTAGTTGAAGGAACAATCATATCAACTCTTGGAATGTGCACCGTGCGCTTGTTCTCCTCGTGGCCAACACGTCGTTTTATTTCCTGTTCAGCTTTGCAAGCAAGATGAAACAAATGGTCCATAGGATAACACTCTTCATGAATTAGTATCTCTTGAATATCACGGTTTAATCCTCCCCAAAATCATTCCATAAAATCATCTTCACTTTCTTCTAAAGAGGAATGCAACAAGGTTGTTTGTAAATCATCATAATATTTTGTTACAGTTTCACTATCTTGTTTTAAGTGTTGCAACTTCTTAATCATGTCACGAGTATAATAAGCAGGGACGAAAGTATGTCGCATGGCAAGTTTCAAATCATCCCAAGTAGTAGGTATATAATCAGGGTGTAACCGACAATATTCACTCCACCAAACCAAAGCATAACCAGTGAAAGAACCAACCGCAACCTTAACCTTTTTATGTTCATTGAAATTATGGGAAGCAAATATATTTTTTATGTCGAACTCCCATTCAATATATAAAGCAGGTTTAAAACGGCCATTAAATGGTGGTATAGATACATTAACCTGATCATGTGCATTTGGATGTTTGTGCACCTCTCGTGACGGTTGTGGTATTTGCAAAGGTGGTGGCACGTCTCCCGCGATCGACAAAGCCCATGAATTGACTCTGGATCCTGTCATGATTAGTAGAATAAGAAACAAAACCCAAAATAATGTTCCTATAACTACTAGGATGTGGTGGTAAAACGCTCACAGTAAAGCAAATATCAATGTCTTACAAGTTCTTACCATGCAGCAGGCGGTGATCGGCAACCGGCGGTGTCAAGTAACTCCGAATATTGGGTAAAGCGATTGCCAGGGGAGCGTACGTGCTGGACCAATTACTAGAGCTCGTGCACGCCAACTAAATTACCAGGTACTTTCGTTTCTTGGTAATGATTCTAATGTTCATGAGAATATGATGCTGCCTAAATTGGATACATTTGTTTTGCTTACAAATGAAGGGCCTAGCTTGGAGAAGGATGAACATTGGAGCAAGAACAAGCATGGAGATGATGGCATGCGCAAGGGAAACAAGAACGGAGTTACAAGTGATGATTTCAGGACTTTGAAGCCACCATAATGGGTGCATGAAGCCTTGGACGAAATATACAAGATGCCACTTCATAAATTTCGTCCCGAGGTTATTTTAGGTGCTGCGTCACCTTATTATTGGGCCAGGCCCATGTAATTTCGAAATACATAAGTATAGGCTATTTTTAGAGTCCGTATGTGTGGGGAAACAAGAGATAGGGTTGATTTCGGACCCCTCCACCAAGGGCCACGAAATTCCCCCCTCTTCCTCCATATATACAGCCCTTAGGGCATCGTTTAGACTTTGGTTTTTGTTTAGATTAAAAGTTCGCCATAGCTGCAACTTCGCGTACTTCGTTTGTGTTCAACGACCAGACAAAGGCGTCACAGAACCCCACCTTGATCAATAAAGCTTTCATCTTATATTCGCAATATCCAGATTGCAATCTTAGTTTCTTGCTTGTTCTTCGTTTGCTCGCAGGAAACAGACCCTCGTGGTCAGGTTGATCGTGCTCCGGCGTGGTCAATAACCTCTCGGAGTTGGTTTAGCGATTGCTAAGGCGCGACGTCCTCGCACGTTCGTAGTCGGATCGTGATGAGGACATGACTACCTTGGATATGACCAAAAATATTGCATATATGCATATTTGTCAGGTGATTTCTAGTGCAAACTATTCAATAATCTATTTATGTTATCCAGAACAAAAATACTTCACACACTTTTGTGTTTTGTCTAATTGCAGGTGTATGGGACATTTGTACAATCCACATATGAAGATAAGGAAGAAAGAGATGTTTATTTGCTGTCCAAAAAGTTCTCTCACGTCACTTTTGGCCCAAGAGAAGATAGAGTCCAAGTCTCTCACGTTCTGGATTCAGATTCGGACTGCACAGACACACCTGACTCAAAACGCACACAAGTTTTTCATACGGACTCCGAATTGGGTGATTTTTTTTTTGTTGGAAACTAGATTTCGTGCACTTTCCAACCCAACTGGAATCACCTTCAAATTCGTCCGGAGCGTTGAGTTGTGGACGAAACAATCTGATGCTGCAGCAGAATCCGAGTCAAACTACAAGTCCAAAGGTGTTACATCACCTCCACTTGGGCCCATTGGCCTTGTACGACCTAGATTTAGTTTTAGGCTGCCTTGGGACGTCCTCCCACCTCCTTGGCCGCCACCCCTTGCTCCTATATAAGTAGATCCATCTAGTAGCTTTTCCTGGGGATTTGTTTAGTTAAAAGTTAGCCATTGCAACTTCGTGTACTTCGTTTGTGTCCAACGACCAGACCAAGACCGCTTCCGGATCCCCACCATTATCAATACCTCATATATATTTGCAATATTCAGATTGCTTTATCATATTCTTGCTCGTTCTTCGATTGCTTGCAGGAATAGACCTTCGTGGTCAGGCTGACCGTGCTTCCGGCCTCGTCAGTAACCTCAGGAGATTGGTTTAGCGATTGCTAAGGCGCAACGTCGTGCACGTTTGTAGTCGGATCGTCAAAGTCGTCTCCACCAAATCGATAGTTATCATCTCATCGAAAGATCGGGACACCCCCGCCTCTATCATTTGCAAGCAAGATGAAACAAATGGTCCATAGGATAACACTCTTCATGAATTAGTATCTCTTGAATATCACGGTTTAATCCTCCCCAAAATCTATCCATAAAATCATCTTCACTTTCTTCTAAAGAGGAATGCAACAAGGTAGTTTGTAAATCATCATAATATTTTGTTACAGTTTCACTACCTTGTTTTAAGTGTTGCAACTTCTTAATCAAGTCACGAGTATAATAAGCAGGGACGAAAGTATGTCGCATGGCAAGTTTCAAATCATCCCAAGTAGTAGGTATATAATCAGGGTGTAACCGACAATATTCACTCCACCAAACCAAAGCATAACCAGTGAAAGAACCAACCGCAACCTTAACCTTTTTATGTTCATTGAAATTATGGGAAGCAAATATATTTTTTATGTCGAACTCCCATTCAATATATAAAGCAGGTTTAAAACGGCCATTAAATGGTGGTATAGATACATTAACCTGATCATGTGCATTTGGATGTTTGTGCACCTCTCGTGACGGTTGTGGTATTTGCAAAGGTGGTGGCACGTCTCCCGCGATCGACAAAGCCCATGAATTGACTCTGGATCCTGTCATGATTAGTAGAACAAGAAACAAAACCCAAAAATAATGTTCCTATAACTACTAGGATGTGGTGGTAAAACGCTCACAGTAAAGCAAATATCAATGTCTTACAAGTTCTTACCATGCAGCAGGCGGTGATCGGCAACCAGCGGTGTCAAGTAACTCCGAATATTGAGTAAAGCGATTGCCAGGGGAGCGTACGTATACACGGTGTAGAAATATCTGGAGCTGGGTTGGCTATATATGGTAGCAAAAGATTAGCAATAATCAATTCAAAGATGCAATGTTGAATAAACGCTCAACGACGGTACTGTGCTGGTCCTAGGCTAGACCGGACTAGAGACGCGAGCCTAGAACACTAATGAGGTCACGGCGTAGCACAACTAGCATCAATGAAGGATACTAAGTAGCTCTTGACAGCAAGATATAAGTGAAGATCACAACGGCAGTGAAGATAATGATGAAAAACAACTGCCAATCAGGATATACAACAACTCTCTCTCCAACTTTCCTCTTGAAAAGTTTGAGACAATTTTCTGATAAATTCTTTCAAAGAATGCTACTAACTCAAGCTTTCCAATGCAAAAAGAATCACTCAATTCCGAGTTGATATGAGGAGTCAAAGAATTCTAAAACTGGCCTGAAAAATTGGAACAAGTTGTGTTCACGAACTTCGGAGGGCAAAAAGATCTATTTAGAAGCTGATTTGGAGGTGTCAAATATTGAACTAGCTTGATATAGTCACTTGATAGAGTCAGGGTGTCCCGATCTTTCGATGAGATGATAACTATCGATTTGGTGGAGACGACTTTGACGATCCGACTACAAACGTGCACGACGTTGCGCCTTAGCAATTGCTAAACCAACTCCGAGAGGTTATTGACCACGCCGGAGCACAATCAACCTGACCACGAAGGTCTATTCCTGCAAGCAATCGAAGAACAAGCAAGAATATGATAAAAGCAATCTGAATATTGCGAGTATATATGAAGTATTGATAAAGGTGGGGATCCGTAAGCGGTCTTGGTCTGGTCGTTGGACACAAACGAAGTACACGAAGTTGCAATGGCTAACTTTTAACTAAACAAATCCCAAGGAAAAGCTACTAGATGGATCTACTTATATAGGAGCAAGGGGTGGCGGCCAAGGAGGTGGGAGGATGTCCCAAGGCAGCCTAAAACTAAATCTAGGTCGTACAAGGCCAATGGGCCCAAGTGGAGGTGATGTAACACCTTTGGACTTGTAGTTTGACTCGGATTCTGCCGCAGCATCAGATTGTTTCGTCCACAACTCAACGCTCTGGACGAATTTGAAGGTGATTCCAATTGGGTTGGAAAGTGCACGAAATCTAGTTTCCAACAAAAAAAGAATCACCCAATTCGGAGTCCGTATGAAAAACTTGTGTGCGTTTTGAGTCAGGTATGTCTGTGCAGTCCGAATCTGAATCCAGAACGTGAGAGACTTGGACTCTATCTTCTCTTGGGCCAAAAGTGACGTGAGAGAACTTTTTGGACAGCAAATAAACATCTCTTTCTTCCTTATCTTCATATGTGGATTGTACAAATGTCCCATACACCTGCAATTAGACAAAACACAAAAGTGTGTGAAGTATTTTTGTTCTGGATAACATAAATAGATTATTGAATAGTTTGCACTAGAAATCACCTGACAAATATGCATATATGCAATATTTTTGGTCATATGCAAGGTAGTCATGTCCTCATCATCCTCCCCTTCTTGAAAATAAAGCCGTCCTCGGCGTTGCTTAATCTGAAATGTGGCTAACAAAAGAGACAAGGTGTACATGTTGTATATGTATATGTCATCCATTTTTACTTCCCTTGATTTTTGCATATATGACACATGAATAGATGAGTAACTTGCATAGTTCATAAAATCTAAAGCCAAAAAATTAGCACAAGAAGTAGAAGGCATGAAAATATTGCAACTCAGTTTGCACATATAAGTGAAGCTCTTATTCATTTCAAAAGATTGACAATGTTCATCATTAAACCATCCCAACATTGGTGAATAAACCTTACTTGCATCAAATTTACATGCTACAACATGCTTAAATAAGCAAACATGCAATAAGTCGTTCAACACAGAATCATCACCAAGATTAGAGGTCATATCAAAATGATTAAACATTGGTTCTTTTGCATCAATAGTTAATTCAATGGGTGCACTCAACATTGTTGGTATTTCAGTTGTTTGATCACATGGCAAAGTCAAATTATCAACGTAGTCCTCTAAAATAGGTGGTGTGATCAAAGTAGTGGGTAGCTCATCAGATGGTGCATTCAAATTGACAAGGCATTCATCATTCTCATGTAGAGATGGAAGATTAGTACCTTTGTCATTACCTCTTATGATCAACTCAGATGATGTAGCCACTCTCGGGGGCGATGTGTCACATGGTGGAGGTGATGTAGTCCTGACAACAACGGATGTGGTTGTCATAGTATGCCTAGTAGTTGAAGGAACAATCATATCAACTCTTGGAATGTGCACCGTGCGCTTGTTCTCCTCGTGGCCAACACGTCGTTTTATTTCCTGTTCAGCTTTGCAAGCAAGATGAAACAAATGGTCCATAGGATAACACTCTTCATGAATTAGTATCTCTTGAATATCACGGTTTAATCCTCCCCAATATCTATCCATAAAATCATCTTCACTTTCTTCTAAAGAGGAATGCAACAAGGTAGTTTGTAAATCATCATAATATTTTGTTACAGTTTCACTACCTTGTTTTAAGTGTTGCAACTTCTTAATCATGTCACGAGTATAATAAGCAGGGACGAAAGTATGTCGCATGGCAAGTTTCAAATCATCCCAAGTAGTAGGTATATAATCAGGGTGTAACCGACAATATTCACTCCACCAAACCAAAGCATAACCAGTGAAAGAACCAACCGCAACCTTAACCTTTTTATGTTCATTGAAATTATGGGAAGCAAATATATTTTTTATGTCGAACTCCCATTCAATATATAAAGCAGGTTTAAAACGGCCATTAAATGGTGGTATAGATACATTAACCTGATCATGTGCATTTGGATATTTGTGCACCTCTCGTGACGGTTGTGGTATTTGCAAAGGTGGTGGCACGTCTCCCGCGATCGACAAAGCCCATGAATTGACTCTGGATCCTGTCATGATTAGTAGAACAAGAAACAGAACCAATCTCCTGAGGTTACTGACGATGCCGGAAGCACGGTCAGCCTGACCACGAAGGTCTATTCCTGCAAGCAATCGAAGAACGAGCAAGAATATGTAAAGCAATCTGAATATTGCAAATATATATGAGGTATTGATAATGGTGGGGATCCGTAAGCGGTCTTGGTCTGGTCGTTGGACACAAACGAAGTACACGAAGTTGCAATGGCTAACTTTTAACTAAACAAATCCCAAGGAAAAGCTACTAGATGGATCTACTTATATAGGAGCAAGGGGTGGCGGCCAAGGAGGTGGGAGGACGTCCCAAGGCAGCCTAAAACTAAATCTAGGTCGTACAAGGCCAATGGGCCCAAGTGGAGGTGATGTAACACCTTTGGACTTGTAGTTTGACTCGGATTCTGCTGCAGCATCAGATTGTTTCGTCCACAACTCAACGCTCCGGACGTATTTGAAGGTGATTCCAATTGGGTTGGAAAGTGCACGAAATCTAGTTTCCAACAAAAAAAGAATCACCCAATTCGGAGTCCGTATGAAAAACTTGTGTGCGTTTTGAGTCAGGTATGTCTGTGCAGTCCGAATCTGAATCCAGAACGTGAGAGACTTGGACTCTATCTTCTCTTGGGCCAAAAGTGACGTGAGAGAACTTTTTGGACAGCAAATAAACATCTCTTTCTTCCTTATCTTCATATGTGGATTGTACAAATGTCCCATACACCTGCAATTAGAGAAAACACAAAAGTGTGTGAAGTATTTTTGTTCTGGATAACACAAATAGATTATTGAATAGTTTGCACTAGAAATCACCTGACAAATATGCATATATGCAATATTTTTGGTCATATCCAAGGTAGTCATGTCCTCATCACACACCAACGGCCGGATTGGAAGAAATAAAGGCTCTTCTAGGAAGCAACCCAATCCTGGCCGCGCCAAACGTAGGCGAACCCATGTTATTATACATATCGGCCACACACCAAGTTGTGAGTGCGGTGCTCGTCGTTGTACGAGAGGAGTACGGACACAAATTCCCCCTCCAGAAGCCGGTATACTATGTATCCACTATCCTCACACCATGCAAATCCCGGTACCCACATTACCAAAAAATAGAATACGCGGTCTTCATGGCATCCTGGAAACTACGACACTACTTTCAGGAGAGCTCAATTACGGTGGCCTCCGAAGTACCACTCAATGACATAATAAATAACCGCAACGCTATAGACCGGATTGCCAAGTGGGACATTGAGCTGCTCCCATTCGTCATATCATACAAGCTGCGCCGGGCCATTAAATCCCAGGTATTGGCTGACTTCGTCGCCGAATGGACAGAGGCTGAACTCCCTAAAGAGTACGGCACATACTCCAACTGGATCATGCATTTTGACGGCTCTAAAATGCTGGTAGGCCTAGGGGCAGGCGTTGTCCTAACATCCCCTACCGGAGATACTGTTCAGTACATCCTACAAATATTGTTCACAGACTCCAACAATGCAGCCGAATACGAAGCCTTATTGCATGGTCTTCGGATGGCCGTCTCCATGGGCATACAACGCCTGGAAGTGCGCAGGGATTCAAACATTGCAATATCTCAAATAAATGGAGATTTCGATGCCAAGGATCCGAAGATTGCGGCTTACCGTAACGCTGTTCTCAAAATGTCAGCTCGGTTCGAGGGGCTCGAGTTTCACCATGTGGCTCGAGAAAGTAATCAAGCGGCGGACGTCCTTGCTCGCATCGGCACTAAGCGCGACCCCATCCCACCCAACATATTTCTAGAAAGGCTTTTTAAGCCATCCGTGGTGTGGCAAGGGGAGAGCGGCACTACCAATCCAGATCTGAATACAACCCCAGAGTCCGAACACACCGGCATCATCGGGGGCTCAGCCACCGAAATTACACCATCATCCCATCTCATCATGGCAGTCATCGCCCCATGGACCGGACCCTTCTTGGCCTACCTTAATAGGCGAGAGCTTCCTGAGGATCAGAATGAGGCACTCTGCATTGTGCGGCGCTCTAAAGCCTACAAGGTTCACGAGGGAGAACTCTATAAGAAAAGCGCTACCGGAGTACTTCAAAGATGTATCTCCGAGGAGGAAGGGCGGCAACTCTTGGCTAAAATTCATGCTGGTCTCGGCGGTCACCATGCCGCGGCTCGAGCCCTGGTAAGCAAGGCCTTCCGCATAGGTTTCTATTGGCCAATGGCCCGAGCAGACGCGCAGGACCTAGTCCAACATTGCGTCGAATGCCAGCTTTTCGCCAACCAAAGCCATATGCCACCCACCGTTCTACAAACAATCCCCATCACACTGGATGGAGGAGCTCAACTCCGTACTATGGGGGCTACGGACCACGCCCAATCGTTCTACCGGATATACACCTTTCTTCATGGTGTACGGTGTAGAGGTTGTGTTACGTTGCGACATTATTCATGACTCACCTCGATTGCGCATGTATGAAGAGAGAGAGAGAGAGGCCGAGCTGGATCGACAGGACAGCTTAGATGCCCTGGAGGAGGAGCGCGACGTCACTAAGGCCCGTTCTGCATTTTATCAACAACAGGCTCGCAGATATCAAAGCAGAGAAGTACGGGCCAAGACTTATAACATTGGTGAACTCGTTCTACGCTTGCCGGAGAAGAAAAAGGACAAACTCAAGCCCAAGTGGGAGGGTCCCTTCATCATCGACAAGGTTTCACCGGAGGAGCGTACTGCCTGTGGGATGCATCAGACAACCGCTTGGAGCCGAACCCATGGAACGCGGCAAGACTCCAAAGATTCTATGCCTAGCCCCGGACTCTTCGTTCGTCTCCTTTTTCCCTTTTTTCCTTTATTTATTTTTCCTCTCTTTTCACTTTTATTTCTTAAGCTGTAAAGCTCTTGTACAGCTCGACCGTACACCTACAAACGCATACAATTCTTAATATGTATGTCAATTATACCTGGGGGCTTCTTGTACAGAAGCTTATTATTATTATTTTCCGAGCATCAAGCTCACCGCATATGTGTCTTTTCCACGTATGTACCTTTCCTTCACCATTATATGCATCGATATGACTTAAGTTTTGGCCAAGCTGAGTTGCCTGGCTCCTATGCTTATGCCCTACGTTCCCGTTAGTTCGGCTAGGGCATAAAGGGAGCACCTCTGTGATTGTTACTGCTGGGTTATTCGGATGTGTACCTCAGACTAGGTGAAGCTGAAAGCTAGCACTCTTAAGGGAATATTCGGTCAGCGGACTAAAGATGTTTTTACTTGTCGCATTATGAACCCCAGACGTTATGTATGCTGTGGTTTTTTCAAACACAGTTCGGACATTCACATTGATGCATGCTTACCCAGGGAAAGGAACCCTTAATGGAACTATTCTCTCTGGAAGATGTTTCTTACGATCAAAATGTAATATAACATAACTAGCCGGATACTTGTCTTTTCAAACAACTACGACCCCTACGCCTGGCTTCCACGCGTACCTTGGTTTACATTACCGAGTGGGTATCCGGAAGCACTCCGCACCTTCGGGTCCAGATGTTGAAGCGAAAATGTCTGCCATGACAAGCCTTACAATTCAGCTAGAGACATTAATTTGTCAAATGAAGTACATAGTCACTTAGACTCAAACACTTCTTATTCTATGCCATCTAACAAGCTATCTAGCCTACAATCCTGCTGAGAATACTTGGCGGCTACTTGAACCTGGTCATATACCAAGCTAACGGGAATTTCTTCTCCATTTGACCTTGTAGGTCTGACCCGGGCCATGTGATTCGGATCGAGCTTGGTATACCGCATTTTCACCATTTGCCCAGGCCTCTCGCGCACCTTCCTGGCAGGCCGATATCTTCCATAATCGGAAGTGCCACCGCGCTCCCTGGAGTAGCTATACAAGCCCCTCCATACTTCCTGGAGGGGAGTCGGATGGCCATAAAGCCTTAGCAATACTTTGCATCGCCTGCTGAGCTCGCTTGTGCATTTGCGACATCTCTTGTAGCAAGTCGCTCGACGATCCGGACACCTCCTCTTCGGGATGGCCCATCAATATACCTACAGACATAATTCTGCCAGTTCCTTCACTTGCCGAACTATATAAAGGTAAGTCCGAACACATACCAAACATGCTGCCTTGCAGCTACTTATTCTCCTTCATGGAGTCAGCTAGCTGGGCCCGCACATCTTTTAGCTCTTCACCAAGCTTGGTATTGGCATCTTGGAGTTTGTTCTTATCCGCCCTGACCTGTGTCAGGATACGTTCACCCGCAGCTAGTTACCTTTGAGATCCAGGACCTCCCGCTTGTGCGACTTCCGGTGCTTCTGCTATAAGATTTGCACCTATATTAATAACCCTGATACATGATTATGTTTTCTCGATAGAGGGGAACATTACCAGATGCCACCTTCTTGGATCTCTCCAGTTCGGCGGTAGCTTTAGTCAGCTAGGCCTGACACTTTTCCAGCTCTTCAGACGACAGATTGTTCTTCTCTGTGAGCACCTGGTCATATAACAATCCTTAAATCAGTTGTACCAACTGTTTCAAGTCTCGGGGGCTATTGGTATATGATTATCAGTTCTTCACAAATGTGTACTTACCCGCATATCTTTCAAATACTGATCTGTGGCTCTGGAAAGCCCATCTCGAGCAGCTCGGATGTATGCATCACCCGAGTTGAAGGCATTGAAAGCTTCTTCTGAAAAACCAGGGTCGCGAAGAGCGGCCCGACGGCGCCGATGATTCATGGCGCTTTCCACTTCAGAGTTTGTGGCGGATATTTTATCCGAATCCTCCGCAGAAGACAATCCGGTGTCACTTCCGCGTTACCCTTTGTCCTCGTGGCAAGGTCCAGAATCCGGCAAGTAGAGGCATGACCGGCAGGATCCCCAAACATAGTCCGACGAATGTTCTTCCTAATAAGACACAACGGGTAGTGTCATACTTTAAGATGGCCGCCATGGGGCATACTTAAAACCATACCTATTCAATGAAGGCTCGGCCATATTTCTATTTTCCTTCCTCTTCGGAGGCCTGCCCATCGTAGGCGCCGCCTTCTCGCGCGCCGATCGCCTCCCCTTTAGAGCATTATATAGTGCGGTGGGTAAGCGGAAATAGAGGGAATTCTCTCAAAGGACAAGTCTCCTGATTACTTACATGCGTCGCAGGGAGAAGGCCGGGATAGTCAGCAATGATGGCCACTTCGGTGCCGTCACAGCTCACCTGGTAAAACACCCCTTCCCCGAGCTCCACGAATATATCCGGATCCTCTTCGAATCCAGGGTCAACGGACCGGTTGTGGTCCTCTAGCTGTGGTGCGGGGCTGTGGATCTCCCTGGTGACCATCCACCATTCCTGTTATAAATGACGGATTAATATTTATAAAAAAGGATTTAGGGAGTTGATGGAGTAGAGTAGTGGGGCGGAAACTCACCCAGCTGGGAGGGTTGTACATGGAAAATCCATCCCTGGGCTTAATGTGGATGAATTCCTTCTCCTCCCCTTTGTATAATTCGGACAGTATTTTCACCAAAGCGGTGTGAGTCTCCGGACCCTTTCGACCATAGTGGGTGGCATCATCTTCCCCGTTGAAGTGCCGCATGGGGCGCCCTCGGTATTGGAGTGACTGAACCCCTCGCATTATGGATATCGCCATAACCTCGACTATTGACAATCCGGATTGAGCGAGCGTCTTTATCTTGCTCATCAATTGGTGGACTTCCATGTTGTCTTTCTTCCTGGGCCTCCGAGGACGCCAGCTAAGGCGCTTCTTCAATGGGGTACTTGAATATTCAGGAAGACCCCTCTGGATTGAGTCAGGAAGGGATACGTCTTCAACATAAAACCATTCGGAAGGCTATTCTTCGGATGCCTTCTTCGGTGTACCGGATAGGTATCCGGTCTCGGCGATGCGCCATATCTCGGCTCCGCCCACTTGGAATATTTATCCCTCTTGATTACGAGGGACGAGGCAGAACAACTTATTCCATAACTCGAAATGAGCCTCGCAGCCTAGAAATAGCTCGCAAAGAGCAACATAACCCGCGATATGCAGGATGGAGGCAGGTGTGAAGTTATGCAGTTGGAGACCATAGTACTCCAGAAGCCCTCAGAGGAATGGATGGATTGGAAATCTGACGCCTCTCAGCAAATAGGGAACAAAGCATACTCGCTCCCCCTGGATGGGTTGGGGAACTTCTCCGCCTGTTCCCCGCCGTCGAAAGAAGCCAATCCGGCTCGAACGGGGACTAGATCTGCGAGGGAAAGGAATCCCTGGGTCTGCAGCTTCACCAGTTGGCCGTGTGATGTAGGGCGGAACCCTATGGGGCCGATCTTTCATGTTTAGAGAGGATCCCTATGAAGAACACGAAGAAAGCGCGGAAGGAAACGAGGGAAATCATGGTGTAACACAAGAGAAAACACTCAACCAACACGAATATGATCACACATGTGCTAGATCATCGAGGCACAAAGTAACACGAGATCCAAAGTCAACAAAGGACGATACAAGGGTAACCGTTCTTCTCCGTGAGGAGGTCTTGATTGTCTTCTCCGTGTGGAGGTCTTGAATCTGGGTGGATCTTCTCCGAAGAGGTGCGTTCCCTCATGAGGAGTAGATCCGATCGGATGAGCAATGCTCTATCTCAAATGAGCTAAACCAATGCTAACCCTAGAACGCAGGTGGAGGGGGAGTATATATAGTCTAAGGGGCAAAGGGGTACAAGGGCCACGGCCCGGAGGTGCTGCACGCAGGCAGGAGGGGGTCGGATGTCCGGGCGTCGGGCCGGATGTCCGGGCGCTCGTGAGAGGCCAGATGTCCGGGCTGTCGGGCTGGATGTTCGGGCTGGTGGAGTTAGCCTTGCTGCTCTCTAGATGGACGGGGCCGGATGTCCGGGCGGAGGGGCCGGACGTCCGGGGCTTTGGGAGGTGCCGGATGTCCGGGGTGACGGCCGGATGCCCGGGCTGTCGAGGAAGCCTTCTGTGCTCCTTGGACGGCGTGTCCGGATGTCCGGGCTGGTGGCGGGATTTCCGGTGCGGAGGGCCGGATGTCCGGACTGGACGCCGGATGTCTGGGCCCTGTAGCTTCTGCTGCAGACCCGTGGTTGAGGGGTAGATCTCCAGGGGCCGGATGTCCGGTGCCTGGAAGCTGTCCTTGCCTTCTTCTGTTGGTTCTCTTCTTCCGTAGACTTGGTGGCTTGACCATCTTCATGTGCATCCTCGAAAGGGTCCTCTTGGTACCTAATCATGCACAACATTCCGTACTTAGGTAGTAGCCATGTCTCGTGAGGATCATATGAGATATCACTAAGGAGTGAAGTCACCTCGGTCTCGAGAGCCCTAGCTCGTGCTCTTGTCATGGGTCCTCTTGGTGCTTGGTGAGACGATGGTAGACCCATGGGGATGACCGAAGGATGCTCCACATCATCACCATGGTACGGGGAGAGATCGATGACGTTGAAGATGTCGCTCACGTTGTACTTGTCGCGTGGGAGATCTATCTTGTAAGCGTTGTTGTTGTAGCGTGCTAGCACCTTGAAGGGTCCATCGGCTCGAGGTAGTAGTTTGGACTTGCGTTCGTTGGGGAAGCGGTCCTTGCGAAGGTGTAGCCACACGAGATCTCCGATGTTGAATATCATGGGTTGCTTGTTGATGTTGAGCTTGGTCACTAGTCGTTGTACTTGGCGCTCGATGGTGTGCCTTGTATCCTCATGCATCTTCTTGATGTAGCTTGCGCATGCACTCACATCCATGTTGGTGCGCTCGTGTAGTGGAAGAGGTAAAATGTCCAATGGGGACAATGGGTTGAAGCTATAGACGACTTCGAAGGGGGACTTGCCGGCCATCGAATGTCTTGCATGGTTGTAGGTGTACTCGGTGATGGGTACACACTCCTCCCACTCCTTGATGTTCTTCTTGATCAACACGCGAAGTAGAGTGGAGAGTGTACCGTTCGTCACCTCCGTTTGGACGTCGGTTTGAGGATGGTATGCGGATGAGAAGAAAAGCTTGATTCCGAGCTTGGCGCATAGCATTTTCGAAAAGTAACTCAACAACTTGACGTCACGGTCGGAGACGATTGTCTTTGGTACTCCATGTAAACGCAAGATTTCCCTACAAAACAGATTGGCAACATGTGAAGCATCGTCTATCTTGTTGCAAGGAATGAAATGTGCCATCTTAGAAAATCGGTCCACAACAACAAACACGGAATCCTTGCCATTTTGAGTTCTAGGCAAACCAAGTACAAAATCCATGCTAATGTCTTCCCAAGGTTGATAAGGAATAGGAAGAGGCATGTAAAGACCATGGGATTGAGCTGTAGACTTAGCTTTGCGAACATGTAAAGCATCGGTTGGTGAAGCGTGAGACGTCGCGGAACATATTGGGCCAAAAGTAGTTCTTGGAGATCGTGGCGAATGTCTTGTCGCGTCCAAAGTGTACCATGAGTCTGCCTCCATGAGCCTCTTGCAAAAGGAGCAAACGAAGAGAAGACTCGGGAATGCAAAGTTTGTTAGCTCTCATAAGATAATCATCCTTGATGTAATATCGTTCCCAAGATGTATACACAAACATTTAGCATAAGGAGTAGCAAAAGAGGGATCATTAGCATACAAATCTTTGATGTGCTCAAAACTAACAACATTCAACTCAAGTTTAGTGACAAGAGTGCATATGCATGAAAGTGCATCCGCAACTACATTTTCCTTACCCTTAATGTACTTGATCACATAGGGTAAAGATTCAATGAATTCACTCCATTTGGCATGGCGCTTGTTTAACTTAGTTTGGTCTTTCACGTACTTAAGCGTTTCATGATCGGTATGGATGACAAACTCATGAGGTCTAAGGTAATGCTCCCAAACATGTAGCACATGCACTGAAGCATACAATTCTTTGTCATAAATGGGATAGTTAAGTAGAGCACCGGAGAGTTTTTCACTAAAATATGCAATGGCTCATTTTTCTTGCATCAAAACTCCGCCAATTCCGGTACCACTTGCATCACAATGAACCTCAAAAGTTTTGTCAAAGTTGGGCAAAGCAAGAATCGGAGCATGAGTAAGCAAAGACTTGAGCTCATCAAAGGCGGTGGATTGCAAAGATCCCCAAACAAAAGGAGCATTCTTCTTTCTCAAGGCATGCAAAGGAGCGGCAATAGTGCTAAAATCTTTCACAAAGCGACGATAAAAACCCGCAAGGCCAAGAAAGCTACACACTTGTTGCAAATTGGTGGGTTGGGGCCAAGTTTTAATTCCTTCAATTTTAGATTCATCAACATGGACACCCTTGGAAGAGACAACGAAACCCAAGAAAACCAACTTGTCAACTCCAAATGTGCACTTTTTCATGTTGGCATAAAGATGTTCCTTGCGAAGCGTTTGCAAAACAGCCCTAACATGCTTTAGATGCTCTTTCATGGATTTGCTAAACACAAGAATATCATCAAAGTAAACCACAACAAACACTTCAATATAAGGTCGAAGCACAAAATGCATAAGACGCATGAAAGTTCCGGGAGCTTCCAATAAACCCATAGGCATAACCAACCACTCGTACAAGCCAAATTTGGTTTTGAAAATGGTTTTCCATTCATCACCTTCTTGTATGCGGATTTAATAATAGCCACTTTTGAGATCAATTTTTGAGAAAATGGTGGCACCGCTAAGTTCATCAAGCATATCAACTAAGCGAGGAATGGGGTGCCTATAACGAACGGTAATAGCATTGATGGGTCTACAATCGGAGCACATGCAAAAACTACCATCTTGCTTGGGCACAAGTATAACGGGAACGACACAATGGCTTAAGCTTTCACGTACATGACCATTGTCGATTAGTTGTTGTACTTGTTGTTGTATCTCCTTAGTTTCTTTAGGGTTGACGCGGTATGGAGCTTTGTTTGGTAGGGACGCTCCGGGGATGAGGTCGATTTGATGCTCAATGCCTCATAGAGGAGGTAGACCCGGAGGTCACTCATCGGGGAAAACATCTTGGAATTCCTGCAAAAGAGATTGAAATACTCTTTGTGAGAGGTGTTACTTTTTGGTTCCCCATCCTTGCACACAAGGACAAAGTGCGTAACACTCGATGGGTTCTCACACACTTCTCTCATCTCACTTTTGGTGGCAAATAGGACTAAGTTTTTCTTGTCTCTCATCGTGGACGCACTCGGTTTTGGCTTGTGGCTCTCACTCTCTTTTGGGTGGATCACTTTCTCACTTTTCTCTCCCTGATGGGTGGCTTGCTTGTCGGCTATCACTTGACTAGGAGACATAGGTCGTAGCACATATTCATCCCCTTTCATCTTGAAGCTATACTGATTGGTACGCCCGTTGTGGATGACGCCGCGGTCAAATTTCCATGGTCAACCAAGAAGGAGGTGGCAAACGGACATTGGGACAACATCACACTCCAAAGTGTCCTCATATGCACCAATTTTGAAGGAGACTTGGACCGTATGCTCAACTCATATAGTGCCGGAGTCACTTAGCCATTGGACTTTGTAGGGGTGCGGGTGCTTCATCATGACCAATTGAAGCTTGGAGCATAGTTCCTCACTTCCCAAGTTGTGGCAACTACCTCCATCGATGATGACCTTGACGGACCTTCCATTGATGCCGGCCTTTGTGTGGAAGATGTGGCATCTTTGGCCTTCTTCTTGTTGATGTTGAAGAATCAAGACTTTGGATACAACGAGAGCGGGGCTCGAATCCTCATCACAAGAGACTTGATCATCTTCATCCTTGTTCATGCGCCGGTGCATGGCCACTTGCTCTAGGGCTTCCATCTCCTCTTCACTCATGGAGTCATAGGTTCCATCACTGTTGAGGATCATGATGCGCTTGTTCGTGCATTCGAAAGGCTTGTGGCCTCTACCGACGCAAGTGAAACAATTGAAGGAGCTTGTCTTGACGGTCTCATCGGTTGGATTAGATGATGAAGCACGCGGCTTGAAGTTGCTTGTAGTAGGAGGAGGACGACTTGAGTGTGTTGAAGTTTTCTTGTAACTTGACTTGTCGTCGTTGTTTGTAGATGTCTTGGTTGAGGTAGAAGTTGGAGGAGTCGTTGTATCTTGGGTGTTGGAGAAGTTGTAGGTCTTGGATGAGTACTTGGCATACTTGAAGTCATCTTGCACTTGACGTTTGGCTTTGGTAGATTGATGCACGAGCTCAATGAGGTTGGAGTAGGGTTGGAAGTCGACGATCTTCTTGGTGGGATGATTGAGTCCATTGAAGAAACGTGCCATAGTTTGCTCATCATCTTCTGTGACATTGGCTTGAATCATGGCTATCTCCATTTCCTTGTAGTATTCTTTAACACTCTTTGTTCCTTGCTTGAGAAGTTGGAGCTTCTTGAAGAGATCGCGGTTGTAGTAGGTGGGCACAAAACGTGCTCGCATCACATCCTTCATTTGAGCCCAAGTGGTGATAGGTGGTTCACCTTTTGCTTCTCGACGCTCAAGGACTTGTTCCCACCATATGAGCACATAGTCTTGGAACTCAAGGGATGCCATAGAAATCTTCTTCTCTTCCTCATAGTTGTGCAAACGAAAGATTTTGTCGACCTTCAATGCCCATGAGAGGTACTCTTTGGGATCATTGATTCCATGGAACTTGGGCATGGTAAACTTTAGCTTGCCATAACGTTGCTCTTCATTGTGTTGTTGGCGAGGGTGATGGTGTCGCCCTTGACGTGGAGGATAATCAACCTCATGTTGCTCTTGGCATGGAGGAAGTCCATTGTCTTCTTGCTCATGTTGAACTTGAGGTTGTGGAGGAGCTTGTCGATCTTGAAGAGGAGCTTGAGAAACTTGACGTTGCTCTCTTGGTTGGTAGTTCCGCTCTTGGATTTCTTCTCGAAGTGCTTCCTCTTGATTGCGCCCTATGGGGCCGATCTTTCACATTTGGAGAGGATCCCTAGGAAGAACACAAAGAACGCGCGAAAGGAAACAAGGGAAATCACGGTGTAACACAAGAGAAAACACTCAAGCAACACGAATATGATCACACATGTGCTACATCATCAAGGCACAAAGTAACACGAGATCCAAAGTCAACAAAGGACGATACAAGGGTAACCGTTCTTCTCCGTGAGGAGGTATTGATTGTCTTCTCCGTGTGGAGGTCTTGAATCCGGGTGGATCTTCTCCGAAGAGGTGTGGTCCCTCACAAGGAGTAGATCCGATTGGATGAGCAATGCTCTATCTCAAATGAGCTAAACCAATGCTAACCATAGAACGTAGATGGAGGGGGAGTATATATAGTCTAAGGGGCGAAGGGGTACAAGGGCCACAGCCCGGAGGCACTGCACGCACGCAGAAGGGGGCCGGATGTCCGGGCGCTCGCAAGGGGCTGGATGTCCGGGCTGGTGGAGTTGGCCTTGCTGCTCTCTGAATGGACGGGGCCGGATGTCCGGGCGGATGGGCCGGATGTCCGGGGTGATGGCCGGATATCTGGGCTGTCGGGGCAGCCTCCTGTGCTCCCAGGACGGCGTGTCCGGATGTCCGGGCTGGTGGCCGAATTTCCGGTGCGGAGGGCCGGATGTCCGGGCCCTGTAGCTTCTGCTGTAGACCCGTGGCTGGGGGGTAGATCTCCAGGGGCCATGACCGGATGTCCGGTGCCTAGAAGTTGTCCTTGCCTTCTTCCGTTGGTTCTCTTCTTTCGTGAACTTGGTGGCTTGACCATCTTCATGTGCATCCTCGGGAGGGTCCTCTTGGTACCTAATCATGCACAACATTCCGGACTTAGGTAGTAGCTATGTCTCGTGAGGATCATATGAGATATCACTAAGGAGAGAAGTCACCTCAGTCTTGAGAGCTCTAGCTTGTGCTCTTGTCATGGGTCCTCTTGGTGCTTGGTGAGACGATAGTAGATCCATGTGGATGACCGAAGGATGCTCCGCATCACCATGGGATACGGAACACTTTTCCCAATCACCCTGCTTGGGGCCGTGAGGGCGTAAGGAAGAGCTGGGAGCGCTAGCCATGTTGGGGTGGTTTCTGCGAGCGAGCTCCGAGGATTCCTTGTTTGGGGGAGATGGTGTGGATTAGATCTGAAGATCCACATCTCTTTAATAGACAATTTTCTCATGTGGTCAGGGTGCTGAATGCAAAAATACCCCGACCTCTCGTATTCGCTCGACACATGGAAGCTGAAATCATGAAGGTGTAGAAGCCGATGAGCGCGTCATTAAATTAAGGGTCGGACACTCCTATTTAAGTCAGGTACTTTGAAGTATTCGGAGAAGGAACCTACCTTGGAATGCCGAAGACAATCTGCGCGCCGGACTCGTCGTCATTGAAGCCCGGTTCGGGGGCTACTGAGGGAGTCCTAGATTAGGGGGTCCTCGGACAGCCGGACTATGTATTGTTGCCGGACTGTTAGACTATGAAGACACAAGATAGAAGACTCCGTCCCATGTCCAGATGGGACTCTCCTTTGCGTGTAAGGCAAGCTTGGCGATTCGGATATGTAGATTCCTTTCTCTATAACTGACTTTGTGTAACCCTGGCCCCCTCCGATGTCTATATAAACCGGAGGGTTTAGTCCGTAGGACAACAATCATAACCTCATAGGCTAGACTTCTAGGGTTTAGCCATTACGATATCGTGGTAGATCAACTCTTGTGACACTCATATTCATCAAGATCAATCAAGCAGGAAGTAGGGTATTACCTCCATAGAGAGGGCCCGAACCTGGGTAAACATTGTGTCCCCCGCCTCCTGTTACCATTAGCCCTAGACGAACAGTTCGGGACCCCCTACCCGAGATCCGCCGATTTTGACACCGACACCCACCAAAACGTCACGATCAGAAGCTTTGCAGGCGAAGACCACCTTTTGTCAGGATCAGATGTACTACTTGTCCCCTTTCAAAATTGGCCATTGTGGGATCCCTTCCGGCCTAAGTTTTGTGGGAAGACGACCAAGGGCATTATAAATATAGTCTAGCCACCACCATAGAAGGGATCAGACCCCCCGAGACCGAACCCCTTGAGCTCATCACAAGAACTAGCCTCCTGAGGTTGTTCTTCTCCTTGTACTAGTTCATCATCGGCCCCCGCGAGGCTAATGCGCCACAAAGCAAGAGTAGAGTTTTACACCGCAAGGTGGCCCGAACCTAGGTAAATTGCCGTGTCCATTTCCTTCGCATTCATCGAGCTTGGTCATGAGAGCAGCGAGTCGATCGGTTAGAGAGCTTGAGTTCTTCACACACGCCCCTGAGTTCGAACCTTTCTTGGGTCTGCGGAGTCCGGAATCCGACAAAGATGCTGACGGTGACACTCAATAATTTCCGTGACACTAATAACCATCCCAGAAAATATAACAACTTAGCTACAGATAAAAACATCACCAAAAGTGAGGCCAGAACGTCAACAAAGTTGGCGGCGGGGATGGCTCGGGAGAAAATGATTTTAGGCAACATTTTGTTCTTTATCACTAGGATTTTTTTCAATGAATAGAGCAAATTTTGTAGTGGCACAAAGAGATTTCTTTCACATCTCACTTATAATATGTTTGGGTTCAGCAACATAGAAACATAAGTTTCAACACAGTGCGATCCCTCTTAGTACTACAGATGTCCCGTGACTCAAATAAGAGATAAAGAACTATGGAAGAAAATTATAGGTCTTTTCTTCGTCCTCTTTCTTTTTGAATGCGGTCAACACTCTTAGACCGAGCCCCATAGAAATTGCTTCGTTCAGCAATTTTTGGGGTCACTTCCATCACACAATACATTTGATAACAACTTTCTCGATTGACTTGTCATTCTTCTCTGTTGTGCAAATGCTAATCTTCAGAGTTTATATCAAACTCCTCCGAACTCCAGGGACCAAATATCTCTATGTGCACTAGCAAATACATTAGTCTCTCACTACTTTTACCTAACAATGACCAAAACTCTCATGGCACTCAATTACACCAACAACTTTGACGCGTGAAAAAACGTTTTAGAAGCATAGCCAGGCTAACTTCTGTGTAAAGATTGTAACATGTTGTGTCAGTCGCGGGCCTCACCACGGCAGATGAGCAGACCACACGACATGCCATAGGCAAGAACTGCATGTTTAGTCACATGACGGGCTAAGCCCATTACGTGTTGGGCACGCGTGCTCATGGGCCGGCCCGCAAAAAATGGCATGTTGAAATATACACCCTAAACTTTTGTATAAATAGCATTATAATTTATGAATTGCGGGCATGATAACTTACATACAAACACTATGTTAACTTTTTTTATCCTCTGTAAAAAGTATGTTTGAAACATACCCCTGGTAATTTCTATGTGAATAATTTAAACATATAATGAGGCTAGCCAACTCGTCTCCTTGCTTGTTGCTCGTTTTTGCTTCAATTTGGGCCATTAGATGTTGGTCAAACTTCTTCTATTTGCGTTGGTTGACGTTGGATCTTCGTTGCTTTTCGTTTTGACCGCGTGGTGAGTTCATGGCAAACCATGACTTGTGGGCTCGGTCTCTCAACCGATTGGCTGGGTGAGCCTTTTTCGGGTGCCTGTGCGGCCTCTCCTGCCGCGCCGCGTGCGTGCGTCCTGAGCGCTGTGCGCGATTTATGGTTCCGCTCGCCACTCTGCTTCGCTGGCCGGTGACGCTGTAGGTGGGCCTATCTTCTTCTTGGTCACGTGTGTCAGTGAACTGGCTGTTGCATTTTTGTGTGCGCGCGGACTCACGTTACTGATTTTCCTGTTAAACCGCTCTTGGCGGGACGTTCCTGGCACACTGCCCACGTTGTGTGTCGTGCGTCGTGGGGAGCAGTTGCAGAGGGGTCGCCCCATGCGTGTGCCCCCAACTTCTGCAATAGTCTTTGGTCTTCCGCGATGATGGGTGGGTTGACGCTGCTCGTGGTCCCGTCCGTCGGCTGCACTGGATGCGGGTCTCGTCGGGGTCGCCGCGCCGTCGTTTGCATTCGCGTCTGGTGTTGGAGAGAGGGGAGATCCAAGAGTTGTGCGGCTGACTCCTGCGTCGTGCTCTGCCTGACCCCTGCGCCATGCGTCAATCAGATCCACCGCCTCCCGAGATCCTTATCCACCCCAGCTCACGAGGAAGCTGCGGGAGGAGGAGCTCAGTCGGGCATTAGCCGGCGGGAGAAGGAGGAGAGGCGTGGATGCTAGCCAGGGAGGTGGATCGACTCGCCTCTGCTCCGCCGTGAGTGCCGCCGCAGCCTCTGCAGCCACCTTGCTCCGCATAGCAGCATGTGTGCGGAAGCGCGGACAGGCGACCACGAGCAGATCGTGTCGGCGGCAACGGCAACACGCATGGTGCGCGAAGTCCGGTAAGATGGGCGCGGCCCGCCCGCAGACATTTCAGGATGGCGTGCCCGACAGCTCGGAACGCGCGCGCCCGGCGCACAGGAGGTATGACTCGGAGCATGCCGGCGGCAACTTGCACCGCGAGGTCCCGAAGCAGCCCAGCCAGTACAGAGCTCCTCCATACTGGATGAACCCTGCGACTCCATCCTCGCCTCCACTCACAGGTAATCCCTTTCCCCTCCGTGCCCTCTCTTTCTTCCGAACAATCTCTCTTTTCAGACCCTCTCTCTGTTACACATTTGCATGAAAAAACAAAAGTAAAAGGGAAAACTTACTTTGGGTTCATAAGGTGCAGACCAACAACAAAACGATTGTTAATGAAAGGTTTGGGTGCAGGTATTCTCTAATCAAGGTCTTTTATCTAATTAGTTGGATAACTACTTTTTAGGTCTATGCTGATTTCACAATAACACCGCCTCCAACTTTCTCATTTCCCCAACTCTGCATACAAGGTCCAAACTAGGTATGCCAATCGCTTGTTCAGTCGCTTTCTGGTTTATGCCCTTTCACCTGCATATAGTGAGGCAGTGTGTGGAATTTAGGTGCTGGTTTGAACAAATTACAATGATGTAGTGGTGAGGATCAGTACAGCCACCGGCTTTATATTGTGGTCAGCTTGTTTGTCTGCTTGCTCATGCATTCTAGTACATGATGTCCTGATGATTTGTGAAGTTCTGTGTATCACGTGATAAGCTGCAGATTAGGTAGCATGGCAGCTTGTTTGTTGCTTTTAGGATGTACTGATGTACATGTACCCAGGTGGATCAAATACTGATACCAATCATATATTTTTCTTTACTCATGTGTTTTTCATGTGTCTGCCTAGCATTTCGACAAATTGATTATCTCATTCAGATGTATTCATGCCAGGTTTCTGTGATCAAAAAAAATCATGTGGCACAGGCTTTCTTATTACATACAAAACTAAATGTTGAGAAGTATATAGGTTCATTATTTGGTAACTGAACTGAATTGCCTTGGTATAAAACTCCCATTAGCTTTTGTCGGAGGTGCTGTAATGATTTGACGGAAAGGCTTTTATATTTCCAAGTTGATAAACTACACAACTTCTGATCCTAAAGCCTTTCTTTAAAAGGGACTGGTCAATACAGCTCCATGTTGTGCTATCTGAGCTCTTTTTCTTTTCTTAAAATGGTAGGATATCTCTCATGTTTTTTATTCGTAGTTGATTGCTTATATCCAAAATATTTATGTTAGTACACTGAAGTTAATTTCTATTCCCTTCGTCCCAAAATAAGTGTCTCAAGCTTAGTATAACTTTGTACTAAAGTTAGTACAAAGTTGAGACACTTATTTTAAGACGGAGGGAGTACATTATTAGTGAAGTTAGCTAAATAGTTTTTGTGCTACTGAGATATATATGTGCACTACATTTTAACCCTCTAAATTGTTGTGCAATTGAGTTTAATCCGGAATATAATTATGTTAGTACACTATGCAATATAATTATATTATATTCTGCTTTTGTCAGATTTCTGGTTTGCTCCAGCTTGTTTTTACATCTAGTCATAATTACACCTCTCCACCGACTGCCACCTTTCATGGAGGAGGGAGATGGCTTTGCCAGGCCGTCAACACCCATCGGCAACTTCCGGCAGGCGCTGTCCCGTTCTTCTTCCCCTTACTCCGATGCCTTCATGGCCAAAATCATTAGCAGCAAGAAGGTTAAGCACCAACTATGGTTAAAAGCTTTGTCTCTTTTGTTTACTATCCATGATGATCTGATTTTGCTGGTAAGGTTAGAAATTCAAGTAATACGACTATTGTGATGCATCTTCCTACGTGTGTATATTTATTTGCATTGTTAATATTTTCCTCCAAATCATTTGTTGGTCATAAATTATTTTGCATTATTGATGATTAATTTGCAATTGAAATGACAACAGGGCTAGGTTTTATAAGTGTAATGGGTTCAAGTGTGACCTTCCAGTCAAGAAATGTCCTCAGCAAGAAGCTTATATGAAGATCCCTTTTCTACTTTGAATGAATTTACATGCTACTCTCTTGTATGGATAAAAATAATAATTTAAATGTTTTGTTTCTTTGCCAGTTTTGATTTTCTCTTACCGTTGTTGAACCAAATCAATTGTATTTTCGCTGAGTTGATGGCCGCTTGTTTTTTCTGTGAGCTCATTTTCTAGGAGAGTGAGATGTGGGATACACACTCCTGAAATATTTGGTTTCTTTCAAACCATTTATTAGCTAATTAATTTTGGATGTCGTTGCACACAATACAATTGTACTCTGTTGTTGCCATCTTTCTTTTTACGAGAGCTTAGCTCTGTACAATCAAACTTTTATACAAAAGGCCAAGTTCTTAACATATACCCAAACACAAAGTTATTAAAAAAATGCAAATAATTTCAATGAGCACATGGTTTTAAATAGGTCTCTGCGCCATTTGGCGCAACTGGTCATCTAGTATGGTAATTATGTGCCGTAGACATCATATCTTACGTACAACACCATGACAACTATGATCAAGAATTTTTTTGTTCAAACACACCCTGGTTATCTCCATGTGTATAATATGGTAACACGCGCATTGCAGGCATGATAAGTTAACTCTGGTTCTTTAGGAGGTGTTATATATTCATTTCTTAGTGAAGATCATTTGACGTTCAACACGATAGTGAAATAAACAACGACGCAAAGCTTTGTCGAAACATTAGCTCAGCCCAGATGGTTCGTAAAGTCGGGATGGAAGCTGAGGTCTTGAGTTCAACTCTAGACTTTTTAAACTCTATCGCTTACAATGTTGCTCAATTTCAAAGAAAAAGGCTTTCTCTATTTTCCTCAAAGGAAAAAGAAGACATTTTTCTTTAGAACGTGAAATCGCTAAACAAATGCCTATCTCTACATTTCAATTTGCAGACTTCCTAAAACATCTCTCTTGAGGGATGTCCTAAAACTTATGAATTAAAATCCGACGGTAGTAAAGATGTCCTAAAACTTATGAATTAAAATCCGACGGTAGTAAAACTGATCTGCCAAAATTCTTATGGTGGCTACTTACATCTGAAGCACAAACACGCTCGCTAAATGAAAAGCTAGACGCTAGACTAGACGCCGTGTGTTCTGCGGTTGCTGCCGCCTTCCTGGACGACGTACTTGCTCCAGAACCAGTGTCGGCTCCAGACGAGGTTCATCTCGTCGATGGGAACCCCCTTGGTCTCTGGCAGGAAGAGGGCGATGAAGGTCGTCATGATGACCATCCACGCCGCAAAGAAGTAGAAGAGGCCGAACTTGAGGTGACAGAGCATGGTGAGGAACGCCTGCCCAATGATGAAGGTGAGCGTCATGTTGACGCACACGGCAATGCTCTGCCCTGCCGACCTGATCTCAAGCGCAAACACCTCGCTGGGCACGAGCCAGCCCAGCGGCCCCCACGACCATGCGAACCCGGCAACGTAGAGGCAAATGAATAGCACCAGCAGCATGGCATAGGAGCGCGACATCTCCCCCTCGCCCGTGGTGCCGAACTGGAGAGCGATTAGAGTCCCCACCACTATCTGGGACACGAACATCTGTGTGCCGCCCTGGAGGAACAGGGCGCGGCGGCCGAGCCGGTCCACGGAGACGATGGAGATGATGGTGGCGAACATGTTGACGAGCCCCGTGATGACGGCGGACATGAGCGAGGCGTCGCCGCCGAAGCCGATTGTGAGGAACAACACGGGCGCGTAGAACATGATGACATTGATGCCGGTGAGCTGCTGGAAGCAGGGGATGAGCAAGGCAATTGTCAGCTGGGGACGGTACTTGCGCTCCAGGATGTTCCGCCAAGGGTGCTCGATGGCCTTGGCCTCCTCGCTGGCGGCCACCATGTCGTCATACTCGTCGTGCACGTCTGAGGTACCCCTAACGTTGACCAGCACCTTCTTGGCCTCGGCAGTGTAGCCGCGGGCGATGAGGGAGTTGGGAGTGTCCGGCAGGGCGAGTGCGCCGAGGGTAATGATGAGCGCCGGGACGCCAGCCAGGCCAAGGCCGATGCGCCAGCCCCAGCCGCCCTCGATGCTAACGGTGGCGTAGTTGATGAGGTTGGCGGACAGGATGCCGATGGTGGTCATCAGCTGGAAGCCGATGTTGAGCATGCCCCGGAGGTTCGCCGGCGCCATCTCCGAGAGGTAGAGAGGGACGGACTGGTTGGCGAAGCCTACGCCGATGCCGAGGAGGATGCGGCCGAGGATCAGCATCATCACGTTAGTGGCGGCGCCGTTGAGTGCCGAGCCCGCGAGGAAGGTAATGCCGCCACAGAACATGGACCACTTCCGGCCGAAGATGCGCGTCACTGACGCCGCTAGGAACGATGTTGCTAGCGCGGCCAGGTACAGTGAGGACGTGAACAGCGTCAACAGCTGGCTGTCGAACTTGCAGTACTGGTTCTTTTCCTTGTTTGCCTTGGCTTGGGCGTACACCGACGGAAAGAACTCGCTCAAGAACGAGTCCATGGATGTTACACCACCTTCATGGGATGGAATCCACAAAATTTTCACTCTCTCATGGTCAGTTAGTTGTATTTCATTTCATTGTTTTAATGAAGTAATTAGCGGTACCAGAGATGCCGATGTCGTAGCCGAAGATGAGACCGCCAGAGGAGGCGACGAGACAGGAGAAGAAGACAAAGGCCGTCATGTGGCCAGGGTACACCTTGCCCCCGGTGGAACTTATCACCACGCCCCCCGCCATATCTGCGAATAGGCTAGACAACGGTGATGGATGGAAGAGACCACACGAGGAGGAAGAAGAGGAGACGAGGTGCGTAGCCCGTTCTTAGAGGAGGGGATAGCTTCTTTATAGCACCTAGAGTGGCAAACCCTGTCCAGTGGATGCACTCATGGATGAGAATGCAAGCTACCTATTTATGATCTCTACTTTCTTGCAGTGAAACTTGGCGCTAAAATTAGTGCATCACTGTTCTTCAGTTAGCTTGGCACAAGTCTAAGCTTTTTTCTATCCATATTTAGTAAGTATGTAGGAGTACTATTTCTATGAATGAAATATGTCATTAATTCGTTAATTAACTCAAGGCAGTAGACCAAGAACTTGAGAAGTGCTAAACTCATTTATGTTATCAATTAAGGCTAAAAATGATTCTTGAAGAAAAATCATTCATGTGCCCGCCATACCTCGGTCCGCTCGCCCTTTTTATTTCTTATAGGGCCTTTTTTATGTTATTAGCGGTCAAAAAAATTAATACCATGATATTGTTTATACAAAAAGTGGATTATATAATATATCTATACCTACTAATAAAGGGAGGAAGATTTCCTCCTCCAATTTTTTTGTGCGTTCTTGGTCCGTCCATAGTTCTTTTTTCTTAAATCAGTCAATCAATCCAATCATCATATGTAGCTCTTTTTTCGTAAGTCAATCAATCAATTCAATCCTGTAGTTTCTTGTTCTGGGTCGCCGCCTAGTTTTCCCAAAAAAAATTTGTTCGTCCCCTGCATGGGCTTTTCTGCCTCTTTGTTTTTTGAATACTAGGTAATAGCGAGCAACTAAAAATATTTGGGCTCATGTGAAGTTCAAATTAAGGACCTCCCTTTCTGTACAGAAGGTTGTACCCAACCGAGCTAGGGTCTACCTATGTTTTGAAACAGAGTTTGTTACCCAATAGTCCCACCTTGATTCGTTACATCAAATTCCACCAATCCTATATTGGTTTGCAAGTCGCGTGCAAGCTACCTCGGGATCGAAGAAACAGAGGAAACAATGTCCTAGTAAAACAGAGTAGACTTGATAAAGGAGGGGGCGTGCACTCATGCGGGTGGGCTTAATGGATTTGTGGGTTACACGGTTGATTGACTCTAATTACATGGATTTATGGACTAGCATGGCTTAAATGAGATTGTTGATTTTGATTATACGGGTTTATGTGCTAGCATGGCTTGATTGGCTCCAACACTCCAAAAAAGACAGGGGGACTTAGTGGATTTATAGGCTAGCATAGCTTAATTGGCTCTAACGCTCCGATAAAAATGAGCAAAGACGAAGGATGGGCATGTTTGTTTCATGGAATGGCTCGCACATAGCCACCCTATGACACATCCCGGTCATCTCTTCTGACCCGACGTTGACCCAGGCGTACTACGCTGGTGCTGGGACCGAACCTAAAGGTCATTGGCAGAGCTGGACACACCGAGTACTTGAGAAAGGAAGGAGGCCAAAATCACTGTTTTAACCTTCAACGGAAGGATTAGCATGATTTGACCTCATATGGAATTTTTATTCGAAACTGACTTTTTTTCATCACGCCAACGTACCCGGCGTTTGCGTTGCATGGGAAATGACATGGTCTATGGCATCTGGCCCTAACTTCTCCTCCAGGAGCCTTGGTGTCTTCGTCTTGGATGAAAATACATGGGCCAAGGGAAAACTGATAGGGGCACAAGTGTCCCGTCTATCGATGAGATGGTAGGAGTAGACTTTGACTATCTGACCACGAACGTACAAAGACGTTGTGCCTTAGCAATCGCTAAACCGACTCCAAAAGGTTATTGACTACGCCGGAGCATGACCAAACTAACCATGAGGGTATATTTCCTGCACGCAAAGAAAGAACAAGCAAGAAATTGATATTGCAATCCGGATATTGTGAATATAAGAGGAAAGCTTTATTGATGAAAGTGGGGTTCTATTACGTCTCGGTCTGGTCGTTGAACACAAAAGAAGGACACGAGTTGCAGCTATGACAAACTTTAATCTAAATTAAACCCAATTCTAAAACGATGCCCTAAGGGATGTATTTATAGAGAGACAGAGGGGAATTTCGTCGACCCTTAGCAAGGTGGGACTAAATTCTGTCATAACTCGTTTTCCCTATTAATACAGACTCTAAAAACAACATACTAAGTGTGTTTCGAAACTACATGGACCTGGCCAAGCAATAAGGTGGCGCAACACCTATATTAACCTATGGACTCAATGTATAAAAGATCAACTTGTATATTTCGTTTGTGTGTATGTCATCGTGGTGGCTCCGAAATGCTGAAAACTCCACCAGAAACTCTGTTCTTGTTCCCATAGCGCGCACCATCATCTCCATGCTTCTTCATGCTCCAACGTTCATCCTTCTTGTCCATGATGGATCCTTCATTTTTAAGCAAAACAAATGTATCCAATTTAGGATGCATCATACATGAACATTAGAATCGTTACAAAGAAACGTAAGTACCTGGTAATCTAATTGGCATGCACGAGCTCCAGTAATTGGTTCAATATGTGTAGCAGCGGGGGTTGTGGGTGTAACTATAGTAGTGATGTCCTCACGAAAAGCGCCATGGGCCACAATGTTTGGCCGTTTCCCATGCAATGCAAACGGCAAGGATGGTGGTGTGACAAAAAAACTTAGATAATGAAATACTTACAAAATTAGGTAAAATCATGCTAAATTAAAAAAATGATAAAAATAGTGATTTCGTCCCGTCGTTGATGACTAGAACACAAGAAATGAGTCTCGTCTCATTGTCTTCCTCATCTACCTTTCCTTGCCTACTCCTTTGTAAACAAGTTCATTTGGATTTCCCAAGACGTGTATATCAATTTGAGTGAAATTGGGATTGTGTCTGCTTTGTTGTTTTATGGGGCAATTCAGATTCTTAACATATAGGGGTATGTACTTCCACTCTTCATACAATATGTACTCCCACTTCATATATGTAATACTACTTATACCTAAAATAATGGTCTACATTACTTATAATTATCTCAACATGCATGCTTTCACGTCATAAAAATTATTGTAGCTATTAGATTTACTAGGTAGAGCCACTAGCATCCGCCCAATCTAAGCATGATAATCCTCTACCGTTCAACATGCATTAGTGAATTCTAAGTATTTTTTAAATCACATTAGATATAATTATGACATAGCCCACTACCTATTTTTCCTAGCCATGTAACCATGACATGCAAGTAAAGTTATAAGTTACAATTTTACATCAGCATATCCATGCAACACTGTCACATCATCACTTCATGCAAAGTCATCAGTTATTTTTTTCCTTGCATTTTGTGATCTCATAGACAAGGTATATGTGTTGGGCGCTTGGAGCGTACCTATATTGTCACAACCCTAGAAATTGTTTGTAAATAGTTGCATTGCATCAATCCATCATGTCTAAGCTTCAAAAGAATTCAAAATGGGGATGATCAAACCCTAGTAGATAATTATTTCACCTAGGTTCAAATTTAAATCTTTTCAATGAACCAAAAATGCCCTTTAGAAAAGTCCATGATTTTTGATAAAAGGTGAAAACCCTTGTAAAAAATGATGCACCTATTTCTAGGACATTCTAGATTTTTGAATTAAACCATATTGTATTTCAATTGGGGCATTTAAATCCTAAAGATAATTTGAAATGGTCGAATAATTTTGAAAAGTACTAAGGGCCTCCGGTATAATTAATTTAGTTCCCACAATTGTTCTCATGATTTTATAAAGTGATTTAGTTTATATTTAAATCAAACAGGTAGAAGAAAATAGAAAAAACGAAAGAAAAGGAGGGAGTGTTACCTGTCATTTACCTGGCCTAGCCCAGCACGGCCCAGCCCAACTGGCCCATGCCAGTCATCGTCTACCTCTGCCAGTAGGAAGAGGTGTGACAGCGCTCGAGACCGTGCACGCCACACACCGCCATGCCCGCTTACCGCCTCCCCGCCAGCGCGACACCGGGATCTTTCTCTGCATTGCCATCTGGATCGAACTCTCCTCTCCATTCGCCCTCTCTCCCTATCCCTCGTTCTCCCCTCGTGATGACCCACAAGTATAGTTGATCAATCATAGTCCTTTCGACAAGTAAGAGTGTCGAACCCAACGAGGAGCAGAAGGAAATGGCAAGAAGATTTCAGCAAGGAATTATTTGCAAGTACTTTCGGTGATGAGTAGTTTGATAGCAAGATAATTTGTGAGAGGTAACAAGTAGAAATAGTAACTAAGGTGTAGCAAGGCATCCAATCCTTGTTATTGCAAAGATAGGCGGGAATGTTCTCTTATAATAAGTTAAGTGTTCTTGAGGACACACAGGAATTTCATCTAGTCACTTTAATCATGTTTGTTTGATTTGCGTTCGTTACTTTGATAAGTTGATATGTGGGTGGACCGGTGGTTGGGTGATGTTCTTACTTGAACAAGGCTCCTACTTATGATCATCCCTTCTCGCAAGCATCCGCAACTAAGAAAGAAGAATTAAGATAAATATAACCATAGCATGAAAAATATAGATCCAAATCATCCCCTTACGAAATATTGCATAAATTAGGGTTTCAGCTTCTATCACTCTAGCAACCATTATATAATAACTACTCCACAATGCTTTCCCTTAGGCTCAAAGATGGTGAAGTGTCATGTAGTCGACATTAACATAACACCACTAAGGGAAACAACAACATACATATCATCAAGACACATAACGAATACCAAATTTACATGATGACTTATGACAAGACTTCTCCCATGTCCTCAAGTACAAACATAACTACTCAAAAAACATATTCATGTTCAAGATCAGAGGGGTATTGAATAGCATAATAGGTCTTAACATATAATTTTCCACGAAATAAACCAACTAGCATCAACTACAAGATGTAATCAACGCTACTGGCAACCCACAAGTACCAATCTGAGGTATTGATACAAAGATTGAATACAAGATATGAACTAGGGTTTGAGATGAGATGGTGCTGGTGAAGATGTTGATGAAGATTGATCCTCCCACGAGGAGGGGGGTGTTGGTGATGATGATGGCTTCGATTTCCCCCTCCTGGAAAGAAGTATCCCCGGCGAAATCGCTCCGCTGGAGTGAAAAAGTGCTCCTGCCCAAGTTCTGCCGCGAGACGGCGGCGCTCCATCCTGAAAGTCCTCTCCTTATTTTTTTAGAGGCAAAATGGGCTTATGTACTAGAAGATGGGCACCAGAGGCTGGCCAGAGGCCCTACAAGCCACCAAGGCGCGCCTGGGGGGTGGGGGTGGGCACGCCCTGGTTTCTTGTGGGCACCAGGGTGGCCCCTCTGGTACTTCTTTGCTTTGGTATTTTTTATTTATTCCAAAATAAATCTCCGTAAAATTTTTGCTCATTTGGAGATGTGCAAAATAGGTATCTCTGACATAGCTTTTTTAGGTCCAGATTCCAACTGCCAGCAAACTCCCTCTTCATGTAAATCTTGCATATTAAGAGAGAAAAGGCATTAGAATTGCTCCACAAAATGTTATATTGATTAAAACATTATAAATAACAGTAGGAAATCATGATGCAAAAATGAGCGTATTAACTCCCCCAAGCTTAGACCTTGGTTGTCCTCAAGGGAAAACCAATATCAAACATCATGACCACATGTTTAGAGAGAGAGGTTTCGATAAACACAAAATACGAACATAGTATCATCATGGTCATTATTATAACAACTATATTCACCATCATAAAACATCTCATGAGCAAGTAATCATTCATCACCACAACGAAGTATAAGGCATAAACTTTCTTGAAAACTAACAAACTATGTTCTCAGACAACAAAGCAATTGCAAATTCATCATAATTTTAGGAAGGGTCTCGTGTTGGAGCTTTTTAGCATGTCCACATACTCAAGCATCATTTATACATCTATTTGTCACCCTGGGTGAGAAATAGTTATTCTTCACCCCCCACTATTTTAACATCAATGCACCGTAATTTTATGTTTCATAATTTTTGTCTTATTTTAAACATAAAAGAGACCGTAATAAATATATACTCACCGTAAAAATATATTTTATGTTACATAAAATTACAAACGTAAAAAGAAGTAATATATATATAATGCAATTTTTCTGGTCTTATGACCCATATTTTTGTTTTCGTATGCGAAATTTTACATAGTAAATCAAGACGAGTGTAACTATTTGTATTCCAAATATAATTTATTTATGAAACGGTAATGTTATTCATCACTTACGGCGCAGAATAAATTATTCTTCACCCAAGGTAATCTTACGATTCATATATAAATTATATTTCGTATACAAAAAGTTACATTCATATTGATTTTACTACATAAAATTTAGGATAAGAAAACAAAAATATTGGTCTTAATCTAGAAAATTTGCATTCTATGTACATTTTACACTATGTTTTTACGTTTTGTAATTTTAGGTAACATAAAATATTTTATGGTGATTATAATTTTCTTATGTTCTCTTTTTAGTATGAAATAAGAGCAAATTTACGAAATGTAAAAATACGATGTCTTGATGTTAAAATAGAGAGGGGTGAAAAATAACTATTCTCGCCCAAGGTGATGAATAACGCGACCATATATATATCCTGCGCGCATAATGATTTATCCTGCGCGCCGGCCACGCCTGCGCGCATTGCTGCCAGGAAGTTAGCCCTGCTGCCTTCCGCCCATTGAAAGCATCGTAATGGTAGAAAACATATTACTACACATGTAACTACCTTTTTTTCTTGTGCATGATTATAAGATCCTCAGAGAATATAATAACTAAGTTAATCTGATTACTGTTGCACCTGTTGCTTTTCCGCCTGCCACATAATTATGGTGTATAGTAATAAGCTATGAGAAAATAGTAACAATATTAATTGGGTTACCGCTCATGCATCATTTTTTTCTATCCTTCAAATGTACTTTACAACAAACAGAGCGTGGTACTTACTACATATATCAGCATGTTTTTTGCTAGGTTGAACCATCTTTATTTTTTTCGTTGGTCAAACATTTACTTTCATTACCGTCCTTTTTACTCCTAACAATTTGAGAGCAAATCATATGTAGTAATTCACGGTTTTACTAGGAGTACTAAAAGAGGGATTCATTGCTTCCTAAATCACATGTAGTAATTCATTACCATCTATTATATCCCTATTACGGCTAACAATTTGAGAGCAAAACATATATAGTAATTCATTACTACATTTAAGCAACACGAGCCGACGGATCATTGCTTGGCAAAGCACATGTAGTAATTCATTATCATCTATTTTGTCCCAATTACTGCCAGTGATTAATGACCTTAGAATCGGACCGTCGTCGACCACAGATGGTAAGCAAATTAAATACGTTACCTTTTCTTCACAGAGTTTTACCCTCAGCTACTTAGCGGTGGAGAGGCTCTTATAGTGCTACACGCCCACCTAATTAGGACCGGAGCGTATGCAAAGGCATTCTACGTGCACGCGCACAATAGCGCCACCGTGCGTGTCTCTCTCTCTCTCTCTCTCTCTATATATATATATATATATATATATATATATATATATATATATATATATATAAACTGCACGAGCGCGCAAAAGAGCTTATCCTACGCACCAGCCGACAATTCTCTCAGGTAAAAAAGGAAGCAGTATCGTAACACATATTATTTCCATTACCATCCCACGTGCCCATCTCCATCCCGAGGTTGCGAGCCCCAATTGTTGATAGTAAAAATACTACAGTTGATGGTAACATGTTCTAGAAAAAAACAGTTGATGGTAAAGGAATAAAATTGTTTACCAACTAGGGGTCCCGACCCTTCTCTGTGCCTTAGTAGGAACACTCTTATACGGAGTAGAAAGTAGTAATGTAATCAAAAAGATTACCCCTATACGGGATAATGCCCTACAACACTGACTCCTAGTAATAGTTTCTGCTAAATTACTACTGGATGGTAACTGTGTTGCCACTCGGAAGGAGCCGTCATGTGCTAAATTCTTTACTGCTGCTCACGCTAGTACTTCACATCTCCAGCTTACTAGTAAAATGCCTAGTGAAAATGGTAATATGTTAATTACCGCTGAATGCATTGGTGCCAGTCTAGCAGTCCTGTCACTAAAAAGACATGGCAAGCAGCCATTCATTACATATTACTCCCTCCGTTCTTAAATATAAGTCTTTGTAGAGATTTCACTATGCATCACATTCGGATGTATGTAGATGCATTTTAAAATGTAGATTCATTCATTTTGCTTCATATGTAGTCCACATAGTTAAATCTCTATAAAGAGTTATATTTGGGAACGGAGGGAGTAGTAATCAACCAATCTACATTCAAAAAGGTTAGCACTTGGACGTTCCTCTAGTAAATGCCTTGGTAGTGGTTACCGCTTGGACGATGCATTTTCACCTAGTCATGGAACTGCATCACGTTTCATTAATAGGTTCGTTTGTTAATTACGCCAGAATTTCGGTTCAGCGGGCCACACTCTCCATTACTGTGTTACGATGGGTAGTTATGGCAGACTTGTCGAGGAGAAATTAGCGGTTCGATCGGTGTTTGGCAAGTGCGAGGGCGGGCGGAGCGTACAATTGCTAATAATACACTCAGGCTTATTTTAGCGGTATATGGAGCAAAAAGTTTCAGCCAGACACATAAAAAGATAGGGGCTTCTAATTTTGCCTCACAACTTATTCACCTCAAGGATGATGTCAACAATAATAACACAAGATCACTCATATCCAACTGGATATATGTGCCTAGATCTTTTCCCAGCATATGGTGCTTACAAAAAAGAAAAAGAAAAAGAAATAGAGGAGAACACTATTGACTCTTGCATAAAAAGTTAATACATAAAAGTAAAAGATAGACCCTTCATAGAGGGAAGGAGAGGCTGTCATGCGCTTTTTCTTTCTGGATGCAAAAACTCTTAATGCAAAGGAATGTCACGTTATATTGCCCCATGTGATAGCAACCTTTATTATACAGTCTGTCACTTTTATTTCTTCACCATGACAAGTCCATACAACACTTGTTTTCCCTTGCACTAAAAGAACGTAAATATTTAAGAGCAACTTTTATTGCTTTATGCATCGATGACAACTTACTTGAAGGATCTTATTCAATCCATATGTAGGTATAGTGGGCTCTCATGACATAAAATCGGGTTTAAGGTTTTTGGATGCACAAGTAGTATCTATATTTAATGTGGATTTTTGACTGACAAATATATTGGGCAAGCACCACATGTTGGACGATCTATGACAATATAACTTTCGTGTGGATATAAGCAAACATAATTCATTGTCTTCCTAACGTCAACAATTTGGCATTAAATACTTAATTGGGGCTCACTATCATAAAAGATGTCCAAGATAGTGTATTTGCATATGAATCTTCTGTTTCCTTGTTAATTCTTTCATGAATTGCATCATTGACCAATGCTATGTTTGTCAACTTTCAATAAATTTTAGCACTTATACTTTTCCTTACGTAATGTCATTACTTTCCATAAGATTAGCATATGATCTTTTTCATTATTTTCATTGCTATGATTGAAACATAAAAGTAAAGAAGTAAAAACTCAAACTACTCTTTATTATATAACTCTCAACTCTATTACATAGTTAGATAGTGCACGAAACTAGCAATCGGAAATAGATCATACTAAACTTTTGTTCAACTAAATCACGAAATAACTAAGGATCGGATTAAAAATAGGTAAAGATAATAAAAGTGATGGTGATACGATACAAGGGCACCTCCCCCAAGCTTGGCAAAATCCAAGGGGAGTGCGCATACCCGTGTGCTCAAGTTTCTTTCTTCGGTGATGATGGTGGTGATGAAGTGGTGAGCTTGTCCTTCATAATAATCATGAGTGCCTCCCTCAAACTTTGAATTTTGTGGAGATCTCAACGAATTAACTCAGTGATCCACTCCACTGTGGCCATAATGTGTTTATTCTCCGGTCCCCAAGGCTTTGTTCCTGCATCACTTTCTCTTGGACGAGATATGTCCCAATTGGACAGTATATGCATACGGGGAGTGTTTTCGATCCCATAGTTTTGAACCCAATTATGATAATTGTTTTGATGTAACCTGTGTAAGGGCCTCCGAGGAGGAAGCCCTCCTTGCATTTCATGATTCCCTTGATCATTCATCAACCTCATGGCTTGATAGGAGTTCGGAATAATGGAAATGCCAGCCAACTTGCCCCTCTTAGAGGCTGGAGGGTGGACTCCAAGCGAGTTCCCTTCATCTTCTTCCATGGCAGCCTCCTTGGTTCCTTCTCTCCTTTGTTCCATCTACACCAACCAAGCATCATATTATATATATAGGGTGGGTCTATTCTGCTAACACCCTTAAGAGTCTTATTCTGCTAACACTTGAGCTTATTCTGCTAACACAGAAACGAAAACACGTCGCGAGCTCCACCCAACTGCAACGGGAAAAAACATCACCCTAGCCCCACGTCCAACCTTATCCATCTCCCACCCCACCAGCTCACACCAAGCCCACCCAGCTTCTCCGGTCGAACCCACCCTCATCTTCTCCCTCCTACCCTCAAATCCCCGGCCAAATCCCCACCTCCCGGCCACCTTCCTCTCCACGCGCGGCCGCCGCAAGCCACCCCGCCACCTTCATCTCCGTGCGTGGCCGCCGCAAGCCGCCCCGCCACCTTCCTATCCGCAGCCGGCCGCCGTGAGCCAACGCCGCCCCGCCACCATCCTCTCCACGCGAGGCCACGACAAGCGAGCGCCCCACCACCTTCCTCTCGGTGCCCCGCCCCTCTTCACATCGTCGGGCAACCTCCCAAGCCACGGCACCCCCTCCCCCCCGCCACCGCCGCATGCTTCCATGCGCCGCTCGGCCACCCACTACTCATCCCCGATCCTCGACTGATATCCGATAATCGACGCCACCCCCTCCTTATCTTCCTTTAGGACGGCCTTGATCCAGCCTTGCCTCCTCCACACGAGCCGCCACCTCCCTCCACCACCTTCCTCCTAGCCCCCTCGCCTTCCTCCTCACACTACAAAAAAATACACTTCCGTGATGATACGTGTTTGTCACAGTAGGTCGCGTTTTCTGTCATGCATGTACATCCATGACGATTTTATGACAGAATCAAGATAGTCATACATGTGCGGTCGTAGAAGTGTTCCATGACATTACCAAAATTATCATCACGGAAGTGTTCACTCATTGTACAGAAGTCATCCACTCATTGAACAGAAGGCGCCTATGATACGTCGACACATGGCACGGCCAACAGAGGCCCATTCCTATGAAAAGGCCGGGCCGTTTAACTTGGTGAAAAGGTGGCGGGCCGGCCCATGGAAAGCCTGTTAACGACCTGTTTGCATATAGCCCATTTATAGCCTGCTAACCCAAGGCCCGTTACGCCCTATCCGAATTAGGCCCAGTAGTGTCATCAGGGCCATCCAATATGATTCCAGCCCGTTTTCACTTCTGGCACATGTATGGACCATGACGTCTTTCGGCCCATATGAGGCCCTATGTAACTCTTGGCCTATTAACGGCCCGTGGTGAAACTGGCCCGTAATGAACAGTGTATCACTTTACACCCATTAACGGCCCGTGGTGAAAGTGGCCCGTAATGAACAGTGTATCACTTTATACCCATTAATGGCCCGTTATTCCGTTGGGCCATTTCCAGCCCATGTTATCTTTCGGCCTTCTCAGAGCCCATTTATTCTTGGGCTCATTTCCAGCATTCGTTTACTTACGTCTCGTTACTGTCATTTTCCGCTTGTGGGCCAAATTCAGCCCGTGGTTACAATCGGCCCGTTTGTGGCCCCTTAATACGTTGGGCCGTTTTCATAGCATCATCAAATACGGCCTATTAACGATGGCCCATTATGGTCGACCCATGAATGGACGATTCCAACTCTAGCCCGTTTACGACCATAATGCGGCCTGTTATTGGCCAATGTTTGGCCAATTGATCATATGACCCATATAAGGCCCATTGATGATACGGCCCGTAGAAGGCCCATTGTTTCTATGGCCCGTAGAAGGCCTACTGTTTCTACGGCCCGTAGAAGGCCTGCTGTTTCTATGGCCCGTAGAAGGCCCACTGTTTCTACGGCCCATAGGAGGCCAATGTCACTACAGTAAATATTAGCCCATGGTTATTGTGGCCTAGTTTTAAAAAATAGGTTATTGCAGCCACTAGCAAACCGCGGAAAAAGAACTGCACTGACTACAAGCAAACAAATAAACAAGACAACAAGGAAATAAATAAGCAAGCAACTTATGCTAGGCTATCATGGCTATTACACATATTACATCCACTGGACATCAAAGTTCGCCACCAGTGCAAATATAGGGAACAAAGCAGCATATAAACGCCGCAGCAAAACAAGTCCAGAACTGAAACCACTTCAGAAGAGTTCAAGAAACAATATCCTGGGTACCCATAATGCTGGCAAGATGCTTAGCAAGCTTATTAACTTTATCTTGTTTGGCGCTTAAATCCTCCAGCGCTTGCTGTTGCACAAGAAAGTACACATCTGAATTCTGCAGGGACTTCCTCAATCCTTCGGCTTCTTGCCGCAGCACAGCTGACTGATGCCTTTCAGCTTGTAGCTGAGACTGAAGAAGCCGAAGTGATTCAGGCAATGAGTTTGAAGAGCTTGTGCCAGCTGTACTAGCCAGTAACTCGAACACTACATCAACGCAGGACTGTGAGGGTTTCTCACTGTCTACAAGATCGTTTTTATCACCTTTCTTGGAGACCAACAGGGTTGTCTCACTATCTTGAACCTTATCTGCATTACTTTCTCTACCATTGCATAGTGGGGTGCTCTTCTCCAATATTCTGTTTGCATACTACAAGAGAAACAAGCAAACACATCACAGGTTTAGCTTGTAGTATACAAAACTCATTTTGGTAAACCGGTTCAGTAGTAAGGTGGACAGGATAACAGCATGAAACAAACATATATCTATATACTATGGTCACTGTATTATCCATATCATTCTAGTTTATGTTCCCTAATCAAGATAGAGACATAGTTCAACTCATATATTTTTAAGACACAGCAGCATAGACAGAATATAAGTGTGAGAAACTACACAGCATTGGCAGCACTTGTAATGTGCATCACATGAGAACATAACTATTTATAGAACTTAAACTGAAATCAATATAGAGCAAGAATTTAGAATAGCAATCCAGTTAAAGAAATTGGTTTAAAACATACCTGTTGCGCCATTGGAGTTCCAATTGGATCCTTCAAATTCCAAAGTAGTTGGTATGAGTAAATACAGTGATGCAACAACAAAGGAGTATGGACCATAGCTACGGAATCTGACATGAGAACAGTTGCTCTTCTGCTTTAAACGTGGAGTTTGGGTTAGCTGTGGTGGTCTTCGTGCTTTGGGCACCGCGGTAGCTTTACAAACTGCTCGTGTGGGGGTACTCTGTGGTGGACATGGTGCTTTGTCAACTAGAACTGGGTTACTATCCGCTGGGGTTGTGGTTAGATGGGTTGTAGCTGGTTCTCTGCCCAATGGTGTAAGTGTGCAATCTGGAAGAGTCTCGATTATGTGTGGTGGGGCTAGTTTGTGGGCCAATACAACCATGGTTCTATCTGCATCGACGGGTAGCACTGTATTTTGTGAAGAACGGATTTTTGCTCCCTTAGATACTGCCATCACCCCCTCCAATTCAAATGGCTGATAAACAAGAAAAGAAATTGAACGTACAGACATTGTATGATAGACAGATGTGGTAATTCACATATATGTTGTCTAACTAAACAGGACATCATGACACAATTTCACATATATGATGCCTAACTAAACAGGATAGCATGACATAGTTTCAGATATATGATGGATAACTTAACAGGATATAATGGCATAATCCAACATATGATGAGTACCTAAACAGGATGACATGACAAAACTATATGATGTCTTTCTAAAATAGGTTGGGATGAAATAATTCACATACATGTTGTCTAAGTATACAGGATGGCATGATATAATTGACATAATTGATTCATATACTAAGCAGCTGGCACTCGCATGTATGATCTCTAAACTAAGCAGATAGAATTTAATATTGTGCATATGATGTCTAAACTAAGCAATGCAAGACACCATATGCATCATATGAGAAATATAAACATTGCAACTTAGAGCATACACCTCAGGTGGGATATAGGACTGGTCATCTGTCTCTGAATCCTCCTCTGAGGAGATCCCTGTAACCATCGAGATATATGCTTTAACAGGTACCATTGCCTGCTCTGAAGACCTTGTTTTTAGTCCAGATTTTTCCATAACCGGCTCAAATGGGTGATACACATGAAGAGTAGTTCAATATACACAGATTATCGACAAATGGAATACGTCATGAAAAAAAAGATGGCATGAGATAATTCACATATATGATGCCTGGCTCCATGGCGGTGCATAATTCACATATATGATAATTGGCTGAAAAACATGGCATTGCATAATTCACATATCTGATATAGAAAGCAAATAGGAGGCATTCACACAAAGCATGTATAATCTAAGCAGATGACATGGCAATGCAAGACA
>NC_041393.1:325343809-325374216 GCF_002162155.2 Triticum dicoccoides | reverse complement strand
AGGAGCTATCTATAACCAGCAAGAAATCTGCATCGACAGGTAGCACTGACTGCTCAGAAGACCTTGTTTTCACTCCAGATTTTCCCATGACCGACTCAAATGGCTGATGCACAGGAAGAGTAGATGAATGTATAAACATTATTGACAAATGGAATACATTATGGAAAAAATATTGCACGATACAATTCACATATACGATGACTAGCTAAACAGGATGGCATTGCATGATTCACGTATATGATGCCTGGCTAAAGAAGATGGCATTGCATAATTCCCATATACTCCCTCCGTTCCTAAATATTTGTCTTTTTAGAGATTTCAAATGGACTACCACATACAAATGTATATAGACATATTTTAGAGTGTAGATTCACTCATTTTGTTCCGTATGTAGTCACTTGTTGAAATATCTAAAAGACAAATATTTAGGAATGGTGGGAGTATGATATAGAAACCAAACAGGTGGCATTCACACAAAGCAAATCTAAACTAAGATGATGACATATAAGATGTATAATGGAAGCAATGCAAGGCGCCATATGCATGATATGACCAACATTAGCATGCCAGGTTAGAGAAAACACCTCAGGTGGTAAACAGGCGTGGTTGTCTCCTTCTGAATCTCCATCTGAACAGTTATCTTCCTCTAGAATACAATCTGGAAATGCAAGAGGGGTGGGGGCACTTCGCCCACCATGGAGCAGTGTTTGCATGGCATTATATTCCAACGAAATGGTCTTCTCTTTTTCTCTACAAGTTCGGTATGATTATGTACAATATCTCACATGCATAATAAAAAAATAGTTAGATTTTGTAAGGCCTAAGGGCTGCATGCTAAAATCAAGACTGGTGGTAGCAAACGAGTGGATGGATCCAAAACTAATGATAGCAGGTAGATTATAGCTTCAGTTTAAAAAGATAGACAATGGATCATCTATTGTTTGTTGCCCACCCAACATGAACCACATAGAAGACCCCAGATGGACCAGATAGTAGACAAATACTATTCGTTGCTGGCTTGATATGAGACCCATGGGAAATTCAAAACTCAAGATTGAACGATAAATTAGCAGGTAATAATAACCGATGTATAACGTAAGCAAACACGAAAGACTGCGACCTCTCTTCCGGAACTGTGTAGTCCTCAGGTTCATCTGCTCAGTCGATGATGGTAATGCAGTTGGCGTGGCTGCCGGCAACGGGGAAGATGATCTAAGGCGGCGAAAGAAAGTCTGCAGGGGGATCTCTGCTGCAGTGAACGCTCCTATCGATGGTGCACCTCAGGTGGGGTGGATGATGGCACGGTAGGAGCAGGACATAACACACAGAGTTTTCTTTGACGCCTATCTGAAAATGAAGTAAATTTGTAAGGGCTCCTTAGAATTGGAGGATTAATAAACGCAGGGACATGAAAAACACAGGAATATGATAGGAATGCACGTGCAAAACAGAGCATTTGGAAACATAGGATTTCAGTCAACCTGGGTGTTTGGCTCACATGAATTGGAAGAACACAGGAATGGAGAAACAAAGTGATGCGACGAGTGTACAGCCTCTTTGGCATAGCCTTGTGGACCTCAACATCATTGGATTGGACGTGGAGGATGGTGATGATGCTGGTGTGACTGTCGGAGGCGGGGAAGAAGATCCGAGGCCTCTGGAAATGGTGCCGAGGGTACTATGGACGGTTCCGTCATTGGAGCAGCTCCACTAAGGTGTACGTCGACGAGGCTGAAGCATGCAAGATAAATAACGTTAATCTGAAGTGGGACCCTAATATCATCTACAATAGATGATGTAAAATACATCACCAAAAAGTGCTAGATGTAAAACGCATCAGCCGCGCCACGGCCGCTCCGACAGATGCTATAAGTACTGTTCACTCTGAACTTAACTGAAGAAAATGAACTTGACAGTCGAAACTGAATTTTACTGTCGAAACTGATTGAACTAGTAAAAGAGCATTGCAATAGATGTTTAGGGCGTTCGAGCACTAGTAACAGAGAAGCATTGATCTAAATCAGTAGACGCTCGAGCAGGGAACGCACTACCAGAGAGCAAGTCGTGCAGTAGCATCGCGAGCGAGTGCTAAAGCAGCAACTCCTGTAGTTGCTGGAGGTCATGCAGCAGCAGCAGCGCAAGCGAGAGCAAGAGCAGAGCAGCAGCAACAGCGCAAGCGAGAGCAAGAGCAGAGCAGCAGCATGAACGAAAGCAGGAGCAGTGCAGCAGCGCGACCGACAACAAGAATAGAGCCGCAGCACGAGCGAGAGCCCGAGCAGCTGCAACTAGTGCCGTTGTGGAAGTCGCCGCCGAGGAAGCAACGACATGGGGGAGAGACGCTGTGGATGATGTGGCCGGCGACGGCACCATCGATGGAGACACGCCATGTCTGCTCGGTATCGAGCACCGGCAGCCCCGTGAGATCGAATAAAAGATAAAATGCAGCGGTGAGTGCATAACCTACTTGGTGGCGCCGAGTTGGCCTCGACTTCATCGGAGGAATTGGTGAGGGTGCTGTGGTTCCGGTGGGGCAGGTCAAGACGGCGCTGTGGGGATTGAGGTGGCACGATAGACGAGGCAAACATCGGGGCAGCTCCTTGGAGGTGGAGGACGGGGTGGCTGATCTGGCGAGGCGACGAGATCGACAACGGATCCTCATCCAGTGCGGTGGATGAGGGACGGCGAGCTGTTGCGATGGACGACGTAGTCGGGGAAGAGTCTCCGGTTGGGCGGTGTTCGGGAGGCCGACGGAGGAGCGTGGGGTTTCGCGGGTTTTGGCAGCCTCGGTGTACGAATGGGGGGCGAAGGGGGATGGGGGAGCCAAGCTTAGGGACGCGCTTGTTCGAAATGTAGGGTAAGTTACCAGCGTACCCCCACCAGTTTTGACACCGCGATGTGGAGCTTCATTTCCGGCTGAGGGGTAGAAGGGGGATTTCACGTGTCTGGACTGCGAGAGCGATTTCGGATGAGGAGGGAGTTCTCACGCACGTCCAAATTTTGGGATAACAAGGCGCGTCGCGGGTTGAAGAGGTGGGAGTTTCAAAGCAGGTGAGACAAAAGATACTCGAGCTTGAAAATTTCGGGATAACAAGGTGCGGATTCCTTGTTCGGCAGAACAAACTTAACATGTAAAAAAACAATTCATACAAGACACAAGAGAGTCATGTCCCCTTTTACTATATTTCTATAGATGCCATTGAATAAACTACAAGAAAAATGTAAAAAAAATCGGGAGAACAAGATTAACCTGCACAGTACCAAATCGATTTGCACTTCCCTCAACAACAACAAAAAAAGAAATCAATTCCCACCAAAGAAAGACTAATGTCCCTTTTTCTATGATTACAGATGCCATGCTCTCGAATTTCAATTTTTGAATCCACGTTATGTTGAATTCAAATATATCATTAGGTGACCTTGCGGTTTATAATTGATGTAGTCGTACATTTTGATCTTCCATCATATATGAACATTTTACTCCACCATGTGAACATATATATTGTCGTCTACCATATGGACTAAATTTGAATCAATTTTCCTTATTTGAATACGATTGTTGTCAAGTTATACAATAATTTAAATATTATCTTGATAACAAAAAACATGCATATAGCAGTAATCATATTTCACTATGAACTACATGTACCATACGCTCTCCAATTCAAATATTTGTATCCATTTTATGTTGAATTCAAATCATAGTACATTATTGGTCTAGGTAGCGAGATGTTCGGGATAATCTAAACCCTGTTTTCATATGTATAATTTTTGGCTGAATTGGGACAAGTTTTGGTATAAGCTTCTTGCAAAACCGGAGATTCTCTCAACAAGCCTCGTGGTTCCGAGAGGGAACATGTCACCTTTGTGTGCGAAATGATATACGCTGCCTCCCCCCTGATTTTATTTACAGAGGCAACATAGAACTATATGAGTGCCCTGTTAAATTTTGGAATTATTTCGGGTTCATTTGGCCTTTTTATACATTAATTGAGTTTCTAGACTTTTAATGTGCATAATCTAAATATGAATTGCATGCACATGCTCCGGTGCACCAAAGTGGGTTGAAAAATTACATGTGTGTCCTTGGTTGAATTTCTAGGTCCGATGGAAGAAATGAGAATGAAATTCAAACATTCATGTAAATCCAAAACTCGCCTGGAAATCATGAAACTTGGCATGGTGTCATGTCATGGCACTAACATGTTGTGGTAAAAAATTGGGCCGATTTGGAAGCTCGTGGTTCTAAGAGGGAACGTGCCACCTTTGAGTGTGAAATGATATACGCTGCCCCCCTTGAGTTTCTTACCAAAGGCAACATAGAACTACATTAGTGCCCTCTTAAATTTTGGAATTATTCCGGGTTCGTTGGTCGTTTTTATACATTAGTTGAGTTTCTGGTCATTTAATGTGCATAAGTCAAATTTGAACTACAAGCACAGGCTCTTGTGCACCAAAGTTAGTTGAAAAATCACATTTGTGTCCTCTGGTGAATTTCTAGGTCCCATGCAAGAAATGAGAATAAAATTAAAACATCTGGGCATCGTGGCTCGTCCGAGAACATTGTGAAACTTGGTTTTAAAATTCTTGTAAATCCAAAACACGTCTGAAAATCATGAAACTTGGTACTACCATGTTGTGGTAAAAAATTGGCCGAATAGGAACAGATTTTGGTATAAGCTTCTTGCAAACCGAAGCTTCTCTCAAGAACGCTCGTGGTTCTGAGAGGGAACGTGCCACCTTTGAGTGCGAAACGATATACACTGTCCCCCTTGAGTTTATTTACAAAAGCAACATAGAACTACATGAGTGCCCTGTTAAATTTTGGAATTATTCCGGCTTCGTTTGGCCTTATTTACACATTAATTGAGTTTTTGGTCATTTAATGTGCATAATTCAAATTTGAACTACAAGCACATGCTCCCGTGCACCAAAGTTGGTTGAAAAATCACATTTGTGTCCTCGGGTGAATTTCTAGGTCCCATGCGAAAAATGAGAATAAAATTCAAACATCTGGGCATCGTGGCTCGGTCGAGAACAGTGACAAACTTGGTTTTAAAATCATGAAACTTGGCATGGTGTCATGTCATGGTAGTACCATGCCGTGGTAAAAAAAATTGTCCGAATAGGAATTTTTTTTGGTATAAGCTTCTTGCAAATCAGAGCTTCTCTCAAGAAGGCTCGTGGTTCTGGGAGGGAATATGTCACCTTTGTGTGCATAATTCAAATTTGAAATACAAGCAAATGTTCCAGTGCACCAAAGTTGGTTGAAAAATCACATGTGTGTCCTCAGGTAAATTTCTAGGTTCCATGCAAGAAACGAGAATGAAATTCAAAATTCTGGGCGTTGTGGCTGTGTTGGAAACATTGAGAAACTTAGTTTTTTAATTCCTGTAAATCCAAAACACGCATGAAAATAATGAAACTTGGCTTGGTGCCATGACATGGCACCAACATGCTGTGGTAATTTTGCAGTACGATTTGCGAAGGCGCACACATTAACAATCAACAAAGTCATTTTGGAACATGTGTTGTCACGTTACAACCGGAAACACAAGTATTATTGGAACCGTGGGCGTTCTACTTACTAGTACCATTTACGTGCCGCCACACATCCCCATTTTTTATTAGCTAGGAGGCGCCGTGCAGGGTAGCTATTTGAGTACGAGAGGCGTGCGATCATACCCCTGCGCGTGCTTATCGGGAGGAGAGCCCTTTGACCTCCATCTACCGTCCACCTCTCTCCTAAGGTCTCCATTAATGGCGCCCAAGCCTATGGCATGTCTATGTCTCACTCGACTGAGATTTAAGAGAGAAAAAAGAAAATATGAAAGCACGGATCTTGATGTAAGATCCGACGGACCTATATAGCATCTACTGCGACTTATAGCAAGACTGATGAATATATAAGGATGATTAATTGTCTTACATAATTAGAAAGATAATTAAACAAGCCACATGCGGCTATGCCCGAAATACACAAGGGAAAAAGAAGAAGGAAGACAAGGATCTGGCTCGCTGATCTCTACTTTCTTGATGCGTTGCTGCAGGCCGCGGGAACTAGTCTCCGCGGCGAGCGGTGATGAGCTCTTTCGTGTCCTCAAGACGCTACCTGAGAACATCCACGGATTCCTTCACCAGCCTTTGGCGCTCGTTGCGGAGCATGTCATTCTCGTCCATAAGTTTCTTGATGATGACACCGGTCCTCTTCAACATGGCACTGGTCTCCTCCTGCTGGTCTGCACTTCGGATGATCTTCTCCCTCAGCAGGTCGCGCTCGGCCCGGAGCATCTCATTGCCCTCCCTTAGTTGCCGGATGACGCTGGTAGCTTGTTCAAACGAGGCTTTCATGTTGGCATGCAACCTCGCCCAGCCAGAGATCTGATCCATCTGGCTATGGACGATCGCATGCATGCACCTGTAACAGTTGTTGCCTGCCCGCGAGAAATTTTCCCAGGCCGCCGCGGCGCGGCGGGACATATCTGCTGCATTCGCGGCGCGGCGAGACATCTCTGCTGCTTCCGCAACATGACCGGACCAGTCTGCTGCATCGACGGTGCGGCGGGACCTCTGTGCTGCTTCAGCGGCGCGGCGGGACCTCTATGCTGCTACTTCCGTGCAGCGGGACATGTCGACTGCTCTCGCAGCAAGGCGGGACATCTCTCGTGCTTCCGCTTCCATGCTCGCCTCTCCCTGGTGGCAATCTCTCGACCTAGAACTCACGCTGGCCATGGCAGACGCAAGGGAAGGATGCTGAATGACTTGTTTGTTTTTGTGGATGAGGAGTCGAAGAGGAATGTGAAGTCATCTTGGCATACTGGTTTTTGTAACCGAGTACTAATACCCTCCTAAGTGGGAAGCCGTTTAGGTTGTGATCGGTGTGAACATGTTTGAATTTCAATATAGCATGGTACTAATACGCTCCTAAGTGGGAAACCGTTTAGGTTGTGATCGGTGTGAACAGGTTTGCAATTCAATATAGCATGGAGTAATTTGGAATGTGACAAGACGCGAGCTCAAAATTTATTGACGGTTCTAGTTTCGGAGTGCGGCACTATTCCCGGATGGAGTAGTTCTTTTTCTACTCCCTCCTTTCCGGTTTTATAGGGCTTATCTCAAAATTTTAGTTTTCCATTTTATAAGGCTCAATTTGGTTGTTCCCCAACACATGTTCAGATTCCAAGGTGCATTAAATCATTGCATCCAAGTATTAAGAGAAAATTGACCAATGCATGTACTTTATGCATGCATGCATTCCAATTAATGCATTGATAAACATAATTTTTTGAGAAAAACAAAAGCATTAATTAGGTGCTTTTGCAAACTACAAAAAATATTCCACCACTCACTGATAGAGGCGGAGGTGTCCCGTCTTTCGATGAGATGATGGATTTCGCTTTGGTGGAAGTCGACTTTGACGATCCGACTACGAACGTGCGAGGACGTCGCGCCTTAGCAATCGCTAAACCAACTCCGAGAGGTTATTGACCACGCCGGAGCATGATCAACCTAACCACGAGGGTCTGATTCCTGCGAGCAAACAAAGAACAAGCAAGAATCTGAGATTGCAATCTGGATATTGCGAATATAAGATGAAAGCTTTACTGATCAAGGTGGGGTTCTGTGACGCCTTTGTCTGGTCGTTGAACACAAACGAAGTATGCGAAGTTGCAGCTATGGCGAACTTTAATCTAAACAAAACCCAAAGTCTAAACGGTGCCCTAAGGGCTGTATATATGGAGGAAGAGGGGGGAATTTCGTGGCCCTTGGTGGAGGGGTCCGAAATCAACCCTATCTCTTGTTTCCCCACACATACGGACTCTAAAAATAGCCTATACTTATGTATTTCGAAATTACAAGGGCCTGGCCCAATAATAAGGTGACGCAGCACCTAGAATAGCCTCGGGACGAAATTTATGAAGTGGCATCTTGTATATTTCGTCCAAGGCTTCATGCACCCATTATGGTGGCTTCAAAGTCCTGAAATCATCACTTGTAACTCCGTTCTTGTTCCCCTTGCGCATGGCATCATCTCCATGCTTGTTCTTGCTCCAATGTTCATCCTTCTCCAAGCTAGGCCCGTCATTTGTAAGCAAAACAAATGTATCCAATTTAGGCAGCATCATATTCTCATGAACATTAGAATCATTACCAAGAAACGAAAGTACCTGATAATTTAATTGGCGTGCGCGAGCTCTAGTAATTGGTCCCGTATATGTAGCAGTAGGGGCTGTGGATGTAACGATGGTATTGATGTCCTCATCATCCTCCCCTTCTTGAAATGAAGTCGTCCTCGACGGAAGCTCATCTTCCTCACCCAAATAAGGCTTCAAATCTGCAATGTTAAAAGTGGGACTAACCCCAAAATCTGCAGGCAGCTCAAGTTTATATGCATTATCATTTATTTTCTCTAACACCTTAAAGGGACCATCAACACGTGGCATTAGCTTTGATTTGCGCAAATCAGGAAATCTATCCTTACGCAAATGTAACCAAACAAGATCTCCAGGTGCAAACACAACATGTTTTCTACCCTTATCTCCAGCAAGTTTATATTTAGCATTCATACGCTCAATGTTTTCCTTAGTTAATTCATGCATTTTTAAAATCAATTCAGCATGTTGTTTAGCATCAAAATTAACCTTCTCCGAAGATGGAAGGGGCAACAAATCAATAGGTGCACGAGGTAGGAAACCATACACAACTTCAAAAGGGCACATCTTAGTAGTAGAATGCAATGAACGATTATAAGCAAATTCAATATGAGGCAAGCATTCCTCCCACATTTTCTTATTATTCTTCAAAACAGCCCTAAGCATAGTAGACAACGTTCTATTGACTACTTCAGTTTGTCCATCAGTTTGGGGGTGACAAGTAGTACTAAAAAGCAGTTTAGTCCCCAACTTAGCCCATAAACATCTCCAAAAGTGGCTAAGAAATTTAGTATCACGATCTGAAACAATAGTATTTGGCACACCATGCAAGCGAATAATTTCACGAAAGAACAAATCAGCAACATTAACAGCATCATCACTTTTATGACATGGTATAAAGTGTGCCATTTTCGAAAATCTATCCACGACAACAAATATGCTATCCCTCCCCTTCTTTGTTCGAGGTAAACCTAAAACAAAGTCCATAGATATATCCTCCCAAGGAACACTAGGTACAGGCAAAGGCATATATAAACCATGAGGATTGAGTCGTGACTTAGCTTTTTGACATGTAGTGCATCGAGCAATAAAACGCTCAACATCCCGTCTCATCTTTGGCCAAAAGAAATGTGTAGCAAGTACGTCCTCCGTCTTCTTCACGCCAAAATGTCCCATTAATCCTCCTCCATGTGCTTCCTGCAACAACAAAAGACGAACAGAGCTAGCTGGAATGCATAGCTTGTTAGCACGAAACACAAATCCATCGTTAACGACAAACTTGTTCCACATTCTTCCTTCTTTACAATTCTGCATTACATCTTTAAAATCAGCATCATGCACATATTGATCTTTGATGGTCTCCAAACCAAATATTTTGAAGTCAAGTTGTGAAAGCATAGTATAGCGACGAGACAATGCATCAACAATAACATTTTCTTTTCCCTTCTTGTGTTTAATGACATAAGGGAAAGTCTCAATGAATTCAACCCATTTAGCATGTCTACGATTCAGTTTAGCTTGACTTTTAATATGTTTCAAAGATTCATGATCAGAATGTATAACAAATTCTTTGGGCCATAAATAATGTTGCCATGTTTCTAAAGTCCGAACAAGAGCATATAATTCTTTATCATAAGTAGAATAATTCGGACTAGGCCCACTCAATTTTTCAGAAAAGTATGCAATAGGTTTGCCATCTTGTAATAACACACCTCCTAATCCAATTCCACGAGCATCACATTCAAGCTCAAAAGTCTTATTAAAATCAGAAAGTTGGAGTAAAGGAGCATGTGTCAACTTATCTTTCAATACCGTGAAGGCTTCTTCCTGTGCGGTACCCCAAAGAAAAGACACATCTTTCTTTGTAAGCTCATTGAGAGGTGCAGCAATGGTGCTGAAATCTCTCACAAAACGCCTATAGAATCCAGTGAGGCCAAGAAAACTCCTCACTTGTGTGACCGTTTTGGGCTGCGGCCAACTCTCAATAGCTTCAATCTTGGCTTTATCAACTTCAATTACCTGTGGAGTAACAACATAGCCAAGAAAAGATACTCGGTCGGTGCAAAAGGTGCACTTCCCAAGGTTACCAAACAAACGTGCATCACGTAGAGCAATAAAAACAGCACGTAAAATGTTCCAAATGTTCTTCCAAAGATCTGCTATAAATCAATATGTCATCAAAGTAAACTACCACAAATCGTCCAATGAAAGCACGTAAAACTTTGTTCATTAATCTCATGAAAGTACTAGGTGCATTAGTTAACCCAAAAGGCATGACTAACCACTCATATAATCCAAACTTAGTTTTAAATGCTGTTTTCCATTCATCTCCCAATTTCATACGAATTTGATGGTATCCACTACGCAAATCAACTTTGGAGAATATTGTAGAGCCACTCAATTCATCAAGCATATCATCTAGCCTAGGAATAGGATGACGATAACGAATAGCAATATTATTAATGCCTCTACAATCAACACACATACGTGATGTACCATCCTTTTTCGGCACTAGAATAATAGGAACAGCACAAGGACTAAGGGATTCGCGTATATAACCTTTGTTAAGAAGCTCTTGTACTTGACGCATAATCTCCTTCGTCTCCTCTGGATTGGTACGGTATGGTGCACGGGTTGGCAGTGAAGCACCGGGAATTAAGTCAATCTGATGCTCAATCCCTCGAATAGGCGGTAATCCCGGTGGCACGTCTTGTGGAAAGACGTCAGCGAACTCCTGCAAAATGTTAGTGACAGCAGGAGGCAAAGAGGAAGGCACATCCTCGAATGAAAATAATGCCTCTTTGCACACAAAAGCATAGCAAACAGATTTGCTGAAATCTAGCTCATCAATATCAGATTTGGTGGCAAATAAACATGCACTTTTCAATTTAATTTCAGAAGCAACACTAGATGGTTTATTATTAGGCTTCATTTGTTGCTCAAATTCTTTTGCCACAATCTGATTTTCACTCTTATTCTTCTCCTGTTTTGCTTTATTAGCTCTATTAATATCATCTTTCAAAATGGAATCAGGAGTCATAGGAAGCAAAGTAATATTTTTGTCCTTATGAACAAGAGTATAGTGATTGTTTCTACCATGGTGTACAGAATTTTTATCAAATTGCCATGGTCTACCAAGTAATAAGGAACATGCTTGCATAGGTACCACATCACAATCAACATAATCAACATATGTAGAGATACTAAAATGCACACGAACAGTACGTGTTACCTTAACCTTGCCACTGTTGTTGAACCATTGGATGTAGTAAGGATGTGGATGTGGTCTTGTGGTGAGAGAAAGCTTCTCCACCATCTCCATGCTAGCCAAGTTGTTGCAGCTCCCTCCGTCTATGATGACGCGCACAGAACGTTCCTTCACAACTCCCTTGGTATGGAACAAATTGTGCCTCTGATTTTGCTTAGCTTGTGTGACCTGCACACTCAAAACACGTTGAGCAACTAAACATTCATACATGTCAGTGTCTTCAGGAGCCATGTATTGCGTCTCATGATCAGAATCATCTCCACCATGTTCTTCACGTGTAATAAGAGCCAAAGTCTCCTCATCATAGTCACTAGCGGACTCATATCCACCATCCGCAGTAGCAATCATCACACGCGGAGATTTGCATTCTCTCGCATAATGACCTCCTCCCTTACAACGACGACAAATAATATCACTTGTGTGCCCTGTTGATGCTATAGAAGAAGAAGAACGCTGTGCAGGCCCCGCAGGTGCGCTCTTGGCAGATAATGGTGGTTGTGCCTGTTTTCTTGTATCACGGCTGGAGGTGGCACCTGATGGAGGTGCTGGTGCAGTTGAAGTAGAAGATGCACGTGGTGTCCATGATGAAGGTCGGCCTGCAGAAAAGTTAGTTCGCCCCAATGCTTGTCGATCCTGCACTTCACGTTCAGCTTTACAAGCAAGATGGAATAAAAGAGTGATATTAGCATACTCCTTATAGTCTAGAATGGTCTGAATCTCTCTATTTAATCCACCCAGAAAACGTGCAAGCATAGCTTCATTCTCCTCAACAATACCACATCTAATCATGCCAGTTTGTAATTCCTGATAATATTCTTCTACAGAATTTTTCCCTTGTCTTAAACGCTGCAATTTTTGAAGCAATTCACGTTGATAATATGGTGGAACCCAACGCGTACGCATAGTAGTTTTCAAACCAGCCCAAGTAGTTGGAATAGGATATAATCTACAATGTTCAGACCACCATACACATGCAAAACTAGTGAAAGCACAAACAACAGCAGCAGCTCGTCTCTCCTCAGGATATTGTAAACATGTAAATCGTTGTTCAGTTTCTAACTCCCAAGTAAGATATATATCAGGAACATATCTACCCTCAAATGGTGGAATATTCAATTTTAGTTTAGGAATATGGACATCATCTCGTACCTGAGGTGGTGGTGCAGGCCTACCATTACGAATATATACCTGAGGTCGACCTGCTGGTGGTGGTGCAGGTGGCTGCACGTAGTGCTGATTTTGATCAACCTCATCCTCATAATCACCCGCATACTCATCATCCTCCTGGGTACCAGCAGCAACCGTAGAAGGAGCCCAGGAAGCATCAACAATAGGAACAGCAGCACCAGAAGTTTGGCCATCCACAATAGGAACACGCTTCGCTCGTCCATACTGATTCGGAAAGAGGCGTTGTTGTTGTAGTTGCAGAGGTGCGGTAGGTGCAGCCGGCGGTGGTGGTGGAAAACGCGCGAGCAATTCATTAAACTGTCCACTCATCATTTGCTAAAATTTATCATGTAGCTGTTTGTTCGTCAGGTTCTCCCAATCAGTCTCATCGGCTTGTGATCCTACCATGGTTAGCAGCAAATAGAAACACACAAGAATATGATCCTACAGACTACTAAGAAGTGGTGGTGGTGTATCACAAACCCGTCAAGCAAATCTCAAATTTTTACCAGTTCTTACCCAGCAGCAGGTGGTGATCGGCAACCGTTGTAGTCAAAACTCTCAAAGCTTGGATAGAGCGATTACCAGGGAGAGTCAAACGCACGACGTAGATGTATGTCGAGCTGGGAAGGCTTATAATATGGTAGCAAAAAGGGTCAGCAATATTCAATTCAGAGATGCAAAGTTGAATAAACGCTCAACGACGGTACTGTGCTGGTCCTAGGCTAGACTGTGCTAGAGACGCGAGCCTAGAACACCAACAAAATCACGGCACGGCACGTAAACAAGGGAAAAGCACACTCTGGATTTTTTTTCGCTCTTTTTTTGCGCTGCTTTTTTTTTTGCGAAAAATCACTATAATGGCGTGTGTCTCAAAACTCTTCCTAGGTCAAACTGACAGGATGGGCACGAAATTTTTTCGACCAATTTTTTTTTCGACTGCCCGGACCCAAAAACTAGAAACGGGTCAAAAAAAACTTCCTATAATGGCACCTGTCTCAAAACACTCAGAAACACCTAAAAATAGGATAGCTAGGAAATTTTTCGAAAAATGCGTTTTCGAAAAATTTTGGGCCTAAATGGAGGGTGGTTTCCAGACTTTTTTTTCTGAAACCTACTCCGGCAAGGAAACACGAATCGGAATCTAGATGGATCTCGAAAACAAACCTAATTTTACAAGAACTCGGATTGGTGGTGGATATATGGTGGTAGATGGCAGCGGTGGTGGTGGTGGTGCGGCGGCGGCGTGACAACTTATGACCAAAACTCGAAACTCTAAAAGACTAGACTCTAAGACCAGCAACTAGACACGACGATGCAACCGCAAATTCAACAAAGCAAAACCCTAAAAAGATTATGCAATGGCTCAGACTGGTTCGGATATGATGAACTAACCCTAATTTTTTTGCGGCTTTTTCGTGGACTATAGGTATATAGAAAAGACTCGATCTAAACTACGAAAAACTGTAAAATCTCACCGAGCAATCTGGAAATCTGATACCACTTGATAGAGGCGGAGGTGTCCCGTCTTTCGATGAGATGATGGATTTCACTTTGGTGGAAGTCGACTTTGACGATCCGACTACGAACGTGCGAGGACGTTGCGCCTTAGCAATCGCTAAACCAACTCCGAGAGGTTATTGACCACGCTGGAGCATGATCAACCTGACCACGAGGGTCTGATTCCTGCGAGCAAACGAAGAACAAGCAAGAATCTGAGATTGCAATCTGGATATTGCGAATATAAGATGAAAGCTTTACTGATCAAGGTGGGGTTCTGTGACGCCTTTGTCTGGTCGTTGAACACAAACGAAGTACACGAAGTTGCAGCTATGGCAAACTTTAATCTAAACAAAACCCAAAGTCTAAACGGTGCCCTAAGGGCTGTATATATGGAGGAAGAGGGGGGAATTTCGTGGCCCTTGGTGGAGGGGTCCGAAATCAACCCTATCTCTTGTTTCCCCACACATACGGACTCTAAAAATAGCCTATACTTATGTATTTCGAAATTACAAGGGCCTGGCCCAATAATAAGGTGACGCAGCACCTAGAATAGCCTCGGGACGAAATTTATGAAGTGGCATCTTGTATATTTCGTCCAAGGCTTCATGCACCCATTATGGTGGCTTCAAAGTCCTGAAATCATCACTTGTAACTCCGTTCTTGTTCCCCTTGCGCATGGCATCATCTCCATGCTTGTTCTTGCTCCAATGTTCATCCTTCTCCAAGCTAGGCCCTTCATTTGTAAGCAAAACAAATGTATCCAATTTAGGCAGCATCATATTCTCATGAACATTAGAATCATTACCAAGAAACGAAAGTACCTGATAATTTAATTGGCGTGCGCGAGCTCTAGTAATTGGTCCCGTATATGTAGCAGTAGGGGCTGTGGATGTAACGATGGTATTGATGTCCTCATCACTTACCATCTTGGTTGGTGAGATTTTTGAATTGAGCCCTATAAACCGGAAAGGAGGGAGTACTGCTGTGTACGTGCAATAACTGGCACCGTCGTATACATATCTTACGGTTAATGGGGCGTTCGACAGGAATAGCCGCGTGGCGAGCTCTTGGCTAGTCTTTTTTTTCAGATGTATTAAACCTATCTCTCGGGACTTCTCGCACGCACCATCGTGCCACCCACAAAAACTTGTACTCTGAGTTTAGTACTACGTTATACAGGAAGAGAAGAGGTGCACGCACACACTCGTCCTCTCACACACGCATCTGTTTTTTCTCGAAAAGGTGGATGATGACCTCCGGCCTCTGCATTTTGGAGTCACACACGCATCTGTAGCTACGAATTGTAGTGTTCTCAACCATCCGATTGGCTCTATCATGGATGTACCTATATACTAAAACATGTCTAGATACATCTATATTTTGACAAATGGAAGGCATGTATTATGGAACGGAGGGAGTGCTTGTCATCAAAATGGATAAAAAGGGACATATCTAGAACTAAAATACGTCTACATACATCTCCTTTTATACATTTTGATGACAAGTAGTACTCCCTCCGTCCCATAATATAAGAACGTTTTTGACACTAGTGTAGTGTTAAAAACATTCTTATATTTTGGGACAGAGGGAGTACTTCTTACCCAAAGGAACTTTATATCCAACAGACACAAAATATCCGTTCGACTCTTGGAAATTACTGATCTGATGTCGAAGTAATTGTTGCATCGCCACCAAAACCCACCATTTCTTAAGCTAAAGTAGACCAAGGTAATCCCCATATTAGCATATTACTAAGATAAACAGAAGGCACTATAGAAACATTTAGGACGTGAGCTTGTCAATCTGAATGTGGAGGGACACCAGCTTAGCCCCGGCCAGCAGCTTGGGTGGAACTGTCAAGAAGGTCAGCTCCTGCACGTCGACGTTGCCGGGATCCTTGTTGCTTGTCACCTCCATTTCCACCTTGAGGCGTCGGTCATGCCTTTGGGCTCCCCCGGCGGGCCGTTCTCCCACAGCTTGGCCACGTAGTGCGGCAGTGGGGACGCCCCCGCTCTGATGCAGATGACCGACACGGCGATAGGTGCGCTGATGTCAGGCACGCCGCCGACCAAGAAAAACACGCGGCCGTCCTCCTCCGCGAACAGCAAGAGCCGTGGCTCCGACAGTGGCACTTGCAGCTGGAGCACCTTGCCGTATTGGATCATGGCACGGGCATGGGATGCCCGGTGCTGATGTGGTGGTAGAGCGCCGGCGGCAGGCCTTCGTAGTCACAGACGGGCACGGGCATTTGCAGGGCGCGAGCAGACACACGCTCTGGTGATGGGCGAGCTTGTGGTAAGTGACGTAGAGCCCACAGCCTTCGTGCGGGCACTCCACCCTCACCGACGAAAGGACGGAGTCCACCATCGTGTTCCGCATGTCGAAGCCACCGCCGTGCTCGCACTTCTGGCACTGCCGTTGGTTCCCGGGGTGCTCGACGCGGCAGTCCTGCAGGCCAGGTGCCCTCCCTTGCACTGCAGAAATCAATCGAACAACACATCAATCAAGAAACCTGTACCTTGCTCAATCAGCCGAACGGACGAGGTGTATTCGAACCTCATACACTAGAGGCGTCAAGAGGCGGGGACACAAGGGGCAGTGGAGCACGGTGAGGTCCATCGAGACCTTAGAAAGCTCCATCGTCGGGTCCTATTCGGTCTGCATGATCTCACCCTCCTCGTGCACAACCATCTCTCGACTTGGGCCGGGGCATTACAAAGCTTTATGTCACATATTTTATACTACTTCAAGGTGCATTAAATCAACACAGGCAAGTATCGAAAGGAGAGTCACGGCATGCATGCATGCATTGTAATTAATGCATCGGTAAACGCAAATTATTGAAATATATCGAGTGCAGTGCTTTAATGTGTCGCGTCAACTCGGACATCAACGAGAAGTTTGATTATCCTCTCCCTCGCGGACTTAACTGCACCTGCCTTTGGCTGTATGATAGGTTGGCCACACACCTGTCGGGCCCACCTGTCATACACGCAAAGGCAGGAGCGTCCCTCCCTCGCCCATGAGCGTGGTGGCTGGCAAGACTAGGAGAAGCTTTCGCTACACGCTCTCCCTCCCGCACGCGGTGGACATGCAGCAGTTCAATCGGTGTCAGATGGCCAGAAGCATACCGTAGTACTCCTCCAGTGCAGTAGTACTCCATCATTGTTCGACTTCCCGAAGAGGCGAAGAGCCAAGCGCAGCCCGGACGCTCGTGTGGCAGTTTCATGTGTAGAGTAGTCTAGGATAGCGTGTACCATGCCTTTAAGCTTAAAATTGTTGGGGTCGGCTCCATGCTATGTGGCCATCTCAAAGTTTAAAAAAAAATTAAAATAGTCTTCTGGCCCTACCTGTCACCCTGGTGATTGTAGTTTGCACGCTCATCTGGTTAAGACAGGAATATATATTTTAATTTGTTTTTTTCGAAAAGGGGGGACTCCCCGGCCTCTGCATCAGAACGATGCATACGGCCACATATATTTTAATTTGTGGTGGGTAAATGTTAGAGGTTGTAGCAAATATATTTTGTACACTACGGGTCTTTCAGCCAAGTTTAGAGGCAAGCATGTGGGGCCAGTGCTATGATGTGTAGCATCAACTCGTACAACGAGGAGAAGCTTGATTTTACTACACGCCTTCTCCCTCGCCCATGTGCGTGGTTGCTCGCAAATGAGGACAAGCTTTTGCTTAGTAGTACTTCTACAACAAGCTATCCATCCCGCTCGCAGTGGACGGACATGCAGTAGTGGATTCGACACTGTAGAAGCAGTAGTAGTAACATCATTGTTCATCTTCTCCAAGAGGCAAAGAGCCAAGTGCAAACCGAATGTTGCAGTTGGGAACATTGGAGCGCGCATATAGCCAGGCTCTTGCATGGGACAAAATTTCTATGTGAGCCCACTATTGTACTAGTACGTACAACTACTTGCTAGTATAGCCATGTAAACCAGAAAGGAGTATTTGCCCTTCTAGAGATTTCAACAAGTGACTAGACTACACCGAGATGGAGTACATATGGAGCAAAATGAGTGAATCTGCACCGTAAATAAATACGTACTAGTTCTATCGTTTTCCTCTCCGAAGTGCACAATATTGAGTATACTGACTAGTCTCTTTTTGACACACATTTACGTTTTTTGACATAGTACAGACGCAAGCGCTCATATACACGCGCATACACTCACCCCTATGAACGCACACACGCATGACACTATCATCTTGAAATTTACGAAGTCACCATAGGCACCTCGTCGTCGACGGGTCCATAGGTGCTTGAATGCCAAGGAGGGAGAGGGTAGCGGTTCCTGAGACGTTGAACGGTCAATGAGGCATCCTCAATTACATGCAGAGGGAATTAATTGGAGAAGTAGAATAGAGCCAGCACGATGTGAATGCAACAGAGTTTGGACTCTCATATAATAAAGGCGCCCCACCACTCCAATCCATCTACTTCCAAGTCTCTGCGCAACACTGCTCACTCCAATCCAAGACCAAGTGACCGGAAGCCACAAGCACCTATGGAGGCGATGGACGCGAGCGGCAGTTGGCTGTGCCAAATCATCCAAGGCGCTTGCCTGCGGCCCCGCACCGCGCAGCGTTTCCAGAAGGTGCTGGCGACCGCAGGCATCATAGCCCTTGCCGACGCCGGCTTCGCCTCTCGCATGGACGACATGATGGTCAACTCCATCCGCAAGTTCACCGCCGTCAAGAAGCGCGCAGACGACCTTGTCGTACTACTCCAGCTCGCGCGCCAAGGCTCCTCGTTGCCTGCCACCCTCATCGGCCTCCATGGTGACGAACTCTTTCAAGCCCTCGTGGCCCTGCAGGTGCCGGAGGTCGCGACAAAGAATGTGCACCTCGAGGCCACGCTCGCTGCACAGCGCCTCGCCATGCATGAAACCGTCGACCTGCACATCCACGTCTATGAGGAAATCGTCTACATAGGCCACTACAAGGCAAGCGAGGACAGAAAGACGTTGGCCTTCTTCCAGCGGCTGGAATCTTTGGACGCCATTGTTCAGAAGCACGTCGACCTGGCCACGAAAGCCGCTGCTACTTAGGCGCCGTTCGGTGGGCCGGCGCCCTGAGTCGAGGAGGTGGACGTCGTAGATGGATGCATCACTTCTTCTTGCCTCCTGTAACTAGCACTGCATCGCCTCGTAGCCTTAATGTTTTATTAGTATAGTACTACCTCCGTTCCCAAATATAAGTCTTTCTAAAGATTCCAGCAAGTGACTACTACATACGGAGCAAAATGAGTGAATCTACACTCTAAACTATGTCTACATACATCTGTATGCTGTATTCCATTTGAAATAGTATCTAAAAAGGCTTATATTTATGAACGGACGGAGTATATGGCATTTTTATTCCAGTCGTAACATTTTCACTGTGAGGTGGGGCTGCAGTTGAGCAAACCCACCCCGCCCACCGGGCGTCGGCCGAGTTTAGAATTAGAAGAGAGAAACGAGGGAGGAGAGCTAGCTGTAGCACGGACGCTGTTGTCAAATGGGACTCGTGTTTATAGAATGGGAGTACTGAGCACTCGTGCCTCTTTTTTTTGAGGGAAAAATTAGTCGTATGTCTAGTACCACTAGTTGGGTGCGTGCGACCTATAGCTGTCATCACTTTTGGTCTCCTTTTCGAACCGCGGCTATGCTTCACAGTACATATTTTTTCATGCATTTATCCTTCTATATGTATTCCTAGGCTATTTCCACGTGCTCCCATTCACCGACATGTGGGACATAGAGCATCTGGGTCGTAGTGCATGCACGACTCGGAGCATATGCTGGGGTACTTTACATTTTAGACCACACGAATTACATGCAAACCCCCCGCAGAAGAATAAATATATGAATGAATTACTACATGAAACCGAATTATTTTCATGGAAACCGGAGCAGGTTCATTATATTTTGGACATAACACACTTATAAAAAATGACCGGACCTAAACCAGTCTAAGGGCCTCTTTGATTTTTCCCGCAAAAAAAGGGCCTCTTTGATTCGCAGGATACTGAAAGCACAGGAATGGGGAAAGTATGATGGTGATGAACCGAGACGAGGAGAACTCTAACTCAGTTAGAGGTTAGAGTTAGATTCTAACCTTGAACTAACTCTAAACCAAAGAGGTGTATGGATGGCAGGGTTAGATTGACAATAAATGCTCTTTCTCAATCATTTGACTACTTTGGACCCTATTTCTTGCCGGATTTAGTGTGGCCGGCTCTTCTGTGGCCTCCTCCCGCTCACAATTGACATAAACGAACCATCTATAGAAATCAAGCATGCAAAACATGATAATTTTTACTTTGTCCATACAAATGAGATATCCCACTTAAACATACAAGTCGTCAATCAAGATTCACAAAAAAAACACTTCATGAAACAAAGCATGAGCTAACTCACCACGGAAGTCATTCACGATAGGGAGGTAGCCCGAAGCCCCTCATGCACCGAGGGAGGAGCTCGCCATCGTCGCTCTGGAGGAAGGCTCTGTAGAGCCCAAGCCCCGGGAACCCCTCCGACGCTGGCCCTTGCGAGTTGAGGTCGACACCAGCATGGGTAGCAGGGCCGCTTACCGTCGAATGGGAACTTAATCTTTGGGCCTCTAGAAATATTGCAAGCTTGTAACTAAAATACCTAGAAAGGTGAACTAAATCTTTGGGCCTCTAGAAATAATGCAAGCCTGAAACTGAAATACCTAGAAAGGTGAACTGAATCTTTGGGCCTCTAGAAATAATGCAAGCCTGAAATTGAAATACCTAGAAAGGTGAACTGAATCTTTGGGCCTCTAGAAATAATGCAAGCGTGAAACTGAAATACCTAGAAAGGTGAACTGAATCTTTGGGCCTCTAGAAATAATGCAAGCCTGAAATTGAAATACCTAGAAAGGCGAACCGAATCTTTGGGCCTCTAGAAAGATTTATTACCTCCTCAAGCTGCATCAAACAATTCCATGCATGCACCACAAATCTATTCCAAATTTGATCAGGATCTACTTTTCCAAATCAGAATTAGCCCTAGAGCAAGCAAGATCAATGATATGGCCATGAGACAGAGAAGGAACGAACAAACTCACCCCTCTCATGACCTTCCTGGTAGATGTGCCACCGCCGCACACGACAGAGGGAGAAAAACGACTGGTGAAGGGGGAGCGGGGCGACCTTCGAAGGCCGGAGGGAGAGGGCGGCCGGAGTAGGGCCGCGGAGGCCGAAGGAGAGGGCGGCCGGAGGAGAAAGAGGGCGAGCGGAGCTTGGGCGGGCGGGCCTATGGGGAACAGAGAGGAGTCGTGCGAGAGGGGGGAAGCGATCTGGTGCGGGCAGGGGAGATTTTTTTTAGTTCTCTTTTAGTGGCCCCGAGGATAACTAACCCAATTAGAACCTCTCCACCGGGCTAGTTTTTTAGCCGGGTTAGAGCAAACTAGCTCAAACTAACCCCTCTTGTTTTGATAATTTGAGGCTATTTCAACCCAAACTAGCTCTAACTCAGGGATCCAAACAAAGAGAAGTGTTACTGTACATGCTATAGAGTGGACCATAGCACATTGTTTTTTATGGCCATATCACCACATTGTTTTCTACTGCTGGTTCACTGGGCTACCGTGGTTCACACTGCTGGTTCACTGGGCTGCCGTGGTTCGCACTGCTGGTTCACTGGGCCGCCGTGGTTCGCACTCCTCCGACCTAAGTAGTACTCCCTCCGTTCCTAAATATAAGTCTTCATAGATATTTCACTGTGGACCACATACGGATGTATATAGATGCATTTTATGTGTAGATTCACTCATTTTTCTCCGTATGTGGTCCATAGTGAAATCTCTCCAAAGACTTATATTTAGGAACATAGGCAGTAGTATAGTACTAGTATATACCACATCATTCTTTGCTCCTTCTTACTACTTCGACATGTGGGAGAGCCATCATCCGGGTCGACGTGTCATGCACCAGATTAGAGCGCGGAACGGAAGGGGGGCATCACCCCGGTCGGAGCGCCAGTAATTCATGACTATAGTGAGTGGTCATATCACAAGTCTTTCCAGCAGTAACACGATGTCAAGTCACACAGCCCGACCTTTCCAGCAGTATGTTTGAGAATCCGCCACTTGCTCACCCTCCTCGCCTCTCTATCAAACTGCCTACCCGAAAACAGCCATGCGTACTGCCCGAGAAAAGGCCTGCCCACAATTTTTAACTACGCGAAAATAGTTTGAGCTTGTTCGTTCTATATAAATATAGTACTTACTATATGTTTATTCACGCGTGGGGTTGTTCAATGAATGGAGGGGCGGGGAGCACAAGTGAACAATACTGTAGTACTACTAGTAGTAAGTAGGAGTCATACAGTAGTCACCTTAAATAGAGAGTTTCTTTTCTTTAATGCCACGTACACAAATTGAAACGCTTGTTGTGGAGAGAAAAAATATAATCACTCCACTATATATGGACGCAGGGGCCTGAGCGCTTGCTTTACTAGGGTTGCTCTCTTCATTCTCTCATCCTCTCCGGATATAAACAAGACAACGGTAGCGACATTTTCTCTGTGCTCACCGCTGGTCACAGATCCGGCCGGATCCCTTCGGCCAGTGTGGGTAGAGGACTAAAAGGTGCATCGTTCATGCGGTCATCGCCACCGAGGGAGGAAACCCACAGCTGCCGGAGGGGCCCGATCCTCTGCCCGTGCCGTTCTCTCTGACACAGCGCCGGCTCGGGAGGTCCTCCGACCCTTCTTCCTCCCTGCCGTATTGTTTACAGATCCGACCTGCCGCCGCCGACATCCCAGCGACCCTCAGGTATAAGTTCTTCGAAAGTGGCCTTGCTCTACTGCCCCAGCTCCCCACATGTCTGCATGTGCATCTTTTTCTACTCCCATCAACTCTTCCAAAGCCACCTAAATTTTTAGTATTATTAGAGGTAAAGCTACTTCTTCATGCATTCGAATCTAGGGCTTTGTAGCATGAATCAAGGACTTGATTCAAAGAGGGGAAAGTTGTAGCATGAATCAAGGACTTGATTCAAAGAGGAAATAATATGGTGAAAGTAGTAGACCCCTCACATAGTAAAAGGTCTCAGGATTAGATTTGCTGCCCTCACATAGTAAAAGGTCTCAGGATTAGATTTGCTGCCCTCACATAGTAAAAGGTCTCCAGGATTAGATTTGCTGCCCTCACATAGTAAAAGGTCTCTAGGATTAGATTTGCTGCCCTCACATAGTAAAAGATCTCCAGGATTAGATTTGCTGCTCTCACATAGTACAAGGTCTCCAGGATTAGGTTTGCTGCCCTCACATAGCATGAACAAACTCGGCATCACCACTTTATGCCTCCTTGTAGGTACATTGTGCTGATGCATCCACTGTCGCATGTCCTTATATCAACCTTTTGCTGTTGTTAATGTAAGGGCGCATGTAAAATAAAGCAATCACACTGTTACCTTAGGGACATGTCTAACCAGTGTTATTGTTAATCTAATGCCTCTAGTGATAAGATGCAATTAAACTATGTTACAAATGGCACTCCTGCTATTTTCCCCAGTATGATAAGTAAGTTGCTCTTTTATGCTGCTGAGTGTCCTGGTGTCCCCACGGTCCCATGCCCTTAAACCAACTCTTTAGCTGCTGTTGATTTACTGTGTCTGGTAAACAAGCAATGCCAACATTAAAGTAATCCCATATTTGAGGAATCTCATTGTTGATCGTAATGCTTCTGGTAACATGAAGCATTGCTGGTGTTTTAAAATTTGTACTGTCCTTGCGTGATTGCCATGAACATAATTAAGATGCTTCTTTTCATTTTGTATATGTTTCGTATATTCTTATTGACCAGCAACTGTGTACTTTCTATCTTTTTGTGCAGATAGGGATATCCATTTCACCTTGTTGCTATTGTGACCTTTTAGTGAACTGCACAAAACACTTTTTTTTGAATGAGTGTCTTGTGGAGTTCAACTAAAATGTCACGTGGGCACCATCTCTCAATTTTGGTGGAACTGCACAAAATGGTGATTGGAGTTTCCAAAATCTCCATCAAGTTCTGCTAGTAATCTCATGTAACATTTTATTAGCCTTTGCAAGATGGAGCCGTCACTGTCACCACAATGGCACTTTATTTTAGTGGAACTGCACAAAAGGATAAGAAAATTATAGTTGCACCTTACATGAGCTGGACAGCCAACCTTAATGTTCCTCAATTTTAGTGCAACTACTAAAGAAGAACCTACCAGCTCACGAGAGCAAGTACTTCTTGCTAGCGGAATGGTGCAATCTTTGCTTCATTTTAGGTGAAGTGCAGAAAAAGGCGCATGAATTGAATCATGGAACTCCAGGAAAACCTCATCCTAGTGGAGCTACATGTTGAGTTCAAGGAGGCCGCTATTAAAGGGAAATCATGCTCTCCTGTCTCCTTGTTTGTGCTGTGAAAACAGGAATACTCAACTACAGATGTTGTGACGGTCAAGAGCATTCGCCAAGTTCTTCCATTGCATGACATGGCTAGCCAAGATGGAGTTAATCCCGATATTCACTTTATCAAAAGGCTCTAATGGGTTGGTTCTGAATCTTGTAAGTTGGGAATCAATGAGATGTGTAGGCATCTTTGTTGTACTTATGATTTGAATCTTATTTGTTGGTTCTGAATCTTGCAAGCTGGGAATCAATGAGATGTGTAGGCATCTTTGTTGTACTTATTATTTGGATCTTATTTGTTGGTTCTGAATCTTGCAAGCTGGGAATCAATGAGATGTGTTGGCATCTTTGTTGTACTTATTATTTGGATCTTATTTGTTGGTTCTGAATCTTGCAAGCTGGGAAACACGGCATGATGATGCAGAGGACAACAACCATAACAAACAGTTCAAACTTGGTAGTATTATCTTTGTGAAAGTGCGACAAATGTGCTGATCATGTGCGTCCTGAGAATAATAATTTTAATTGTTGTGCATGTTGATCCTATGGCATTGATAGAACGATCCAATGCATTGCTTGTTTTAAGTATAAATTTCTATTAAAGCTAATTAAATTTAAGTAAAGTGACCACTAACTCCTGTTATTACAGTACCAATACCGACTCGCTCGTGAACCAACGTGTGGCCGGAGTAGGTTTCTTAATGGAGGCGTTTGAATGCGCCAAGGGTGCATCTTCTGCCGGGTGTGTAGCGGACGAGGGAGAGGTAGTAACTGTTGTCGCCTGTACACACTCAGCTTACTATTGAATCCAGTTCCCCAAGAGCTGAAAAACGAACTGTTATCGCCGCCTACACACTTGTTCACTCGAAGAGACTCCAATGGCGATCCGAGGGGTGAGACTGCTGGATATGGACTTCAGCAAGGAGTTCCCCTTTGAGTTCGCCGTTCAGTCCTATGGCTGCACCATGTTGAATGTGATGTACACCAACGATATGGACTCGGTGAAGCTCTGCCTCGCCTCAGTCCTATGGCTGCACCAGGTTCTGGAGCATTCGCCCGTTTCATCGGCAGCACTGACTGCACCTTCGCTACGGTGGAGAGAAGGAAGAACGTGACGATTCGGCCATCTGGTGCAACAAGCTTGTCGACATCCAGAAGCAATACAAGATCATCAGCAACGGGTAGGAGAAGGACTTCGTGGTTGACCTTGCTGAGACCATCATCGACCCCTGATACTCCAACATGAAAGAAGATGACTTGAACACGTGGGAGGTTCCTCTGAATCTAGCCTACATAACCTACGCGGCCAAGGACGCATTCGCATGCTATGACATGTACAGGCAGATCTTGGACATGAGGCGTGTCTGCTTCCCGTAACCGACAAGTACATAGAAAGCCGCGGCGTTATGAGCAAGCGTGCCAGGAAGGTCTAAATGTTGTACTTTATCTGTTTATAAGCACCTTTATCATCTGAGTGTTTCATGCATTAGCCTATGTGTCGTAATTAGCTGTTTTGTCCGAAATATTTCTTTTAAGAACCCATTAATCTGATTGCTTTTTTAGTGGCTATTTGCTTATGTATGTAAGTAGTTCACTTGTCCGTTAAAAAACTAGTTCACTCGGCTGCCGTGCTTTGAATCTCCTTCCTCCCAACATATTCCCCTCCTCAGGTGGACCCAGCAGGTCTTTGAATTTTCTCCCACTTTCTTTTTCGATGTAAACTGAGTTTTCTCCCAGTACTTTTCCCTAGAACCAACTCAACTTTCCCACGTCTAGCCTAAAAAATAATAATACCCCACGTACTATTAACTCATCAAATTAAAATGATATTTTATTTCGTAAGTTGAAAGTTCTTACAAAATAATAATAATAATTGTTTATATATAACTTGGCAAGTTAACTCCTAGTGATTGCGTACATAAACTTGCAACGATTTTACTCACCAATGCAGTAATAGACGTGCAATCATGTGTTTATGTTTTTATAACATTTCTCCATCTAGCCCAACATGATATTTTCACCCAGCCCAGCAAGTTCGTGGATTTTGAGAAAAATGCAAATGTGATTTAAACGGGCTGCATAGATGCTACATCATTTTCTTCACCCAGTCCACCAAATGGACTAAAAAAATGGACTGGCTGACATGTGGGCCAGTAGGTCAAAGCCTAAGAAGGTGTTGGATCCAACGACCGACATTCTTCTTCAATCTCTCGTCTTCTTCCCCCAGCGTTGCCGGAACCGCCTGCTCCAGCCTTCGGCGTCCAGCGGTGTTGTTTTGCGCTCCTTAGCGAAACGCTACCCCACTGACGGCCAGGCCATCCCTCCACTCCGCACCTCCTGTTATTCTCTGCCGAGTGTAGGCCCACCCCGCACCTGAACCAGTCAAGTTTCCCACTCCTCTCCGTCTGCGACTCCACTGCCGCGTCTTCCCCATCTCCGGGTCATTCCAGTCTGGGGCCTCGCCGTCGTACACCGCCTCGGTGCGCTCGGCGCGGCGTGATCAACATACGAGAGTCATCGGAAGAGGACTGTACGTGGAGAGCCTGACGGCTGGGACCCACGGGGTCCATGGTCGCACGCAAGGAAAGTTCCTCCTTATTACGCACTGTACGTGGGAAGGGCTTCTATATTTTGCGAAAAATGTTCCTCCCGCTGACAGGTCGGACCCACCAGATATATCTTCGCACGCAAGGAAGTGCCTCCTTATTACGCACACAAAAATGAATACCCCTGCTAGCTGGGACCAACCATAGTGGGTGTCTGACTTGTGGGCCTACTAAGTTGACGAGGATGGAGGGCTTTGTCTACTTAGTCAATATGAACGATTCTAGATCTAGTGATCGTACGATGTCCATCCAATGGCCATAGTGCTTCTTCAACCTCTGGTCTTCTTGCTCCAGCCGCCCAAAGCAGCGCCGGTCGTGCCGCGTGCTCCTGCCTCTCGTGGCCGGCTTTGATGCCGCGGAGGCCTCACCGCCCCCTACTACTCCCACCGTTGGCCCAGGGCATCCCTCTACTCACCCACACCCCCTGTTATTCTGCGGCGACGGCAACTTCACGCCGCAGCCGAACCAGTGAACCCTCATACTCCTCTCCGCGTGGGCATCCACTGCCGCATCTTCCCCGGCTCCACGTCGACCCCTTCCTAGGCCTCGCTGTCATCCACCGCCTTGGTGCTCTCGGGTCTTGGCGCAACATGGTCAATGTGGTCAACGACTGACTTCCATCGGAAGAGTACTGTACGTGGAGAGGCTGATAGCTGGGTTCACGGCCGTAGCTGGGTCCATGGCCACAACCCAGTTTTTTTTGTGATTTGCCAAGTAAGTCGCTTTGTCAGGCCTGTTGGCTTCAAATCTTTCAAGAGGAGGAGAGATTCATTCGGCTGGCCGAGAAAATGGCCTATCAGTAATGAGAAATGGGTTGTACATTTTTAAAACACATCAAACTGGCAATTAGTTTCAAATATCTTTTTATGTTTTCAAGATTTTAAATTACATTAATTTTTATGCATGGAGAATTTGTTGGATTTTATATTGATATACATTTATTTTTAAAATCAATTTGAATGTGAGTCGAAATTTCGGGATTAAAAACAATTCGAACCGCACCGAAATATGCAAAATTTCGTATAATTTTTTAACCGTGGCCACAATATGGGCTGTAATGATAACAAATAGAATATGGGCTCCAAAAAAACCTTAATAATTAGCAAATGGGCTATAAATTATTAGAAATAATGGCAGATGGGTTGTATGTTGTTTTCCACAGATTTGAGGCTTTCCTAAAAAAAAGGTTGACGCACAAGCAGTGACTATTGGATGTCCATCCAACGGCCGTCGTGCTTCTTCAATCTCTGCTCTTCCTGCTCCAGCCGCTCAAACAAGCGCCGGCGGAACTGCTTGCTCCCTCCTCCCCACGGTCGGCTGTACTGCCGCACAGGCCTCACCACCCCACCATACTCCCATCGCTGGCCTAGCCATCCCTCTACTCACCCACACCTACTGTTATTCTTCGGTGACGGCACACGAACCAGTAAACCCTCGTACAGTCGTACTCCCCTCCGCGTGGGAAACAACTGCCGAGTCTTCCCTGCCTCCGTGTCGTTCCCTTCCTAGGCCTCGCCGTCGTCCACCGCCATGGTGCTCTTGGCGCGGCCTGGTCAACATGGTCAACAACCGACATGCATCTGAAGTGGACTATACATGGAGAGGCCGATAGCTGGGTCCACGGCCGCACGCAAGGAAATGCCTCCTTATTACGCCCAAAATAATGATTCCTCCACCCGACATCGGGGACCCACCGAAAGGGCCTCTGTATTTCGCGAAAAAAACGTTACCGCCGTTGACAGCTCGGACCCACCAGCTATATCTTCGCACGCAAGGAAGTGCCTCCTTATTACGCACAAAAAAATGAATACTCCCCCTGTTAGCTGGGACCCAGTATAGTGGTAGGCTGACTTGTGGGCCTACTAAGTTGAAGGGGACGGAGGGCTTTGTCAACTAAGTCAATATGCACGATTCTAGCTCCAGTGATCGTACGATGTCCATCCAACGGCCGTAGTGCTTCTTCAACCTCTGGTCTTCTTGCTCCAGCCGCCCAAACCAGCGCCTGTCGTGCCTCGTGCTCCTGCCTCCCGTGGTCGGCTGTGATGCGGCGGAGGCCTCACCGCCGCCTACTACTCCCACCGTTGGCCAGGCCATCCCTCTACTCACCCACACCCCATGTTATTCTGCGGCGAGGGTAGCCTCACACCGCAGCGAACCAGTGAACCCTCGTACTCCTCTACGCGTGGGCACCCATTGCCTCGTCTTCCCCGGCTCTGCGTCGTCCCCTTCCTAGGCCTCGCCGTCGTCCACCGCCCTTGTGCTCTCAGCGCGACGTGGTCAACATGGTCATGGAACGGCTTCCATCGGACGTGGACTATACGTGGAGAGGCTGACAGCTGGGTCCACGACCGCAGCAAGGAAGTGCCTCCTTATTACGCGCAAAATAATTATTCCTCCACCTGACAGTGGGGACCCACCGGACGGGCTACCGTATTTTGCGAAAAAAACGTTTCCCCCCTGACTGCTGGGACCCACCAGCTACATGTTCGCACGCAAGGAAGTGCGTCCGTGCAAAAAAAAATGATTCGCCCCCCTGACTGCTGGGACCCACCAGCTACATCTTCGCACGCAAGGAAGTGCGTCTGGGCAGAAAAAAATGATTCGCCCCCCTGACTGCTAGGACCCACTAGCTACATCTTCGTAGGCAAGGAAGTGCCTGACATTCGGGACCCACCTGGTCGAAGCGTACGTAGCGTTGTCATTCTGGTCGCAAACGTGTACGTACATACTGGTCGTTGTAGAGGCGCGCACGTAGCATGTACACGTATGTACGACGGCCAGGGTGCAAGAAATAAAATACGGCCACATATGTGTACATACGGGCGGGGTCTCGAACGCCTACTCGCGCATACGTACGGCCAGGGCTTGTGTACATGGCTGGGTCAGAACGGAGAAACATCTTCGTCGTCGTGTTCATGGGGAGGCAATGGAATGCGTCGTGTTCATGGGGAGGCGACGGAATGCGTCGTGTTCATCGGGAGGCAATGGAACGCGTGGGAGCCAACCGGCTGGGTCGGAACGGAATGCGTCGTCGTGTTCATCGGGAGGGCTTGGACGGAATAGGCAATGGAAACGAGGCCTGGCATACCGCAGAACGGAGGAAACGGCCTTGTGTTCGACCGGCCACATTCGAAACAGGATGCTGTTCATCGGGAGGGGTGTGGCGTACCGCAAAATAGAGGAAACGGACCTCCTACGGTCGAGACAGGGGTCCTGTTGATCGGGAGGGGTGTGGCGTACCGCAAAACGGACGAAACAGACCTCCTATGGTCGAAACGGGGGTCCTGTTGATCGGGAGGGGTGTGGCGTA
>NC_041393.1:325322512-325343498 GCF_002162155.2 Triticum dicoccoides | reverse complement strand
CATCCAATCGATCAGCTTCACTTAGCTGCAGTAGTGAAGGAATTGCTCGATCGGGTTCAGTTAACAACCATCGATGGATCGCTCGGGTTTAGTAACATGTAGCCTGCAGTGCAATCGCTCGGGTCCAGTTAGAGCCTAACGCCTCACTAGGGTTCAGTTAGAGCCAACGCCTCACACACATGCGCGTACGTGTACGAGAGAAACGCGCATCGCTCGGCCCCCGACCGCCCACCATAACCGGGAACTCCTTGAAATTTTCCTCGCCCTCGCTTCTACCACGGTTTTTTCCGTCATGGATGGCCCAAAGAAGGTCATGCACCTGCATCTCCGGCCCGGCCAGGACGAAATGCCCATTTTCTGTCATGATTTTTAGTCATAGAAGTAGGAGCCCACCACATCTATTATGATACTGGGTTTTGTCACAATTATCGTCATAGAAGTGTCATATGTATGACATAATTTTTTTTCGTTCGGCCCAAAATGTCACGGATCTGTCTTTTTTTTGTAGTGTCATCAGGCAACCTGATATTCTCTGGATCCGTGTGATGGCTGCCGCCCGGGAGCCGCAATGGCCCGGATCCGACTCGCCTCCTCCATGGCCTCCAACATCGCCATGTGGTGCGCCAACGGACACCCACGCGCCGCGCAACTTGTTGCTGCCCGAAATGCAGTTTGGCGATCGTGGCAGTGCAGCTCAAAGCGCAGGTGATGTGGTTCAGTGCCGGTCGTCTTGCTGACGGGATCCTCAGTGAGCACTACCTCCAGTAGGGGATTCACCTGAACCATCCTCTTCTGCTCCCCCATCCTCTTCTGCTCCGTCGCGAAGCACCACCGTCTGGATTAAATGACGTCCACCGATGGCGAGGTTCCGGGATCGAGCCTTCGCCGTGGGTGAACCATATCCTCCTCCTGCTGGCACCATGCCTGCCCGTCGTCTGCTCTAACACGCACAAGGTCGGCCCCGTTCTCTGCAAATTGGTTGCATCGAGGGGTCTGCATGAGGGAATGACCGATAGAGGAGCAACGAGCAACTCACCGATGGGTGTCATCGCCCCTCCGATCCATATCCCTTTCCCCACCTCATGTAGAGTCGCCAGATCTACGAGGCGAGGCCTTGTCCCGCGCCGCCTTGGAGTTCAACCGCCATGGATCTGTGTTGCCGCAAGGTTTTGGCTGGCAGGTATGAATGAGGTCCATCGGTGGTGAGGTTCTGGCAAGTATGGGGCCTACAGTTCGGGCGAGCACAATAGGCACCTAGGCTGATTTTTTTGTCCAGAACCGTTTTGTTTTAATATTGTTTGTAGTTTCTCTAGATGTGTGTTGTAGTGCACTGGATAAAAGATTTTGTATGGACATCTTTGCAGTTCGCTATAGTTTGTCACTCCGGCGGGGAGCTCACATGCAGTACACTACGGCAACATTGATATTGCATCCAGGATTTGCAAAAAAACATGGTTCGGGCGGGCGAGCGTGCAGCTCACCAGCCTCAGCCTTGTAGTTCGTTTGGTGCTGGCAGGGTCACTGGAACTGGATCCAGAACCTAGGAATCTGATTTATTTTTGTTTGACAAGTTTTATGTAAGCTTGCAGGGTAATTTTGTGTAACTATAAAAAGTAAAATTCAGTTCGATAACAAACTTGTGGTTTACTCCAGACTTTACTTTGCAGCTCTGGAAAAAAGAACATGAAGTTCATCTCGTTCATGTAGTCTAGATGCGTTTGTAAAAAATTAGAAACAGAAGAAAATGAACATTGCAGTTCTCTCGACTCGACCGTGCAGTACAATTGCACTTGTTTGAAAACTTTGACACTTTGCTTTTCAGAAGTTCATTTCTTTAGATGCAGTTTATTAGTCATGTCTAATGCAGCTCACTAGCCTTGACTATGGAGTTCACACGTGTTTTTATAAAACAAAAATAGAGAAAGACAAAACTAGAAGTATGTACTTCACTTCAACTTTGTGCTGCACTTCAATTTTTCATGTAGTGAGCTGCAATCATCCCGCCCTGTGTTTCATGAAGGCCTAAAAAAGGTAAAACGCATCAGGAGTTGCAGTGCACTTCATCATCGTGTGTGGTTTACTACACTCGGCACATTTAGATGAAATTACAAACGAAAAAAGTTAGCAAAAATTGTAATAGTACAGTTGCCTTTGTAGACATTGTAGTGCAGTTTTCAGTCTGGTGCAGTGTGTTTTTCTATTTAATTCAGTTCCCTCGTCGATTTTGGCATCGAAAAAAACAGTGTCCGCATTTCGGTAATTTCAAAACTGCTCTTACACTGCAAGGAATTAGAGAGAGTGTTCTACATGAAAAAGTTGCGCTTCATCGATATCTTTCCAACGGCGTATCACTTGATTCATTTTGATCAACGGTTTGTAAAAATTTCACGAAAAACGGCCGCTACCACTCATCATCAACCGCACCTTTATCAAAATGAACGTCAAAATGTATGGAATCTCAAAAACATTTCAACATATGAAAGTTGCGCCTCGTCCATAGCTTTTGAATGGTATATCATACGTCTCGTTTGGACAAATGGCTAAAAACTGGAACAAAAACAGTACCAAAAATTTGAAAAACAGAATTCCGCGATTTAATAAATTTGAAACTGCTCTTAAACCGTAACGAATTAGAGAAGAAAATAGATATGAAAAAGATGCGTCTCGACGATATCTTTCCAACGGTGTATCATTTGCTTCATTCCGACGAGCGGTTTAGAAGAAATGACGAAAAAACGCTCATTGCCATTCATCATGTGTCGCACCATTTTCAAAACTGCTCTTAAACTGTGTGGAATCTCGAAAAGTGTTCAACATGTCGAAGTTGCGCCTAATCCATAGATTTTCAACGATATATTAGATGCCTCATTCTGATAAATGTTAAAAACTAGAGCAAAAACAGTACCAAAATAACGATGCGTGCAGATTTTTGCGACGGGAAGTTCACTCATGTTACTACAGCACACTTGGTTCAAACAATGACGTGCACTTGCGTTGAGCGTGCAGCGCGGAAGTGTTATTAGAATATTTATTCTGCTAATATTAGCAGAATAGACCGGTTGTATATATATATCTTGCAAAACAAGTATTCCAGAAGAAAACGGAGTCGAGAAGCCTCACGAGGGGCCCACATGACACCAGGGTGCACCTGGGGTATGGGCTAGCCCTCGTGCCTTGTGGGCACCTGGGTAGCCCCCTCGGGTGTTTCTTATTTTTGTATTTTTTCTAATATTCCAAATTTGGCAGTAAGTATTTTTATGGAATTCTTGGAGTCGCTGTACTTACTGTATCACGTACCTCTTCCTTTTCAGGGTTCTGGAGTGTTATGGAAGGTCTCTTTTATGTATTCCTCCGGTGACATAGTTCGAATAATATTAGTTACAACATTACTAGGCGTACCTAAGATATAATGCTTAATTCTTTGTCCATTAAAAACTTCTTTGTCCATTGACCACCTTTAGATTAGTGCCTCTAGAGCGATAAACTTCCTCGATGATATACTGTCCTTCCCATTTGGAGAGAAGTTTTCCTGCAAAAAAAATCTAAAACAAGAATTTTATAATAGAAATTCTCACCCACTTTGAATTCCCATTTTTGAATTCTTTTATCATGCCATCTTTAAACTTTTTCTTTAAACAACTTGGCATTTTCATAAGCTTGGTTTCTCCATTCATCAAGTTAGCTAATATCAACTAACCTCTTTTCACCGACAAGTTTGAAATCATAATTGAGTTCCTTAATTGCCCATTATGCTTTATGGTCTAACTCAAGAGGTAGATGACATGCCTTTCCATAAACAATATTATATGGAGACATACCCATATGATTTTTATAAGCAGTTCTATAAGCCCACAATGCATCATCAAGTTTTTTAGACCAATTCTTCCTAGATCTATGTCGGTGGGAACGATACCTATGGGATCACGGGAATCCCTACTACGGTTGCGGGGCCCGGGGTCATGAGAAGAGAGGGATCAGCAATCAGCACAAGCACACGGGTCGTTTATCCAGGTTCGTGCCGCGAGCATGCGTAATACCCTAGTCCTACTTTGGTGTGTATATCAGTGTTCTTGGAGTTGCTGAGCTAGCTATGATGATCGTAACTTGTCCCAGGGTCCGAATCCTTCTCCTGGATGCCTCGGGCCTCCTTTTATAGCCAAGGGGATCGCCACAGTGGCACACAGGAGGTGGCATCGATGTACTATGGCTGAGCTTATCGCTTAGCCATTACGGGACAAGACACATTTAATGCGCCCCTTAGGTGTCCCCCTCACTTTACCGCCGCCTCGCCCTGCTTTGACACGTGCCCGGGCCAGCGAGGCGGTCGGGGCCATGTAGGCTAGCAGGCTGCTGAGGTGGAGCGGTGGTAGGGCCTTCACAAAGATTTGCATGCCACCACGTAGGCGCTCGCTGAGCTGGCTTGGATGCCTCCCGTCGACACGGAGATACCTGCCTAGATGGTGGGCTGTCAGCTGCATGGGAGCGGCAGTGAAAACTTGGCGGTCCTGGGCCTGGCTGTGGCCCTGCGGATGTCCTCGGCAAGGGCCTTGTCGGGGCCCCAGCAAGGGTCTTGCCGTGGCATTGTAGTCGTCCCCGGCAAGAATCTTGCCGAAGGTCTTGTGGGTTTTCTCGGCAAGGATCTTGCTGAGGTTCATCGTCTTCTAATCCTCATCTGACATGGAGTGTTCATGATCTTCACAAAGATCTACATGCCATCATGGAGGTGCCTCCCGAGCCTTGGTCCCAACGTGGTTGGTGGTTTTGGAAAACCTGGGGCTCTAGGTTGGCGCGCTCCGCTGGCGTCGGGCAAGTTGCCCCGGCAAGGGTCTTGCCGGGGCCATGGAGGCCGCCCCGGCAAGGGTCTTGCCAGGGGAGCCCACCTCACCCTCTTGCACTTCATGTCTCTGTCTTGGCATTGCTTTGACCATCTTGCAGTTTTGATTCCCTGTCCCTGCCCCGCTTAAGTGTGGCCGCAGGCGTGGCTCTGACTGCCCGTGCACAGGTAATGGGGTACGAAGTAGTGCCCTTACTTCTGTACACCGACAGGAGCCCCGAGGTCTGGGCCACACATAAGCGCAACACGTTGTCGGGCCAGGCCCAAAACGGTGTGCGGGCGGGCAGGGTTGATTTTGTTGAGGTGATTTTTCCGCCCGCTGCGCTTCCCCATGATCCGCGTTGAACGCGTGACGTGGGGATCATGCACGGGGGTGATGGGAGCACGCTTGTGTCATCTTGTGGTGAATAGTAAAGAGGCGGCTTGCGTGTCCCTTCAGACTGCAGGGCCGCTGCTCATTTACTCTACACGCCTGGGAACCGTCATTCCACGCGTCCCATTACGCCCGTCCCTTGCGCCAGTACACTGCATGCACGATGCAGGGCGGGCGACAGGCGTGTGAATATGGGAAGATGTGCGTGTGTGGGTCGATACCCACGCGCCTTCAATTGGGCGGGGAGGGCGGTCGACAACCTCGCCTGCTGTCACCTTAATTAGCTGGATTCGCTGAGAGGGGCGGCCGAGCCCTGCCCCTGCCCCTTTATAAGGAGGGGAGTGGGAGGGACGGCACCCCTCAGTCCTTCGCCATCTGCCTCTTCCCATCCTTGCTTCTTCCTCCCTTCTGCCATGGCGAGAAGGTGCACTGACGCTACGACGGTGGCGGCGAGGGTCTCTGGTCAACAAGGCACTGCTCCTCCCCAAGAGCCCATGGAGGTGGAGCCGGCCGCGAGGGGAAGGGGGAAGGGGCAAGGCCGAGGCCGCCGTGGCGCCCGGGGAAGAGGAGGACGGGGCGGCGCATTGGCCTGGCCTCCGCCAGTGGTCCTTCCCCCAAAGAAGGGCCACGTCGGGGACCAGCCCTGCGAGTTCTTCATTAGGCTGCGCCGGCCGGCACGTCGTCATCTTTGTCTCCCTACTCTATTCGCTCGAGAGATGGAGCTTGACCCGCCGCAGGCGCTAAGGCTGCACATGAGGGGTTGTGGGAACAGCGGCACATGGGCCGACGTTGATTTCCCAGCCCCTCGCGTCATGCATCTTCGCCGCAGATGGAAAACCTTTGCTCCCATCCACATCCTAAAGGCGGGGTGACAACCCACAAGTATAGGGGATCTCAACAATTTTCGAGGGTAGAGTATTCAACCCAAATTTATTCATTCGACACAAGGGGAGCCAAACAATATTCTCAAGTATTAGCAGTTGAGTTGTCAATTCAACCACACCTGGATAACTTAGTATCTGTAGCAAAGTATTTAGTAGCAAAGTAGTATGGAAGTAACTATAATGGTAGCAAAAGTAATAGTAGCAGTTTTGTAGTAATTGTAATAGTAGCAACGGTAAAGTAAATAAGTAAAGCACAATATGTGAAAAGCTCATAGGATTGGATCAATGATGGATAATTACGTCGGATGCGATTCCTCATGTAATAGTTATAACATAGGGTGACACAGAACTAGCTCCAATTCATCAATGTAATGTAGGCATGTATTCCGAATATAGTCATACGTGCTTATGGAAAAGAACTTGCATGCCATCTTTTGTCCTACCCTCCCGTGGTAGTGGGGTCCTAATGGAAACTAAGGGATATTAAGGCCTCCTTTTAATAGAGTACCGGACCAAAGGATTAACACATAGTGAATACATGAACTCCTCAAACTATGGTCATCACCGAGAAGTATCCCGATTATTGTGACTTCGGGGTTTTCAGATCCTAACACATAATAGGTGACTGTAGACTTGCAAGATAGGATCAAGAACTCACACATATTCATGAAAACATAATAGGTTCAGATCTGAAATCATGGCACTCGGGCCCTAGTGAAAAGAATTAAGCATAGCAAAGTCATAGCAACATCAATCTCAGAACATAGTGGATACTAGGGATCAAACCCTAACAAAACTAACTTGATTACATGGTAAATCTCATCCAACCCATCACCATCCAGCAAGCCTACGATGGAATTACTCACGCACGGCGGTGATCATCATGAAATTGGTGATGGAGGATGGTTGATGATGATGACGGCGATGAATCCCCCTCTCCGGAGCCCCGAACGGACTCCAAATCAGCCCTCCCGGGAGAGATTAGGGCTTGGCGGTGGCTCCATATCGTAAAACGCGATGAAACTTTCTCTCTGACTTATTTATCTACGAAAGCAAATATATGGAGTTGGAGTAGAGGTCAGTGGACGTCCAGGGGGTCCACGAGGGTGGGGGGTGCACCCTCGGGGAGGGGGCGCGCCCCCCACCCTCGTAGACAGGGTGTGGCCCCCCTGACGTTGATTCTTTTGCCGGTATTTTTTATTTATTCTGAAAAGTTGCTCCGTGGATTTTCAGGTCATTCTGAGAACTTTTATTTCTCCACAAAAATAACACCATGGCAGTTTTGCTGAAAACAACATCAGTCCAGGTTAGTTCCATTCAAATCATGCAAATTAGCGTCCAAAACAAGGGCAAAAGTGTGTGGAAAAGTAGATACGACGGAGACGTATCAACTCCCCCAAGCTTAAACCTTTGCTTGTCCTCAAGCAATTTAGTTGATAAACTGAAGGTGATAAAGAAAAACTTTTACAAACTATGTTTGCTCTTGTTGTTGCAAATATGTAAAGCCAGCATTCAAGTTTTCAGCAAAGATTATGAACTAACCATATTCACAATAACACTTAGGTCTCATGTTTACTCATATCAATGGCATAGTCAACTAGCGAGCGATAATAATAAATCTCGGATGACGACACTTTCTCAAAACAATCATAATATGATATAAAAAGATGGTATCTCGCTAGCCCTTTCTGAGACCACAAAACATAAATGCAGAGCAGCATTAAAGATCAAGGATTGACTAAACATTGTAATTCATGGTAAAAGAGATCCAGTCATAGTCATACCCAATATAAACTAATAGTAATGCATGCAAATGACAGCGGCGATCTCCAGCGGGTGCTTTTTAATAAGAGAGTGATGACTCAACATAAAAGTAAATAAATAGGCCCTTCGCAGAGGGAAGCAGGGATTTGTAGAGGTGCTAGAGCTCGATTTTGAAATAGAGATAAATAAAATTTTGAGCGGTATACTTTCACTGTCAACATAACAACTATGATATCTCGATATCTTCCATGCTACACACATTATAGGCAGTTCCCAAACAGAATGGTAAAGTTTATACTCCCCCACCACCAACAAGTATCAATTCATGGCTTGCCCGAAACAACGGGTGCCTCCAACTAACAACAATCCTGGGGGAGTTTTGTTTAATTATTTTGATTTGCTTTGAGCATGGGACTGGGCATCCCGGTGACCAGCCATTTTCTCGTGAGTGAGGAGCGGAGTCCACTCCTCTTGAGAATAACCCGCCTAACATGGAAGATACAGACAACCCTAGTTGATACATGAGCTGCTCGAGCATACAAAACATAATTTCATTTGAAGGTTTGGAGTTTGGCACATACAAATTTACTTGGAACGGCAGATAGATACAGCATATGGGAAGGCATGGTGGACTCATATGGAATAACTTTGGGGTTTATGGAGTTTGGATGCACAAGCAGTATTCCCGCTTAGTACAGGTGAAGGCTAGAAAGAGACTGGGAAACGACCAACTGAGAGAGCGACAACGGTCATGAACATGCATTAAAATTAATCAACACCGAGTGCAAGCATGAGTAGGATATAATCCACCATGAACATAAATATCATGAAGGCTATGTTGATTTTGTTTCAACTTCATGCGTGAACATGTGCCAAGTCAAGTCATTCAAAGGAGGATACCACCCTATCATACCACATCACAACCATTTTAATAGCATGTTGGCATGCAAGGTAAACCATTATAAGCTCCTAGCTAATTAAGCATGGCATAAGCAACTATAATCTCTAATTGTCATTGCAAACATGTTTATTCATAATAGGCTGAATCAGGAACGATGAAGTAATCATATTTACAAAAACAAGAGAGGTCGAGTTCATACCAGCTTCTCTCATCTCAATCAGTCCATCATATATAGTCATTATTGCCTTTCACTTGCACGACCAAACGGTGTGTATAATAATAATAGTGCACGTGCATTGGACTAAGCTGGAATCTGCAAGCATTCAATTCAAGAGACAAGACAAGGTAATATTGGCTCTTGGTTAAATCAACAATAATGCATAGAAGAGCCACTAATCATTTTCATTATGGTCTTCTCCTCTCGACCCCCAAAGGAAAGAAAAGAAATAAAACTATTTACATGGGAAAGCTCCCAACAAGCAAAAGAAGAACGAGAAATCTTTTTGGGTTTTCTTTTAGTTACTACTACTACAGACATGGAAATTAAACTAACTATTTTTTTGGTTTTTCTTAAGGTTTATTAAACACACAAGAAGAAAGCTAGAGAAAGAAATTAAACTAGCATGGATAGTACAATGAAAAAGTATGAGCACCGACAACTAGAATGAGTGTGTGAACATGAATGTAATGTTGGTGAGAAATACGTACTCCCCCAAGTTGGTCTATGGCCATGGGTAGCCTGGCTGATATCTGAAGTTTTAACTGGGGTCGTACTGAGATGCAGCAGCCATTGCTTCCTGAGCTGCAACATGGCGGTGAGCTAGCTCCGTCCTCCTCTCGTACTCATTTGCCTCCTCCCTGGTGATAACAAATCTTCCTTTTGCCTGATAATCAAAGAGGGTAGGAGCAGGGAGAGTAATATGGATAGTGCGATGTCTGTCATAAATTAGTCGATACTGGAGGAACTGTTTGTTCCTCTCAAGAAAATGATGTTTAACCAAGGCATTATAATCTAAATAAGCGGGAGGCAACTCCCTATCATCTTCTTGTACAGGTATACCAAGATAATTAGCCACATAGGTCGCATAAATCCCTCCAAACAAGTCTCCAACTAAACCATTGTTATGCAACCTACGTGCAACAATTTCCCCCAAGTTGTATTGTTTATCACCTAATACAACACTCTTTTTGAGAACACAAAGATCAGGAACACACATGTGACATGCTTCATCTTTACTGTTAATGCATCTACCAATGAAGAGAGCAAAATAATGTATAGCAGGAAAGTGAATGCTCCCCATCGTAGCTTGTGCTATTTCTCTAGATTCTCCCATAGTGATACTAGCAAGAAAGTATTTATATTCAGATTTACGAGGTTCATTAACACTGCCCCAATGCGGTAGTTTACAAGCATTAGTAAAATCTTCTAGGTCCATGGTATAAGATTTATCATAAATATCAAACAAGACATTTTGAGAATTGCGCGAAGATGTAAATTTAAACCTTCTCACAAAGGAGTCAGTCAAATAGTAGTATTGAGGACACTTATCTTGCATGAAGTCCTTGTAACACCCACGATGCGGCTATATCTCCCACGTGTCGAAGCACTACTTAGAGGCATAACCGCATAGTGGTTTTGTGGCAAGAAGGGTCATCTTCACACAATCCCATGTAATGAACAAGAATGGGATAAAGAGAGTTGGCTTACAATCGCCACTTCACACAATACATAATTAAGATCATACATCATTCAAATACACTCATAGACCGGCTACGGTCAAATTCAAATGAAAAGAAGACAACCCCAAATGCTAGATCCCCGATCGTCCCGACTGGGATCCTCTACTGATCATCTAGAAACGAAACATAGTAACGGCCAAGGTCCTCGTCAAACTCCCACTTGAGCTCGGTTGCGCCATCTGCGCTGGTATCCTCGGCATCTGCATCTGTTTTGGTAGAATCTGTGAGCCACGGGGACTCAACAATCTCACACCCGCGAGATCAAGACTATTTAAGCTCATAGGTAGGAAAAGGGGTAATATGGTGGAGCTGCAGCAAACACTAAGCATATATGGTGGCTAACATACGCAAGTGAGAGCGAGAAGAGAAGCAATGCATCGGTCGAGAAGCTAGAAGTGATCAAGAAGTGATCCTGAAACTACTTACGTCATCCATAACACAAACTGTGTTCACTTCCCGGACTCCGCCGAGAAGAGACCATCACGGCTACACACACGGTTGATGCATTTTATTGAAGTCAAGTGTCAAGTTATCTACAACCGGACATTAACAAATTCCCATCTGCCTCATAACCGCGGGCACGGCTTTCGAAAGATAATATACCCTGCAGGGGTGTCCCAACTTAGCCCATCATAAGCTCTCACGGTCCACGAAGGATATACCTTCTCCCGGGAAGACCCGATCAGTCTCGGAATCCCGGTTCGCAAAACATTTCGACAATGGTAAAACAAGACCAGCAAAGCCGCCTGATGGGCCGACAAATCCCGATAGGTGCTGCACATATCTCGTTCTCAGGGCAACACCGGATGAGACTAGCTACGAGTAAAACCAGACTTCGAGTTTCCTCGAAGTGGCCCCGCAGGCAGCTCAGTTCGGACCAACACTCGAAGGAGCACTGGCCCGGGGGGGGGGTTAAAATACAGATGACCCTCGGGCTCACGAAAACCCAAGGGAAAAAGGCTTAGGTGGCAAATGGTAAAACCAAGGTTGGGCCTTGCTGGAGGAGTTTTATTCAAAGCGAACTGTCAAGGGGGTCCCATAAATCACCCAACCGTGTAAGGAACGCAAAATCAAGGAACATAACACCGGTATGACGGAAACTAGGGCGGCAAGAGTGGAACAAGTCACCAGGCATAAGGCCGAGCCTTCCACCCTTTATCAAGTACATAAGGTGCATTAATTAAACAAGAGATATTGTGATATCCCAAACTATCCATGTTCCGACCAGGAACAAACTTCATCTTCACCTGCAACTAGCAACACTATAAGAGGGGCTGAGCAAAAGCAGTGACATAGCCAAACAACGGTTTGCTAGGAATAGGATGGTTAGAGGTTTGACATGGAAATAGGGAGGCATGGTAATCAAAGGCAGGTAGAGCTAACATAGCTATAGAGCGAGTAGTAGCAAAGCGAAGATAGAAGTGATATCGAAGGTATGGTCATCTTGCCTGCAAAGTTCTCAGAGTTGTCGAAGGCTTGATCCTCGTTAGCGTACTCAACAGGTACCTCGTGCACGTGCTCATCTCCCGGATCTACCCAAAGCAAGAACACAAGCAAAGGAACCACAATAAATCACGGTGCAATGCACAAGCAACATGATGCAATACATGTCATGATATGCGAGATGTGATATGCAATGCATATGCATGCTTCTGGAGGAAAAGGATGAACAAGGCATCAACTTGGCAAACCAAGTATGCCGCTGGAAGGATGAGATGATTTCGGTTGAAATCGATATAAAGATCACCGGGAACAGATGCACGGTTTGCAAATGGCAAGCAAAACAAGGCACAAATCTGCGATTAACAACATGATGCTACTTAGCATGCAACAAGAAACTATGCTACAGCACCCCAACATACAAACAAAGCATATGTCAGTGATCTACAGGAGATGCTAAACAAAAGAGAACACTGAGCTATGGCAAAATCACACCACAACAGGTTCAAACAAGCATGGCGAAAGAGCAAAAGTTATCAGCTAGGACATGGCATAAATAGCATCACGAAGCAATGTTTAGAGCAAGTTATCAACATGCTACAGGAACTTATAATAGCAAAACAAGACATGGCATGATTCTACTCAAAGCATAGAACAAAAGTCCCTTAGTGACCATAAGCCAAAAAGGACCAGAAAATATGATGGCACCCATGTAAACATAGCAAGTTTCGTTAACAGATTCAGCAAACAGAGCATGGCATTGACAGAATTACGAAGGCATCTTCATGAGCTCGATGCACTCTCTACAGAGAATTTCATGATAAACTAAGCATACATCCATCAAGAAGACATGGCATAGAAGCTATACATGGCAAGAACAACATCATAGTATACACGGATCAACTACAACAACCTTGGCAAAATTGAATAACATGTAAACAATCTGCCAGGAAACATTTTGTAGCAAAAGTAGAGCACGCAAATGACATGCTAGACTACTCGACAATTGCAACAAGGGGCATGGATGGATAGAGAATAACCATATGTTCAAAACACCCTTACTGAAGTATCTCAAAATATGCATGGATCTCTCTGTAGCAACATGTTTACATGGCATCAAAATAACAGTAGAACAGGGACTAAAATCCGCAACATCACGAGGCCTAGTTTGCATGCTTGTGCTAGTCACCACATTGATCACAAAAATACATGGTAAGCACCTCTGTAAAGATGGCATGGCATAGTTCAAAACACATATAGGGCTCAAGTACATAAGATGCACACATCAATCATGGCAAAAATGACAAAAGTGCATGTTCTGATAAGAATCTGAAACTAACATTATGAAGCACTCTTCCAACAGCATTTCTGGCATCAATATGAGCTCAAATGAAAATGATGCAATGAGATGAAATGATGTACTCGTCGAGGCGAACAATTCGGTATGCTACACGCCCAAAACGGAGCCACGGGTGCAAAGTTGTGGTGCGACGAACATGCAACAAAATTACTGACAGAAAATAACTTAGGGGATTTCGGGGGAGAAGAAGTCAACCTAGGGTTCCAGATCCGATCTGGCTCAGGGCGCGCAGATCGAGGCGGCGCCGGAGACGGGGTGGCGCGGCTGCCGGAGTTGGACGGGGGAGAACAGAGACGGGGCGGCTCCGGCGAGGGGGCGCCGGATCTGGCGCTGGCGCGGCGACCGGGGACGCGGGCGGCGAGCTGCGGGGGCGAGGGCGGCGAGCTTCGGTCCGGCAGCGGCGGGCGGCGATCTCCGGTCCGGCGGCGGCGGGCGGCCGAGGCGGCGGAGGGCGCGGCGGCGGGCGCCGCGCGCTCGGGCGTGGGGAGGCGGCGGCGGCTGGGCCCGCGGGGGCCAGGAGCGGGCCGAGCGGGCCGGCGGCGGCGGGGCGCGGCGGCGTGCCACGTGGCACCACGCGGTTGGCCGGGAGAAGTGGGGCGGACGTGTCCGGCCGGGGTGGACTCATCCGGCTGCAGGAGGAGGAAGAGGCTAGGGTTTCGCCCGGATTTGGAGGGGGAGATGCATATTTGTAGGTAGAGGGAGCTAGGAGACTCCAAATGAGGTGTAGTTTTCGCCCACACGATCGTGATCCGACGACGGAGAGCATGGAGGTGACTTAGATGGGTTATTGGGCTGTTTTGGAGGGGTGTTGGGCTGCAACTCAAAAGAGGCCTTTGCGGTTATGCGGTTAACCGTTGGAGTATCAAACGACCTCCAAATGGCACGAAACTTGACAGGCGGTCTACCAGTGGTATACCAGGGCCACTTGGCAAGGCTTGGTCCAATTCGAGAACGTTTAACACCCGCACACGAAAAGAGACAAGAGGGGTGCGCCGGTGCATGTGGGAGTGCCGGATTGCAAAACGGACAACAGGGAAAATGCTTGGATGCATGAGACGAACACGTATGCAAATGAGATGCACATGATGACATGATATGATATGCATGACATGAATAAAATGCAAAACAAAAGACAAAACCCAACCACGGAGGGAATATCATAACACATAGCCGAAATGGCAAGAGTTGGAGTTACAAAGATGGAAAGTTACATCCGGGGTGTTACAACACTCCATCACTACAACAGGATCTCGTCCCGAGATCTAGGACTGAAAGAACTCTGGATATTCGGAACGGAGGTGAACCTCGCACTCCCAGGTGGCTTCACGGTCTGAATGGTGTGACCACATCACTTTCAGGAATTTGATTGACTTGTTGTGAGTCTTGCGCTCGGTTTCTTCAAGCAATGGGGTGCTCATGATAAGAGAGATCTTCTTGGAGGTCGATCTCTTTGAAGTTGATAGTGCGCTCAGGAGTCTTGAAGCACTTGCGAAGCTGTGACACGTGAAACACATCGTGCAAGTTCGCAAAGTTGGATGGAAGCTCAAGTTGATAGGCGAGATCGCCTCTTTTGCCAATGATCTTGAAAGGACCCACGTATCTAGGGGCAAGCTTCCCTTTGATACCGAAGCGGCGAGTGCCTTTCATTGGAGAGACGCGGAGGTAGACATGGTCTCCGATTTCAAAAGCCAAGTCACGGTGCTTGCTATCATAGTAACTCTTTTGGCGCGATTGCGCGGCTGTGAGATTCTCACGAATGACTTTGCACATTTCTTCGGCTTCTGTGATCAAGTCGTTGCCAACAAGTTGGCGTTCACCTGTCTCAGACCAATTGAGAGGAGTACGACACTTTCTGCCATAGAGAATTTCGAATGGGGCCTTGCCCGAACTCGCTTGGAAGCTGTTGTTGTAGGAGAACTCGGCATATGGAAGACAATCTTCCCACTTCATACCGAAAGAAATGACACAAGCCCTGAGCATATCTTCAAGGATTTGATTGACTCGCTCGACTTGGCCACTTGTTTGAGGATGGAAAGCTGTGCTGAAATGAATGTTGGTGCCCATGGCCTTCTGAAAGGAGTCCCAGAACTTAGAAGTGAAGATGCTTCCACGATCTGAAGATATCAATTGTGGAATGCCGTGCAAGGAGACAATTCTGGAGGTGTATAGCTCTGCCAGCTGAGCTGCTGTGATAGTTTCTTTGATAGGAAGAAAATGAGCCACTTTAGTAAGCTTGTCAATGACAACGAAGATAACATCATTTCCACGCTTGGACTTAGGAAAACCAGTCACGAAGTCCATCTCAATATGGTCAAACTTCCATTCTGGAATAGCAAGATGTTGGAGGAGACCAGCTGGTCGTTGGTGTTCTGCTTTCACCCTTCGGCAGACATCACATTCATTCACGAATTGAGCAATTTCTCGCTTCATTCGAGTCCACCAATATGACATCTTGAGGTCATGGTACATCTTTGTACTTCCAGGATGAATGGATAGGAGGGAATTGTGTGCCTCGTTCATGATGACTTTTCTCATATCGCCTTTGGGAACCACAATTCGATCCTCGAAGAAAAGAGTATCTTTGTCATCCAAGCGATAACACTTGTATTTTGGAATGCCCTTGTCAATACCACATTTCACCTTCTTCACCATGGTATCCAGGAGTTGTGCCTCACGAATTTGATCTTCCAAAGTAGGAGAGACTATGAGGTTGGCAAGAAAGCCTTGAGGAACAACTTGAAGATTCAGCTTGCGGAAAGCTTCACAAAGATCCGGTTGAAATGGCTTGAGAATTAGACTGTTGCAATAAGCCTTTCTGCTCAGAGCATTCACAATCACATTCGCCTTGCCAGGAGTATATTCAATACTCGGATTGTACTCTTGAATCATTTCGACCCATCGAGTTTGTCTGAGGTTGAGGTTGGGTTGAGTGAAGATATACTTGAGGCTCTTGTGATCGGTGAAAATGTCCACTTGCCTTCCCAATAAGAGATGTCTCCATGTTATCAATGCATGGACAACTGCCGCCAACTCAAGATCGTGAGTGGGGTAGTTCTTTTTGTTGGGCTTCAACTGATGAGAGGTATAGGCCACAACTTTTTTCTCTTGCATTAACATAGCACCGAGACCTTGAAGAGAAGCATCATAGAACACTTCGAATGGCTTGGATTCATCAGGAGGAGTCAAGACAGGAGCTGTGACTAGCTTCTTTTTGATAGTGTTGAAAGCGACGTCACACTTAGGCGTCCAGACATACTTGACATGTTTCTGGAGGAGGTTGGAAAGAGGCTTTGCAATCTTAGAGAAGTTCTCAACGAATCTTCGACAATAGCTTGCAAGACCAAGAAAACTGCAGAGCTGCTTGACATTCTGAGGAGGTTCCCAATTCACAACTGCAGACACCTTCGCAGGATTAACAGCAATGCCCTTGGCGGAGATGATGTGACCAAGATAAAGAACTTCATCAAGCCAGAACTCACATTTGGAAAACTTCGCATAGAATTGATGCTCTCTGAGCTTGTCGAGGACCAATCGCAAATGTTTGGCATGATCCTGCTTATTCTTGGAGAAGACCAAGATATCATCGAGATACACCAAGACGAATTCATTGGTGTAGGGGTTGAAGATAAAGTTTATCATGCGAGAGAACGTTGGAGGAGCATTGACAAGGCCGAAAGACATGACAATATATTCATAAGAACCATAGCTTGTTCTAAATGCTGTCTTGGGAATATCTTGTTCACGAATGCGAATCTGATGATAACCCATACGAAGGTCAAGCTTGGAGAATACTTTAGCACCTTTGAGTTGCTCGAAAAGCTCATTGATGTTGGGAAGTGGATACTTGTTCTTGATTGTCTTCTTGTTCAATGGACGGTAATCGACGCAAAGTCGGTCTGTGCCATCCTTCTTCTGGACAAAAAGAACTCCACAACCCCATGGAGATGAACTCGGTCTGATCAAACCCAGACGCTCTTGTTCATCGAGCTGTTTCTTCAATTCCTTCAGCTCCTTGGGTCCAAGCTTGTATGGACGCTTGCAAACGGGTTCAGTTCCAGGCTCAAGATCAATAACGAACTCGACTGGCCGATGATGAGGCATACCCGGAAGCTCTTCTGGAAAGACATCTTGGTACTCACAAACGACTGGAATTTGAGAAATAGCATCCAACTCGTCCTTCTCATTAAGAGAAACCAACCGAATGGTTTCATCATGAGCGGCATAGATGATAACATCCTCAGAAGGGTGTGTCAATTGAATCTGCATGGCAGCATAATCAAGCTGAGCCTTGTGCTTAGAAAGCCAGTCCATCCCGAGAATTAGATCAATATCAGAGTCGCCAAGAACAATTGGAGAAGACAGAAATTTATAGTCGCCCATCTTGATACTGACATTTGGAACCATCATGCTAGAGCTCAAACGCTTAGCCGGAGAAATAACTTGCATAGCTTTAGATAATTCCTCTATGTCAAAATTGTGCTTCGATGCAAAAGGATATGACATGAAAGAATGCGATGCACCGATATCAAATAAGACTTTTACAGGAATATCATTAATAGGAAGATTACCCATGATCACATCTGAAGAATCCTCTGCCTGAGCTGCATTCATCATGTTGACCTTTGCAGACTTTGGATTATGCTTGACCACAACATTGCTTGAAGATCTCACAGGAGGAGGAGGAGGAAGGCGCCTTTGATTGAAGCATTTGTTCGCATAGTGACCTTTCTGCTGGCACCTGTTGCAAGTCACTTCTGAGAACGGACATGATAAGGAGCATTTGACCTTGGAGCTTGAGGCTGAGACTTGTTCTGATAGCCTGGGTTGGGTGGGTGGGAAGATCCACGACCACCTGAGTTCTTCTGCTGGTAAGGCTGATGAAACGGAGGAGGAGGAAGGTAGAACTTCTGCTGCTTAGCTGCCACTTGTGAGGAAGAAGAAGACTGGACTGCATCCCTGATTCTCTTCTTAGAAGCCTCACACTTGAGCTGAGCACCTTCTTGCTTGAGTGCCATATTCTAGAATTGATCAAACTGAGTAGGCTCAACAAGAACGAGAGCTAACTGCAGATCCTCTCTAAGGCCACCTCTAAATTGATAGATCATACTCTTTTCATCAGGAACATCTTGCTTAGAGAAGCGAGCAAGTTTCTGAAACTGCTTGTTGTATTCGTACACTGACATGTTGCCTTGCTTGAGATTGCGGAACTCCTCACGCTTGCTCTCAACAACACTGGTAGGAATGTGGTGAGCTTTAAAGTCCTGACAAAAATCAGTCCAAGTAATCACTCGACCTCCTCTGGAATCCTTGTATTGCTGGAACCAATCAGCTGCTTGATCCTTGAGCTGAAAAGAAGCGAACTTGACGTAGTCCTCAGGCCTGACATTGCTGCATTCAAAATTCTTGTTGATATCCACGAGCCAATCATCGGCGTCTGTGGCCTCGACACAGTAGCTGAAAGACTTCGGCTGATTTGCAAGGAATTGGTTGAGGGTAGGAAATTGAGGCTGATGATTTAACTGCCCTTGACCTTGATTCCCTTGGTTGCGTTGGCCTTGGTTGCGCTCTTGCATGAGCTGAATCATCATCTGGGCATTGGCGTTTGTGGCTGCCATCAAAGCTTGCCATGCCTCCGGAGGCGGAGGTGGAGATGGAGGGTTCGCCTGACTCCCATCATTGCGATCCGGATTCTGACGCGTTGGCGGAGCCATCCTGAAGAGGGTGACATCCGTTAGCATCTTGATAGATAGGTTGAATCAACGGATAGAAATTGCAACATATAGTCTTCACAATAAACATTCGAACAAATATGAACGAATGAATTCCAAAGCAAATATCACACATCCATTAAGGTGAGAAGCCACTTGATAAGAGATTGATGAATGAAATAAACAAGGTACAACTGGAACAAATAAGTGGTAAGGATTATCCAATCACAAACCAAATATCTGCGGGAAGAAATGCTAGAGCTACTTGAATCCCACCTATAAACTCCCAAAACTTTCTGGTTATGCAATCAGGTGTTGGGGATACAGGGGAAGCAATATATCTCACCCAAACTAAGAATCCCTACATCCAGCTGTATCCATCCGTCAACACATAACCAAGAAACCTTCAGAAATCGTGTACCTCAACCTTCGAAAAGCATCCGTTATACGAGTTATGGCAATACTCCCGAACTCCCGCCCCAGTACTGGGTGGCGTCGAGGTTATCTCACCAACAACTGCATAAAATAGATTTTTGATGTCGGCAAAACTCAGGTATTCCAGAACTGCAACGATAAAATTGTGACGACAACACCTCGGAGCTTAACTCCCCGGGTCAAAGTCACATAATAGACAGGAGGTACCAAGAACAATGTTCTCGTCACAAAACCATCGGAACGATTCCAAGATACCCGCGTGATCCTAAATTTTTTTTAGTGAAATTTGAGGAGAGGAAAGTCAAAACATCTATGTCAGGAGACCTCACCAGAGCGACGAAGGGACTGAGGAGTAAAAAGAATCCTACTCTCCGATAGATATAATCCTAAGACTCAAAACATTTTTGTTCTAGACTCAACATCACCAGCAAACAATCAAGCAGGGGGCTCCTAAGTCGGGGATGGCTCTGATTACCAACTTGTAACACCCACGATGCGGCTATATCTCCCACGTGTCGAAGCACGACATAGAGGCATAACCGCATAGTGGTTTTGTCGCAAGAAGGGTCATCTTCACACAATCCCATGTAATGAACAAGAATGGGATAAAGAGAGTTGGCTTACAATCGCCACTTCACACAATAAATAATTAAGATCATACATCATTCAAATACACTCATAGACCAGCTACGGTCAAATTCAAATGAAAAGAAGACAACCCCAAATGCTAGATCCCCGATCGTCCCGACTGGGCTCCTCTACTGATCATCTGGAAATGAAACATAGTAACAGCCACGGTCCTCGTCAAACTCCCACTTGAGCTCGGTTGCGCCATCTGCGCTGGTATCCTCAGCACCTGCATTTGTTTTGGTAGAATCTGTGAGCCACGGGGACTCAGCAATCTCACACCCATGAGATCAAGACTATTTAAGCTCATAGGTAGGAAAAGGGGTAATATGGTGGAGCTGCAGCAAACACTAAGCATATATGGTGGCTAGCATACGCAAGTGAGAGCGAGAAGAGAAGCAACGCATCGGTCGAGAAGCTAGAAGTGATCAAGAAGTGATCCTGAAACTACTTACGTCATCCATAACACAAACCGTGTTCACTTCCCAGACTCCGCCGAGAAGAGACCATCACGGCTACACACACGGTTGATGCATTTTATTGAAGTCAAGTGTCAAGTTATCTACAACCGGACATTAACAAATTCCCATCTGCCTCATAACCACGACACGGCTTTCGAAAGATAATATACCCTGCAGGGGTGTCCCAACTTAGCCCATCATAAGCTCTCACGGTCAACGAACGATATACCTTCTCCCGGGAAGACCCGATCAGTCTCAGAATCCCGGTTCGCAAAACATTTCGACAATGGTAAAACAAGACCAGCAAAGCCGCCTGATGCGCGGACAAATCCCGATAGGAGCTGCACATATCTCGTTCTCAGGGCAACACCGGATGAGACTAGCTACGAGTAAAACCAGACTTCGAGTTTCCCCGAAGTGGCCCTGCAGGCAGCTCAGTTCGGACCAACACTCGAAGGA
>NC_041393.1:325320142-325322337 GCF_002162155.2 Triticum dicoccoides | reverse complement strand
AATAAAGATGACCCTCGGGCTCGCGAAAACCCAAGGGAAAAAGGCTTAGGTGGCGAATGGTAAAACCAAGGTTGGGCCTTGCTGGAGGAGTTTTATTCAAAGTGAACTGTCAAGGGGGTCCCATAAATCACCCAACCGTGTAAGGAACGCAAAATCAAGGAACATAGCACTGGTATGACGGAAACTAGGCCGGCAAGAGTGGAACAAGTCACCATGCATAAGGCCGAGCCTTCCACCCTTTACCAAGTATATAAGGTGCATTAATTAAACAAGAGATATTGTGATATCCCAAACTATCCATGTTCCGACCAGGAACAAACTTCATCTTCACCTGCAACTAGCAACGCTATAAGAGGGGCTGAGCAAAAGTAGTGACATAGCCAAACAACGGTTTGCTAGGAACAGGATGGTTAGAGATTTGACATGGCAATAGGGAGGCATGGTAATCAAAGGCAGGTAGAGCTAACATAGCGATAGAGCGAGTACTAGCAAAGCGAAGATAGAAGTGATATCGAAGGTATGGTCATCTTGCCTGCAAAGTTCTCAAAGTTGTCGAAGGCTTGATACTCGTTAGCGTACTCAACAGGTTCCTCGTGCACGTGCTCGTCTCCCGGCTCTACCCAAATCAAGAACACAAGCAAAGGAACCACAATAAATCACGGTGCAATGCACAAGCAACATGATGCAATACATGTCATGATATGCGAGATGTGATATGCAATGCATATGCGTGCTTCGGGAGGAAAAGGATTAACAAGGCATCAACTTGGCAAACCAAGTATGCCACTGGAAAGATGAGATGATTTCGGTTGAAATCGATATAAAGATCACCGGGAACGGATGCACGGTTTGCAAATGGCAAGCAAAACAAGAAAGGCACAAATCTGCGATTAACAGCACGATGCTACTTAGCATGCAACAAGAAACTATGCTACGGCACCCCAACATAAAAACAAAGCATATGGCAGTGATATACAGGAGATTCTTAACAAAACAGGAACAATGAGCTACGGCTAAATCACACCACAACAGGTTCAAACAAGCATGGCGAAAGAGCAAAAGTTATCAGCTAGGACATGGCATAAACAGCATCACGAAGCAATGTTCAGAGCAAGTTATCAACATGCTACAGGAACTTATAATAGCAAAACAAGACATGGCATGATTCTACTCAAATCATAGAACAAAAGTCCCTTAGTGACCATAAGCCAAAAAGGACCAGAAAATATGATGGCACCCATGTAAACATAGCAAGTTTCATTAACAGATTCAGCAAACAGAGCATGGCATTGACAGAATTACAAAGGCATCTTCGTGAGCTCGATGCACTCTCTATAGAGAATTTCATGATAAACTAAGCATACATCCATCAAGAAGACATGGCATAGAAGCTATACATGGCAAGAACAACATCATAGCATACACGAATCAACTACAACAACCTTGGCAAAATTGAATAACATGTAAACAATCTGCTAGGAAACATTTTGTAGCAAAAGTAGAGCACAAAATGACATGCTAGACTACTCCATAATTGCAACCAGGGGCATCGATGGATAGAGCATAACCATATGTTCAAAACAGCCTTACTGAAGTATCTCAAAATATGCATGGATCTCTCTGTAGCAACATGTTTACATGGCATCAAAATAACAGCAGAACAGGGACTAAAATCAGCAACATCACGAGGCCTAGTTTGTATGCTTGTGCTAGTCACCACATTGATCACAAAAATACATGGTAAGCACCTCTGTAAAGATGGCATAGCATAGTTCAAAGCACATATAGGGCTCAAGTACATAAGATGAACACATCAATCATGGCAAAAATGACAAAAATGCATGTTCTGATAAGAATCTGAAACTAACATTACGAAGCACTCTTCCAATAGCATTTCTGGCATCAAGATGTGTGCAAATTAAAATGACGCAATGAGACGAAATGATGTACTCGTCGAGCCGAACAGTTCGGTATGCTACGCGCCCAAAACGGAGCCACGGGTGGAAAGTTATGGTGCGATGAACATGCAACAAAATTACTGACAGAAAATAACTTAGGGGATTTCGGGGGAGAAGAAGTCAACCTAGGGTTCCAGATCCGATCTGGCTCAGGGCGCGCGGATCGAGGCGGCGCCGGAGACGGGGCGGCGCGGCTGCCGGAGTTGGACGGGGGAGAACGGAAACGGGGCGGCTCCG